>NC_063217.1:15242845-15551135 GCF_020740725.1 Corvus hawaiiensis
TGACTCAACTTTGCTCTCATGAATTAATCTTACAGGATCAGCCAATGTAGAAAGCCCTTTAATCATCTGGGCCTAATTCAATGTCTTTTTAAGTCAAGAGAGTTTTCCATTGACTTCCCTGCTCTTTGGATCAACCTTTAAATTTACTCAAGTTAAGATGGGAATTTAGGGAACGGGTTTTACAGGAACCTTTCTGCTTCAGTTTCAGGAAAGCTAAGACAGCTTCTCAAGTAAAGTCTTGTATTGTTAGTCTATGCCTTTCCTGCTGTGTGCGAAGCTTAATAAGGAAATGAGTTATAAGAAGGCATATATCCAGATGAAGGATTCAATTGTACCTTCGGCATGTTTTCAGATAACACCAAGTTGGGTGGGAATGTTGATCTACTGAAGGGTAGGAAGGTTCTACAGAACCGTGCCACAGGCTGGGAGCAGAGTGGCTAGAAAGCTGCCCAGTGGAAAAGGAGCTGGGGGTGCTGGTTGAGAGCAGCTGAACATGAGCCAATGTGTGTGCCCAGGTGGCCAAGAAGGCCAAAGGCATTCTGGCCTGTATCAGCAATAGTGTGGCCAGCAGGACCAGGGCAGTGATTATCCCCCTGTAGTGGGCACTGGTGAGGCCACACCTCAAACCCCATGTCCAGTTCTGGGCCCCTCACTACAAGGAAGACATTGAGATGCTGGAGCGTGTCCAGAGAAGGGCAACAGAACTGGAGAAGGGTCTGGAGCACAGGTTCTGTGAGGAGCAACTGAGGGAGCTGGGGGTGTTTAGTCTGGAGAAAAGGAGGCTCATGGGGAACCTTATTGCTCTCTACAACTCCTGAAAAGTTTGTAGGCAGGTGTGTTGGTCTCTTCTCCCAAGGAACAAACAGCAGGACAAGAGGAAAAGGCCTCAGGTTGTGCCAGAGAAAGTTTAGATTGGATGTTATGAAAAATGTCTTCACCGAAAGGGTGGTCAAGCACTGGAACAGGCTGCCCAGAGAAGTGGTGGATTCACCACCCCTGGAGGTATTTAAATGATGCATAGATGTGGCACATAAGGACTAGGTTTAGAGGTGGACATAGAATGGTGGGTTAACAGTCGGACTTCACAATCTTAAAGGTCTTTTCCAACATAAATGCTTCTATGATTCTTTTAGAAGCTCATGCTTGAAGTAGTAACGCACTTGCTTTTCTGCCTGCGCCCAACGGAGAACTTAATCTGCTGCTGAAAGCTGAGAGGCTTGGAAAGCTCCAGCCCAAGAGTAGTTGCTGCATTTGCAGACTCCCCTGCTTAACCCCACTGCATTCTAATGCATGAACTTTATTCCCCATGGCACAACCTACATGACAGTTAGGTCCTTCATGGATAATTCAAGTGCCAGCAGTTCGTGGGAGCAATTTGGAATAAACTAGGAGAAGGGATATTCATACTGGTTAGTGAAATCCTCATAGGCAAAACCATCTTCTCAGAATAGAGGCCATGCACACCATTATCTAAGTGTTGTCCCTGGTAAAAATTATTTATTTATTTGTAGTACAGTGGCACGTAGGTGGTCCAGCTAAGAGTGGGAGCCTGCAGAAAGAAACTCATTGTCCCAAGATCTGGACCAAGAAACTCCAAGCTTAAACTGATGTATGGTAAGGCAATCAGCTTGCTGTCGTCTGGTTAGACTGGGACAGCCTCCGAGAGAAATAAAATGACTCCTTTCCATCTGCTGCCCCACCCACAGTCCTACACTGCTTTTCATTTATGCTGACCTTTTCTTCACTCTCTTAAGCTTCCTTTCTCCCTTCCTTCTGCTTTTCTTTGCACACAGGGGTAACAGGCAAGAACTAAGCTAAAAGTTTAGAGTCATTGAACATACATCCAAAGTTATTCTCTCAACTGTTTGCAGATGTGAGGAGAAGAGTCACAGGAACTATATGATCTCCTGGGATCCAGGAAAATACAGGAACATGGCTGGATCCAGGCTGGATATTTTCCTCAGTCAGAGGAAATAATTGTCACACCATGGGGCTAGAATTACCCATTGGAACTAACAAGAGACAACAACCCTTTTGGCTTCCCTACCAAGTACACACATAATGGGGAACTGCCCCTTCCTCTCCATCACCACAGGATGTTGCTTGAGACATTCAGTTTTAATCTTACTCTGATGCATGCGGTTGGTACAAATTCTGCCCTCAGCCCTCTCAAGTATTAACAACACTAATGAAATTACTCTGGGGCTGTCATTTTTCATGTTGATATTCTTATGTTGCTGATCTGCATTGCAGCATTTTTCTTTGCTCCCAAGGACTCAAACTATGCTTTGTAGTTATAAGAATATGCAGGAATGACCTGCATAACCAGAATCAGCAGGGGACTGACCTTTAGCACCCTGGGAAAAGGAGAAGCCAAAATTAATCTTCAAACCAAGTTTCTTTCTTTAACACAGAGAACCAGTGGGGAAATTATTTGTGGTTGCTAAGGGAGCTTAGTTAAGTCTAACCAGAGCTCTCTTCTGAACACATCCTCAGCACAGCTAGCCATGAACTTGGAAGTCAGTTTGAGAGAACTTCAGCTGGAACCAGTGCTCACAGAAAGCTGGTTTCAAGACTATTGACAGACACACAAGACCACAGTAATCAATTCAACTAGTATAAAACAAGACTGATAAAAATTTCTCAAGGGTGTGAAACAGTTATCCTAGATGGGTCATGGAGACTTTCCTACTCCTACATGACATCTTCCAGTTTCATAAGTCTTCTATTTCCAAGACTGAGAGTGATGATGGAGTTGTGCTGTTCTCATTATCTGGACAAGGCAGCAGTAGTTGCTCTACCTGGGAAAAGAATGTAACTTTGAAGTCAGTGTAACTTCAGTCATGTACCCTCATTCTCAGATCTACTCCTTCTGATTTTGCAAGATCTATGATACAGGCAGACCTAGGAAAGCCAGTAGCTGAGGCAGAATTTGCCCATTAGACCTCAGAACTGTTGTAGTACTCTTTTTTATATGCAGCATATAAATTGCAGAATAAAAAAATAAAGAACAGGCTCCAGAATGGGATGACAATGAGAATAGGCTACAGTGGGGTGTAAAAAGGAAAAAGAATAAAATTATCAGCGACTAAGGAAAAAATTACAAGTAAATCCATGACAGGAGGTTATACTCCTGAACATTGCAGCTTTCCCAGAATTTTTACGCAAATAATTAGAAAAACTCCCCAAAGCAGAGAAACTTCTCAGTAAAGAAGTGATTGTTTCCGCAGTACATGCCAGAGTGCACACAGTCCTGCCACTGTTTAGCCCTAAGCACATTATGTGCCCTGCTGTGCTTTATGCCAGAGCAAATCCACCTGCCTTAATGCTGTGAAGAAAATATTTCTCTCTTTTCCAGAAGTCTCATCCACTGTTTGGCACTAATATACTCTGCCTTGATTTTATCACAAGTCCTCTACACAGGAGTTTTTGGTTCTGCCCAGACGCCTGCTATCAGCCCCACCCACCATCTCATAAACACATCTCTGAAGCCTGAAATAGCTGTGGTAGTAGTAGCTCTGCAGACATCCTGGAGTACTCATGGTCAAAAGACAGCAGAAATCATGGGATGGCCAAGTAGATCTTTCTGCAGGTAATTAAACAACTCTAAGATCTTCTTTTCAGATGGATCCACAGTTAGAAACAAATGCTTTGTAACTGGTTTTATAGGATGGAAATCTGTAGGCCAATTTTGGCTCTGTTTTCAACAAAGTACAAGGAATGTGGTGGCAAAAGGAAGCTGCCATTGCAGGAACAGCCAGCTCAGGTAGTTACTGAGAAAGGGATAACAGAACTCGAAAGGCTGGTGCAGTTAGAAGCAATTGTTTCATTGGGCTTTCCTTAAAACAACAGATAACTACTAATCCTTGTTCTATAAAAATATATACACAGAATGGATTTGGTTGCAGGCTTTTGATTCTTTTGAACCAACTCCTAATGGCTGTGGTGATGGGCCTGCATCCTCCAAGAAGGGTCCTGATTTGTACAAAAACTTAGTGTGAAAGAAAAAAAAGAATGTCTAATTTTCCTGTCCTCTCTCTACTTCTACATTGGCACACTTCCAAGGATCACTTGGAACCAATAGAGCTGGCTATGATTCAAGAGCCCATTCACCCACACACAGAGACAAAAAACAGATTACACAGCAGAGCAACAAGACCAAAGACCATTTGAAATGGATTGCTCACTCAAAAGGAGCTGCTTCTTGGAAGGGACATAGCTGTGCTAGTTAATCAGTACTGTCGAAATAGATGTCTTTATCACACCCTGTTATTTATTTTGCAACAAGAAAGCAACAGTACCTGGTGAAGTTTGGGAAGAAAGCACAACATTGCAAATTGCTTTTCTGGAACTGAAGAGAGCAGATTTATGAAGGAGATTGCTCCAAAAATGTACTGCAATATAACATTGGGAGTGAAGGAAAAACAAAATGTATGTGTAATATTGCTGACTACACTGCTGACAGGGCAGTTGTTCTGGAGGAAATAATTTTTACAGCGCAACTGAATAAAAAGCCACCAACCATCTCCCGAGATCACATAGGTTAGAATACAAGATCTTTGACATATAAATACAAAAGAAACTTTCCTCTGGTGGCAAAGAAAAAAATGGAGAAAAACCTCATATTAAAAATTAAATAATGCACCTCCAGTATTGAGCCTCAGGTCATCTACATTACCGTGTATCACTGATGAAGAGTGCTAGGCTCCTTGCAGCTACAGGTCTTCCAAAAGAGCTGTCTGGGGACCAGAGGTCCATTTCTGTGGCAGAAATAGGTGTTCAGACTTGCTTGTCCTTACTGGGCTATGAAACACAAAGGAGTAGATCAGACCTGAGCTGGAAGTGGTAGTTGGCTATGCTTAAACTCCATCACATGTGCTACAAGCATGATGAGGGAGTAATTTGTGGGTTTGGATACCAAGACCTATCTGGTCCTGGAAAAGCTACATAAAATACTTGTCTATACAAATGCATATAAACAGAAGTATAATCTCTATCCATCTCTACAGTTTACACATTTATGGCATGAATGTCCTGGATATTTCACATCCTCTGCTAGTTGTTCCTTATGAAGTTCCAGATTCAGTAACTCAGCCACCAGATTTTTAACTAATGAAATATCTATGTTTGAGCACATGTAATTTTTTTCCAACAAAATTTGCTTATTGGTGAAAAATCGCTTTCTCAGAATGAAAGAAGTATTGCTGAATGTAATGTTAACAGATATGACAAACAGCTAGGGATTAATTTTCTGAAGTTTTTATTTTTTTTTATTTCCACTGTCTAATTTTAGTATTTATATTAAAAAAAAAAAAACAAACCAAAAAACCACAAAAAGGTGTTGCTTTCTCACTTAGATATGAACTTTTCTTGACAATATCTGCAGTTACCCCAGCTGAAAACTCAGCCCCACACAGACGCTCGCTTGAGGTGAGAGAATTGAAAGAGTGAAAAGGAGAAAACTTGTGGGTTGAGATAAAGACAGTTTAATAGGTAAAGCAAAAGCCACACACATGCAAAACAATATGAGGAACTCATTCACCTCTTACCATTGGCAGGCAGTGTTCAGCCATTCTCAGGAAGGATGGGCTCCATCACACCCCATGGTGAAAAGCACCATCACTCCAAACATATCTCACTTCCTTCTTCCGCAGCTTTATATGCTCAGCACAAAGCCATATGATCCGGAATATCGCTGTGGTCAGTTGGGGTCAGCTGTCCTGCATGTGTCCCCTCCCAGCTCCTTGTGCACCCCCAGCCTCCTCACTGGTGGGGTGGGGTGGGGTGATGAGTAGAAAAGGCCCTGGCTCTGAGTAAGCGCTGCTCAGCAATAGCTAAAACATCCCTGAGTTATCAGCACTGTTTTCGGTGCAAATCCAAAACATATTCCCAATACCACAAAGAAAATTAACCCTATCCCAGCCCAGACCATCACAAGTATAAATATTAATTCATCCCCATTCCTGTGCCCTTTCTCTCCCCGCCTTTTCAGTTCTGCAAACACATTAAGACAGTAAATTGCTGTACATATGTTTCAATGAGGACATCAACTAGACATGTACTATCCTCCCTGTGATTCAAAATATACATATTTCTCTTTGTTGTACTTTGAAAACTGAAAATTAGTCCTGGTAATACCAAAACAAATACTCTGTCTTCATACTATTATGAAAAGAAGCAGAAGGTCCTTATTCAGTGTAAGCTTCAGTTTCAATAAAAGCAAAAGAAGCAGAAAATTACCCAGATAATTTTTTGTGTTTCACCTTTCTCCTGCCTTTCAACAAGGACCATGACCTTGAACATGTACCACCTGCATATCAGAGAATAGCTCAAGGAATATGTGTCACCTGGAGATCTTCTAGTATTATGGAGTGAGAACAAAAACCAAGGTTAAACACTCAAATATTAACAGAATAAGCTGTGAAAAAAAAGGAGATCCAACCAAGAACTAAAAATTTGTGAAACAAAAATTGAAAACACCTTTTAATTTCTCATTTAAGAGTACACAATCAAATTCTCAATTAGAAGCATGATATAATTCCTAACATGACTGAAATTTGGTTGGAAAGCTGTATTTCACAAATTTCCTAAATTCTTTATAGGTAGAAATAAAGCCCACAGTTTAAATGTTCTCAAACTCAGTTTAACACTTACATTGTTTTGAATAATTCATTTATTAACTCTTTCCTTTGGTTTCTAAACTCACAAAGCTGTGGTTTGCCTGGAATTCATGCACTGGATCACAAGTGCAAACTGCAGACAGGCATGGCAGAGCAAGAAGGCAGTGGCAGCACAGGATGGAAAGCAACCATGAGACTCCAGATTCCAGGTCTTCCAAACATTTCACTGCACTCCATGTATTCACAGTGGCTTCCATCAAAGCATGGCCTTTCTGAGGAGTCTGGGTGCTTTCTGCAAAGAGATCTGGCCTGGGTGGATTTTTTTTTTGGGAAAGAGAATGAGAAAACATAAAAGTTGTCAGAAAAGAAAACTTTATATATCTTAAATAGGGCATCCTACAGTTCTTCTGAAAAAAAGGTTTTGAGAAAGAAGTTGAGAAGGTGCTATTTGGAAGACATTTACTGCTTTTAGCTGGAAAACTGCCCTGGGTTGTTTGAATCTTCATGTTTCCAGGCATAGAGCTTTTTCTAAATTTCTAACCATGAGAAATACTATAAACTTTGCTTTTTATAGCCTATTCTTTCTCCTATAGCCTATTCCTTCTCTCCTTGCCTCCACTAGATCCCAGAACTGGTAACTGTCTTGTCTGTGTCCCACCTCTTCCCCAAGACTCCTCCTCCAGCACACAGACCTTGCTCACCTTTCCTGGGGGGAACTCCCACCCATCCATCCTCCAGCCTCTCTTGGCAAGGCTCCCAGCTGACATTTTGGCCCCTTTCAAATGGGGTTAAAAAATCAGCATCAATTTCCCATGAAAGCCAGAGAGTGAAGAAGCACCAGCAGTTTTCTAGATCCAGTGATTTTCTTTTGTTGGATACCTGTAAACTACGTTTTTGGTTTTAGGGTTTTTTTGGTTTTTTTTTTTTAGTTTTACTATCTGTTTCTATGAGAACATTCATGTCTTCTGCTATTGTGAAAAACAGATTTATGGCTTAACTTAGACTAAATTTCTGTGAAAGTTTTTAGCTAAAGTATCTCTGGAAGAAATTACTCAATGAACAGCAAAATATAACAACTGGTCACACTGAATTTACTGAATAGTTTGAGACACAATAAGCTTAAAGTAGTCCTCCTCCCCCCCCCAATAAGTTTGATATTTAAAGAAAACTGTGTGCTTTTTTTTTTTCACAATTGTTTGCCATTTAGAAGATTTTGAACAAACTTATTTTTAAACTAAAAATAACCCAAACAAACAAAAACCCCCCAAACATTTCAGCAATGCATTTTGCAAATAATCTGGCCAAAGAAATTTAATTTACCTTAAAAATGTTTCCTTTGCGCACTAAACCAAAACTATTTTTTCTTTACTTTCAGAAATACCAGCAAAACAAAAGATTCACTATTTACACAGCTGTTTTCCTGACACATATGCCCTAGTCTCATGGCTACATTTCTTATTCCTGGCTGGGCTTCCCGAGAACATTCCACTAGTTAATAGCAGTAACATGGGTCAATTCAGGCTTGAGGTAGGTAGGTAGTGTTTAGTACATTTTCACGCACTTTGTTTCAGACTGAATAGATTCCATTTTATTATTTTATCAGCCTCTCAAAACTGGGATAACATTTTATGCTGCAATCTGTTCTTTGATTTGGATGGAAGGTTCAAGATTACAATAAAGGTACTAATGCATATACTAATACAGGTTTTCTACTTTAGAAGGTTTTTTCACTTCCTTACCATTCTCATTATTCATATTTTTATTAGTAACATTCTCGCAGAAGTCTTTTCCGTGGCCTATCTTACTGGAATTTCCCATTCTTATTTTTGGTTATCTACTGCATGCATCAAGCTTTTGGGCTGCTCTAAACTTTTCCCATAAACTGTGGCTACTGTGCTCTGGGGTAAGATACTTTAAATTAAGTTTACCAGTTTTGGAATTTACTTCTGCTGATGCTGTGGGGTTGGCATGTTTCACTAGGGTTTAATCTTAAATGGAAAATAGAGACCAAACATTTTCTTTAACATTTAATGAGTTTCACACCAAAAAGTTCTTCCTCTTTACACCTTCACAGCTTATCTGAAATTTATTGTTTTTTTCTCTTTTGCACCTTCCCATTTTAAGTTCTCTGAACACTAAGCTTATACTCCAATCATTCTCACCTTTCACTCACCTTCTCTCACTTTATGTCACCATTTTGTTTTTATTCATCCACTAGACATAATTCTTTGATACCATTTGCCTTTCCTGTTTCACTGAATGCTTTTCCTAGTTGAACTTCTATACTGGCTTCTGATGTGTCCCCTGTCCGTCTCCATCTCTGTATCCTCTGTGGAGTTTTCTTGGCTCTACCTTTTCTACATTTCTGCTCATCCTTATGATTCCCTCCTAATACCTCCAGATGCATATCTACTGACATCATCCTCACTTCCTCCAAACCCCAGAACTACTACCCTTTGCATGACCAATTTGAGTAACCACAGCAATGAGATCCTTGCCTGCCTTTGTTCACTCTAGTGTGATACTCGTCATCTTAGTCTTTTCTTTCCCAAAACTATTTTATTGAGTTTGTAGATATGATCAGGACAGTGGGTTCCAAAGTACTGAAAAGGCATTTTTGATAACATCTACAGCTTAGCTTTAAGGCATCCTTCCTGTCTCTCATCAAAAATCTTGCTCTCTTTTGCTTCCTCTCAAAGGGACCATGCTTATCAAATGGATCACTGCTCCCAGAGTATACGCTCCCCATGCTTAGCCAGGCTGATCCCTGAGTTTCTCACCAGAGGACTTTTACATACTGGGTGGAACATGGGCCAATAAGTAGTCTGAGAGCTCACAATAAAAGTAGCAAAGTAATAAAGTAGCTTAACTGTAACTTAATCATTGCTAACAATAAATGTTTGTTTAAAAGGTAACCAGAAAGCAGAGGAACTTGCTGTATCACCTAAAAAAGGAGAAAGAAAAAAAGGTATCACTACTCTATATCTTCTATCTGTTCAGAAATGGAAGGAGATCTCACATGACATTTAGAACAAATATGATATTTGTTTGTCCAAAATAGATGATGGAATTCTGCAGCCCATTCCTCAAGCACATCTTGCTGAGAGTGCCTGAGCTGCAGGATACCACTCCAAAGGTGACCTCATTGTGAAATCTGAATCCAAATGAATACAAAAAGTATTTGTTTATTGAAATATGTTGTAGCAGTTTTCAAAAAGTGACCCAGGGAGAATTAGAGCAGTGGAAAAAAGATCTATTTTAGTTACTGCTCAGCTTGGTATATTATGCATCAACCTAGGGCTTCTTTTGCCAAGGCTTTTAAATTGTTTTAGAGAAAAACCAAATGAATAAAATAATATATATTACCTCTACAGAACCATTCTTTTCCTCTCAGTTATATCAGGATAAATTCAGAGTAAATTCAATGAAATCAATGGTTTTATAATAGTGTAAAAGCAAACAAATTGAGCTCAAGCTTTTCATGTTTTATTTGCCAAGTGTTTTCATGTTATGCTGGAAAATGGACAGTGACAGGATGTACAGGTTTCGGGAGCCCTTTGGCAGGCACCAAAGAAGCCCTATTATACCCCATGACAATGCAGCCATTTGCAAATGCTACCAGAACTGTACTTCCTAGCCAGAAGCATAGCAGCTCCTCTCACTGGTTTGTTGTCCTCACATGCATACCTGCTACATTGTAAGGAAAAATGCATCCTGAATGCTTCCTTGAGGTGGCAGTTGACTTTTTTTTCCACTAAACCTCAAACATGAAGGAAGAACATTAAACAGAAACTGCAAACAACTGTCACCTACTTTTTCTCCTTCCTTCAAATATGGGCTCAAACTCTACACATTTCCAGAGTGCACAGGATCATGGTTCCTTTATTCAGTCAGAACAAATAATCTCCTTTTGGAGATAATCCTTCAACCTTGCATTAAATTACTTACATTATTTATTAACAACCTATGTTTGCTGAAAGAATATTGAGTCATTTATCATAATTAATTTCATTTAGGCTTAATGAATCAAGGGGCAGATCAAAAAATGACCTTGAGCTCTGTAAATGCAAATTCTTGAAATGATGGGCTCCGCAATCTCAGTTTTCAAGATTGAAAGTGCTCTCCAGATTGTCACTCCACATGAGGGTGCTGCCACCACTGAACCACCCCCCTCCAGGGGTCAAAAAGCCGTGGCTGCCAGCTGCAGTGAGATGCCAGCACATTGGCAGAGCTGCCTGGAGGCTTCTGTGGAAGAGTAGTCATTGTATTGGGTTTGCATAGGAAGGTCTTGGTAGCAGGGTGAGCTTACAGGAGTGGCTTCTGTGAGAAGTTGCCAGAAGCTACTCCCATGTCAATGGGAAAAGCCAATGCCAGCTGGCTTAAAGATGGACTCAACAGTGGCTAAGGCTGAGTCCATTAGTAACAGTGGCAGTGCCTTTGGGTTAAGGGGAGGGGGAAATGTTACTGCATAGGAGCAATTGCTGCCCGAGAAAAGAGTGAGACTATGTGAGAGGAACAGCCCTGCAGACACCAAGGTCAGTGCAGAAAGAGGGGAAGATGCTCCAGGCACTGGAGCAGAGATGCCCCTGCAGCCCATGGTAAAGCCCGTGGTGAAGTCTGCCCCCCTGCATCACATGGAAGGCCATGGTGGAGCAGAAATCCACCAGAAGCCTGTAAAGGACCCCACACACTGGAACAGGTGAGTGCTTGAAGGAGGCTGTGACCTTATGGGAAGCCCACACTGAAGCAGGCTCCGGGAAGAACCTATGTTCCTGTGGAGAGAGAAGCACAGGCTGGAGCGGGTTTTTCTGGCTGGACTTGGGAACCTGTGGGGGGTCCGTGCTGGAGCTGTCTGTTCCTGAAGGACTGCACCCCATGACAGGGACTCAAGCTGGAGCAGTTCATGAAGAACTGCTGTAGCCGGTGGAAAGGACTCACACTGGAGAATTTTGTGGAGTACTGTCTCCTGTGGAAGGGACCCCATGCTGGAGCAGAGGAAGAGTGTGAGGAGTCCTCCCCTGAGGAGGTAGAAATGGCAGAGACATATGATGAACTGACTGCAGGACCCATTCCTTGTCTCTCCCACACTGGGTGGGAAGAGATAGAGAAGATTATGAGTAAAGTTGTGTCTAGGAAGAAGGGAAGGGTTGGGGGAAAAGTTTTTTTAAGACTTGGTTTTATTTCTCATTAGCATATTCTGATTTCATTGGTAATATTAATTGTCCCAAGTTGAGTCTGGTTTTGCCCATCACGGTAGCTGATGAGTTCTCCCTATCCTTATCCCAACCCATAAGCCTTTTGTTATATTTTCTCTCCCCTTCTAAGTTGAGGAGTGGAGTTACAGAGAAGATTTGGTGGGCACCTGGTGTCCAGCCAAGGTCAAACCACCACATAGTTTATTCCTCATTAGGACCTAATGCAGAGGTAGGACTCTGTTCCTGGTTAAATAGAACAATGACTGCCACTTTCTTCTAATACAGCTGCAGGAGGTGTAAGTGCCCACTTTAAATCAAACCCATCAGCTGGAGAATTTGGTTTCACCTCTTCTCCTTTTAGTGTCCTAAAAGACTCAAGCACAGAGATGTTCACTTTTGGTTTTGCACCATGCAAAAGAACAAGAGAACAACCAGACTGGAAATAAGTATGAGCATGATTGAGACCAAATTGCTGTAATTGGTATGGAGAGGGGAGGACTGAGTCTGAATTTCACCTTGAGGCATTCAAACAGCTGTAACATGTACAAATGCTATCTTTGCAGGTTTCCTACAACATCCACATTGTAATAACCTTGTTTTTCCCTGACTCTTCTGATTTCATATGACACATACCCCCACAGCCGGGTGAGACGAAGTTCATTGCAAGCTACATATGGCCAAGTTGCTGCCCAAGGAACTCTGCCAGATGGTTACTCACAAAATGAAAAGAAAATTGTGGTCCAACGAGGCAGACTAGGAGGAGGAGTCCTAAAGTAGTTGTCATAGGAGGGAAACAGACTTCTTCAGTGCAGCCTCAGCTGTCTTTGAGGCTCATCTCCTCTGCCAGTGTTGACTGAAGTTGGTCAACAAGGCTCAGAAGTTATTGGAGGATATGTCAACAACTTGCTTACCTACACTTGTGTAAAACCTTACAGCACCTAAATGCTGAGCCACTCGCAGTCAGCAAGAGCTTTCCTGTTATTGAGACAATAAAGCGCAGTGATCTCCATCACATCAAAGAAAGTTTCCAGTTCCATTGTTCATCTCATTTTGTACACCTTGGACATGCTCCTTCCCCACTTAGCACTCCATCTCTTTCCCCAGGAGAAGTTAGAATGGAAATACAGACAAAGTCTAAAAGGAAAGAGATTGTTACTATTAACTCTTGTTAGCATATCTGGGCATCAGCCTATCACCTGCTGTTAATGTACTGAAACACAGAATAAAGCTGCATTTCTGTTAAAGACATTGGGAGCAAAATTGGACAGAAGAGTGTCAGACTGCAGTTTTTCCATTCTTTCACACAAAATGTGAAATAACATGTTAACTGCCTTCTGGCCATACAGTAAGCTTCCATTAAAATAATTACCATATGGCTCTTTTGGGGACATGGTAGGTTTCCTGTTATTTCACGATCCTTTCAGATGAACAGTTTCACAATGGACCCTACAGGACTTTGAAAGGATTTTATCAGGTTACTGGATTAGGGCTTTGATAGAGATTCTGAGGAAAAAGCAGGTGGAAATAACAGCTCACAGAGTGGCTCTGCAGAGTGATTACTGGGCTATATTCTCTGTTCAAATGGGAAGAGGAAATCCCTTGAAATAAAAAGTCTGGCTGCTGCTGATTAGCTGACAAGAATGAAATTGAACACTATGCACATAAAACTGTATATGTGCAACCAACAGATCCATCATGTCAGCAATTCATTTTCTTATGGTAGCATGGGCTTGGAGAGAAATCCATTAAGGCCCAAATAAATTAATAGCACAGAAGAGAAGTATCCCCTGTCTTGCCTGGCTTTCTATACACATGGCTTACAAGTCTAGTTTGGTGTTGTTATTTTTTTTTTTTATATTTATCTCTTCCTCATTCATTAATTTTACTGCATTATATAGTGATAGGGACCCAAATTTTTTCTTTTTTTTCTGTTATCAGCGCATAACTTACATCAGTTTCTCCAGCTGCAGGAATAACATAGTAAGAATATTTTGTATATCTATAGGTACCTTTAAATCTTTGGGTGGTTCCAGTTGTACCTGGAGCTTATAACAAGGACTAAGGGCAGGAGAGATTGAGGGTGAAGTCTAATTAACAGTCATCTAAAACATCATTACATCAGTAATTTTTTTTTGAACAGCCTGTATCATCCCTGTCTTTCTCTCCAGTTTTTCTCCTTGCAGAGTCGTTGAAATGCATTGTCTGTTGGAGGACTCCAGTTGTGGTGGTGACGGTACGTTAGGTGGCAAGTCCCATGAAGCATGCTAATATGCGCTAATCTTTTAATGATGATGAATATTTGACTCTTTGTAATGGGGGTATTTTTTTTAAAGAGGCTTTCCACAAAAAAAATCATCACAATGGTTGTCACAAGTAAGCTTCCCTCCCCTCTGAAAGAACTGACTGTAGTGGAAAAGATAATTACTTAGTTCCTTTATCTCCGAATTATTTGTAATAAAACCTGAAATCGCACCACAAGGTCTTTCATGAGGATGTCATAAATTAAGATGCATCGATGTATTTGGTGCATCTGTTCAGCTCTGCGCTCCTTTGTCTTCTGCAAATAGCGCAGCAGCTTCAATACCCAGCAGACAGCATTTACGCAAATGATGTCGTGGTCTGTATCATTAATATTCAGCGATTGTCTGTCATAGACACCTTACTGTACATCTGTTATGCAAATTTATGTTAATTTTTGCTCACTGACAGCTGCCTTGGTTCCCTCCCTAAAATGATCTTTTCCATTTTGAAGTTTGCAATCTGTTCCCAAAAATGTTAATCTAACAATTAACTGAAATTGCTAAACAGAAATTTTACATGTTATGTCCAAAATAGAAACCAGTGTTTTTAAATAGATGGTGAATCTTCTCTTCACATCATTTGTTTTATATGTGATTCAGAGAAGGGTAAACATTGATCTTTGCACAGTCTGTGTTGGGATAAATGACAATCTCCCTATATAGTAATAGGTTTTGCAGGTAATAATGCCATTTTCTTTTCACATAGGCCATCAGCATAAAACTGACTTTCCCATTAAAAGCTGTTCTTTGTACAATTGTTTTCTACTTAGACTTTTGGAAGTTGAAAGGTCACTCTTTATTAACACATTATTCATTTAAACCTTTTATTTTAAACAATATGACCGTATTTCAAATAGAGGCAGTAAGCATTTAAAAAATGTTTCAGAGAGGTTACATCATGTTACTGTAATATACCAGGAAAAGTGAGATATGGTCATTTAAGTTAGGTTCAGACTGATGGGGAAAATGCTTTGACCCAGTGTGCCCACAGCAGGAACCAGACAAGTTACACCACATATCCTATGTGGAATCAGTGAACATCTGGACAGTTGGTGTCCAGGGAGGGTTTAAGTCTGTTTGACATTAGGGAAGGTGCACAAGAAAAGCCTAGGCATAGAAATAGTATCCACCTTAAACCAAAGTGCAAGCAGACTGCTCTTTGTCTCTCCAAGTTCTCAGACTTCCCTTTGATATGGAACAAGAGAAATATTGACAAGAGCCAGGGACAGCTTCAGTCAGGCAAATACCTGCAAGAGATGTCAGAAATGCAAGGGTAGCTGGTGTGAAATGGAAAGGGACAGGTCATAGCCACTGTTGGGAAAGGGAATTAAACAGGAGCAGGTGCATTGCCCATATCGGGAAAGAGCCTCTATATGTCCATATACTGAGGACAGCAGCTTTAAAGCAGAAGCCACTTAACTGCATTGCCTGACAGTGTATAGGGTCATGATGTGATAGATTTTTCAGAAACCTATGGCCAAATCAGAATTTGACAGAATAACACAGAACCCAACTATAAGCCATAGAGAAAGACAGACTGAAAGAAGTTGAGTTTAGATATTAGGAACAGCATTACAGTACACCACAGATTCAATATCAGTCTTCACCATAGAAAATACAGCCAAGATACCTATCCAAGCTCTATCCTTATCAGGAAATAAAGAGCACACTATGTCAGGCTGATCTGTCAAAATAAGAAGAGTAGGAAAATTAAACTGATAAATTAAAGAGCAGCATGTCACCTGACTGATGGCAACCCTCCAGGAGATCTCTTAGAAGCATAGCTGCTGTTTCTAACAAAGAATACAGAATAGCTCATTAAAAAACACAGAATGGCAGGGTAGCAAACATTGCTCTTTCCTTCCCAAAAGGGAAACCAGGGAATTCTCAGAGTTATGTTATGAATCTTCAAAAAAGTTTTTGGAACAATAATTCAGACAAAAGTAGAAAATCACCAAAATGAGAATGCTGTGAGGCCAAGCTGACAGAGCTTCTAGTAAGGAAAATTGTACTTCTCTAGTCTGTTGTAATGCATCAAGAGTGTAAAACAATGGATGATGAAGATCATTTCATAAGTAAGTTCACTTGAAAGACAATGTATTTAATTGAAAAAGTATTTCCCCAGGAACCAATTAGGAAAAAAAAGTAATCATGAAAGGAAATGGAATACTCTGCTGTAGTTCAGAAAGTGATTGACAAAACGGCAGCAGATAGAAGTATGTAACTTACTCCCAAATTAGAAACTTATAGTGAAAAATTGCTGAGCTGTTTTGGAAACTGCAGTTAATAAGGCTGTTTGGAAAAGAACTAAACAGACATATCAGTATTTGCAGGTAACAACACTTTGTCCAGATGTCCAGACAACAAAAGAGCTTGACAGATTTAAGAAGGACTTTAAAATAAATCACAAGGCAGCACTTAAAAGACAAATTCAGTGTCAAGTACAAGATAAATTTAGGGACATGGGAGACCTGACTACATTTCAAGAAATTACCTGAGGCATCAGGTTCTACTATTTACTATTACAGGCAATCACATCATATAACTCTCCATTAGAAGTTTAAAAAGTTCCAGATTTTTTTTCTAATCAGAATTGTTATGCACATTCTTTTGATAAACAGTCTTCTCAGAGCAAAGTTTGCATTATTTCAACACTGGAGTGTATGACAGAGCTTACAGCTAAACAGTATGACTCATAAAAATTAAAACTAATTGGCTCTTCACCTGCCTCTTCATGAAGCACTTTTATAGTTAAAGTAGAACTTCCAATATAGTTGCAATACCATTATAGTATCCTAACACAGGGGAAAAAAAACACAGTAAGAATTTTTTCTTTCACATTAACTGACATTGTTGGAGATGAGCCATTTTGCAGTAATTTCTTTTTTTTTTTAAGGCACCATCAGAGAATGGAAGGACCCCTCTTTTGTCATCTTCATACTGTCTCCTGTGCATGTATTTCAGCATTTCAGCCTTCATAAATAGTTTTCCTGATTAATTACAACATCCTGAAACACCTTCCTATTAAAGTTTTGGGGGTTTTAATTGCAAGAAATTGGCAGGGGACACAGAGAGCATACCAGAAGTTGTCTGTCTAGCATCACCTGCAATGTTGGACTAGTGGGATGACAGCAGGAGTGGTGAAGGCACAAAGCTATTAAGAGCAGTGAACCAGCCCAAGGTTACTTCATCCACCTGGCACCCCAGCAAGCACATCTCTTCCTGCTGGATGCTGTTCATCAGTCCCAAAGCTCAGGGCTATGTCGCTGCACTGTTAGCTTAGTTTTGAAGTTATTTCAAACTTTCAGAGTCCAGAAAGGTTGTTCTTAAATTGAGGTCCACAGAAAGATACAGATTTCATTGTTTGAAATAGTTCGGTCACAGTAGTTGGAAGAACAAGGTGCCAAAGAGCGGCTACAGCATAACTAATCTCAGAGCTTAAATCAGATCTCTTTGGTGACTGAGGTCTTCCAGAAGTGATTTTTTCCCCTTGGTGACACTAAGATTACATGATGCCTTTTTATTATTATTATTTTTTAAACACACCAGCATTTTACTGTCAAATATCTGAATCATTTGTAAGGAGAAGAAATGTGATGAACTGCTTTATTTAATGTCCTTAAAACCTTGACAGTATTTTTGTACCATGTAAACCTCAAGGTGCTGACTGTAGGCTCAGCAGGAGCTCAGGGACTATGCTAGGAATTTCCACATATAGAAATGAGCTAAGACAATTTTGCCATTTTGATTTTCTCTTTCTTCCCATTTTTGGAATAGAAACAAACATTTCAATGTTACCTGATTTAAGAAAAAAAAAAAAGATATCAGAAAGTTATGATAGTCTGATTAGGGTATTTTTTTTTCCAGAACACTAACACTGCATTCTAGTTTTCAAGTTTCTGAACATCTTTAATATATAGACAAAATAAGTTTAATCAGAAATGTCTCCTTTAGATAAAATAAAAAACCAAATCAAAACGTTGTCCCAAAATTGGTGAAGCAGTTAAATTTAATTTTAAATGTTTTAAATGAAATGTTTTAATTTCATTTTTCATGTTTTCAAACTGTGTTTCATAGATATTGATTTAAAAAGTCTTAATGAATCATATTTCATTTGAAGTGGTGGAAGAGAATTTCAGAGGAACCCTTGACAGAAGTGTCCTGAATAGCTCTTTCCTCTGGCTTGAGATGATGTGCAAGAAATTGAGGTTTGAGCTGCCTGTAACCAATATTCTGAATCTAACTGAACAGCAAGAAGTCACATCCTATATCCAGCCCTTTGCGCATGCTTTGTATACAAATACCAACCAAAGAGAAAGCCCCAGTAGCCCACTAGCTTTGCAGGCCCTACACCTTAGAGAAACATGGCAAAAGCCTACCCCAAAAGTGCAGAGATGAACTGCAGTTCTTGGAAAAACCCGACACGCATGGTGGCTGTTTACAGCTTTCCCCTTCTGTGGCTGGTGGGCTGCAACTCACCCATGTTCCCTGGCATCCCTCACCGCTGACCCTGCAGTGTCATCCTGCTGCTAGGCTGGCATTGCGCAGCAGCTTCTGGAGATGGTATCTGCAGCCGCAAGGACATAAGGGCTCTGTTTGTTTTAGGAATGCTGCTGAACCAGACAAAACCACTGTTATTTTCACTTTAACTATTCTTCATCTTGACATCTACCTCCCCAAGACAGAATACACACTTAGAAGACAGACTTAATTAGATTTTTTATTTCTAACAGCTACTAGTGCAATAATAATATTCTTGTCTCCCTACTCACATAGGTCACAGAAAATAAGATTGGAGGGATCTGAAAAGATTAGAAGTCTTCTAAAATATTCACAAAAGCAGAGCTGAGGTCCCCTCTGAAGAGTTGCATTCCTTTACAGGACTGAGTGACTTTCATCAGTCATTTTATTGACCAGTGTAGAAAAATGTAAGTTAATGCGCATGGAGAAAACCTAACCAAACACACATAAAATCTGGTCCAACACCACTTCTCTGACTGATGCTAATTAGTAATAGGATCATGGGGTTATAATAGGCAATTTCATGGATCTATCACCTCACTGATTAATAACAATCAAGCAAGTCATCTAAATAGTAGGACTCATTAGGAGAGGAGTAGACAAGAAGAAGAGTATATACACAGTCTTGCTGAATAAATCCATGGTTTGCCCGTGTCTCAGGTATTATGCTTTATACTTGCTCTCAGTTCTTAAAAAGTAGAAAAAAACAACCAACCCAAGAAATACGCCATGAGGAACATAATGGAAAGCCACTTCTGTCTAAAGAATATCTAAATAGACTAGGGGTATTCAGCCTGTAGACTAAAAAAATGTGTACAGTCATTACTAGGATGAGTGTTTGAGAAGTGTATTCTTTATTCCACTGCAAATGTTCAGAAGCAAAGAGAAGCTGAAGTTAATACAAAAGAGTAGATCTTCATTCCCTGGGTGCTGGATTGTGGAGCCCTCAGAGAAGCCAGATCTGCTTCAGAAAGACTCCAAACTAGTAACTCCTGAAAACTGTGGATAGAGAGGGCAGGAGCATGTAGGCCTATCCTACTGTTCTCTAGGTCACCTGTTTGTCTCAAGTGCCAACACAAGAAATTAGGGAAGAGAAAGTTTAGAAGCTCAGGTATTTGCATCAGATAAATAAAAGATCTCCATGCTATCCACAAGACAAATGAATAAGTGTGCAAATTAGCAAAAAACCCAAACACAAAGTATTTAGGCTTTTCAGCCCTCAAGACACCACAGAACATTTCTAGAAACAATCAGGCAAACTTCCCTTCAGATACAGGACTGTTTGTTCCCAGTATGACAACACAGCTCTTCATTTTACCCTACTCATCAAGTCCCAGCACCAAATAAGCCCCCAGTGTGCCTTCACTCCCACTTTAATTGGCTGCAGCTATGTTCTGTGACCAGCCAAAGGCTGACAAGCATCATCCCAAAGAAAACCCCTGACCCCCCCTTCCCAACTCTTCAAAATCCCACTCACAGATGAAAAACCTTTAGTCTACACTATCATCTCATAAGCCATTTCACCTGAGAAAAATTCGCACCAGCTCTGGTGCTGTTGGGAACTCCTCTCAGCTCTTGCATGCCTCTGCTTCTTATGTCATTCTTGTAATTTTCAAAAACAAGTGTTTATCAGAATGTGATCAGCTACAGGAAAATCAAATCTCACATGTTTCAAAACTGATTTAGCAACTCAGTAGCTAGCATTAAAGAGAAAAATATGTATGGAGATTTGTCATAAATGGCAATCCAAGAGATTTTTGATCATTGGATTACATTAACCTTTTCCTTTCAGTCCCACTGATTCCAAATCCAATTAAATAATTGCCTCTTCCTTGTATTTAGATAAAACTTTTGTGAGTCTAACAACTGTCAATGACTTGTGAACTGCTGCTACTTGTATTTCATTGTTTTGTTTCTTTAAAAATGCCACAGTGATAAAGAGGAACAGAAACAAAATTTGAATAATTAATTAATTAATATGTAGGGACAGTTTAAATTCATGAGTGTGTATAATCTGGCACTTCCTGAGGTCTTACTGAAAATGACACTCTACCAGAAGTAATATCAAGGGGAAAATGATGCAAAATGACTTCATAGTTGGGATCAAGTTATAAATATCTGCTGGATATATAACAAATGCTGAACCTTCTGTGCCTGTAACTGCAAATTGTGATGGTTCATGGAAAAGGATACCTTTACTATCAGAATAATGCCACTTTAGAAGATCTTTTTGAATGTTATATATATATATATATATGTGTATATATATATATATATATATATCGGCTTAAAACTATCTCCCTACACTCTTTGGAAAAACTTTCATTAATCTGCACAAAAGAAGAAGTCAGGATCATAGCTGAGCAGGAATAAATGACATTTTGATCTATGTAATATGAGGATATACAAAGCATAAATTGAGATAATTCAGCTGTGCAGCAGTGTGTGTAACTTTAGAATTTTGCCCAGAAATTTTCATTAAATTGAAGTCCTTCTCAAATGCCAAATATTATTTGGCAATAAGTAGAAGTGCCAATGAAAAGAACAAATAAACCCAGAAAAACTTTTAAGATTAATTATTTAAGCAGGTGTGCAGGTTAGAGAAAATCACAAAGAAATTCCCCCTGAGAAAAGGAATATATTCACCTCGTTACCTGCCTGGGTTTCTACATTCACACCTCTTTGGTCTTTGTTTTACATTAACTCTAGTAAGTATGGTTATTTGTAGCCAGGTAAAGAAAAGTATGAATTTATGCAAAAAGAATGCCTCTGAAAAGCCAGTTTGTAGTATTTCAAGCTCATTTGGGGATTTGCACCAAGATGTGGATCCTAGAAGCTCTGCTGGGATCTTAGGAAAGGGAACACTTTGGCAATCTGTACCTTCATGAGGAGCACAGCACTGTCAAGCCATGTGCATGTTTCTTGAGCACTGCAATTTTCATAAAATTCATCAAACCTCCAGCTGAAGGTAAAATGACTGAATCCAAGGTTTAATGTAGATGTCTTGCACATTTCCACAACATCATATTTACATTGAAAAGGTCACAAGCTGAACTTTGTAAAACACAGCAGATCCAGTGTGGTGACTCATCATACTGTTGGCTAATCATTTTTGCATATGAATACACTGAGTTTCCCTTGACTGTTTTCATACAAGCCTTGGGATAACATCAGGTGGCACCGTCTGCTGAGACAAAATCAGCTGTAAAAAAGAGGAGTATAGACATTTATTCCCAGGACATTTTGGCTAAGCCATCATTCCATAAGGAACAAATAAGCACTTTCTCAAGTTTATCTGCAATCTATCATTCTGCAAATTTTAATCTATTAATATTTATTCTATTTTATCATTCTGCAAATTTTAAGCCTTAGTTCTCCATGGTAGTGGCAGTTACAATCTCCCATATAGACTGGTCCAGGCAGCCCCACAGCAGCTCAGAAGGAATGGGATTACTGAAAAGATGTTCTTGAGAGTTTTTTCCAATCATCTATTTGTACTGCTAATTAATATGAATTTTCTGCGTTTTCGCATTCATTCCTGTGGTGCCCGAACACCTGGATACAGACAATACATTATAATGTGGCTGGTTATTGCAAAGTCTTTCTGTAAAATCAATTAAGTTGGGCAGCCTCTACCATATGATTCGGTTTTTATTATTATTTTATGGCTCAATATCAGAATCTCTTTATTCTCTGCAGATGACTTCTTTTTTTGGTTTGCAGCTGACTCAAATGAAACACCTGCAACCATTACGGATAACTGTTGGAAAGCAGGTTTGAAGTCAAAAGCCCCACAAAGTCAGAATGTAGTGAAAATTCTTCAGAGGACAGCAATAAACATCACTTTTGCACAAGCCTTGTGATTCTGTGTTGGCTAAACCTGCAAGGTAAAATCACAGTCCACATGACCCTCTGGTTACAGCATGAAAATGTTTACAACCTGGAGTCAGTCCTGCAGAGATATTCAACAGATGAGCCATTAACAAAAAATCTTGCTTCCATGAGGAGTCTTTCTACTGTCAACTCTATTTACTGTCACTGTAACATAATCCATCATTCCGTGGAAAGTGTCAGACATAAAAATAAAGTGGAAATCTATAAAACTGGTTTTGAGTCAGTAAAAAATGTCAATTTCGTGGCAGTCTTTAT
Source organism: Corvus hawaiiensis (assembly GCF_020740725.1). Classification (NCBI taxonomy): domain Eukaryota; kingdom Metazoa; phylum Chordata; class Aves; order Passeriformes; family Corvidae; genus Corvus; species Corvus hawaiiensis. Next base: position 15,265,631 of record NC_063217.1, read on the forward strand.
TAATCCTATTAGCTGCAGTACTTTGGAAGCCACAGGATTTCATAAGACTCAGAATGCTAGTAGCATTCAGTAAAAAAAGACACAAGAATCCCATGTGCATGTATGCAGAGAAACTTAAAGAATCAACTCTGTGGCTGACATCCAGTTATGCCAGTAAGGTCAAAGGTGATATGATTGAGAAGGTTATGCAGTCTTATTAAGCTGGTTATCTTCTCTGTGATACCACCATGGGAAATTTTAGCGATGCAGTTTAGCGATGCAGCTTCATATCTAACGTTGACTTGAACGATATCCTCTCCCTCACCTATGGGCTGAGCTGTCATGTTGAAGGAACTGTGTCCCCCCTATGTATCATGTCACGCCTCTCTTCTTAGTGAAAGAGGAGATCTAATCCAGCTAATCAAATGTAGTTAAAAGAGCATTCATTGTATGAAGTGTGTGAAACACCTTTTGAAATACTTTTCCTGCTGTCAGAATCACTGTTATTGTTTTGCTTTATGGGTCATTCAGATTTACAAATTTTTCCTAAATAATTTTGCTGCATGCATAAATGGCCTAAAGGCTATAAAATTAAACATCTTACAATTAGAAACTTTACAGGAAAAGAAAAAAAGATGCTTTCTCTTCAGTGATGTACTTAGCTCCAAGCATGTTGTTAGAGACTTAAAGATCACAATTGCCTCAAACACTGTTAAGATCACCAAAGGACTTTGCCTGCAAAGCAAACTGTGCAAAGGATCAACTAACTGCTCAGTGACAACCACCAAGGCCCACACCCCCCCAAAATCTGCCTGCTGGATTCCAGGAATTTGGACTATGAGAGACTGAAATGTTAATGGTTAATGAATCAAAACAATCAGCCATTTGAGAAGGCCAGGTTTGCACACTCTCCCCCTGCCCATCTGAGAGGAAGGAGGAGAGTTTTTGAGTGCATGGTGGTGAAGTCTCTGGTCCACATATCCAACTCCCAGAAGTTACAAGCTGGGTTTTGAGCCAGATAAGAAGCAAAGCCTGCAGAGGCAGGATGGTGCTTTTTACCATGCCAATTATGGCAGTAGTCTCCCCTCATACAACTGTCTCAGTTGTAAAACTCCTCCTCTCATTCCCGCCATCCCAGAAGGCTAAATTCACAAGGGACATTAACAGGTAGGCTTGAGGGTATTCCGCCCTCCTGATGGGGCATAACTGGCTCAACTACACTGACATGTCATGTCTTAGAAGGTGTCACAAACCATCAAAGACCCCCAAAGTTTCCCCAGACTGATTTCTGAGGCCTTCCACCAGAGGACTGTGCAAGATCCACAGTGTTGCAAAAGACAGTGTAAACCTCTCCCCTCCAGGGGAGGTGCTTTGGTGTTCCCACTGTACCTGAGGGTATATTAACCCATTGGACTCTGTTTTGCAGGACCCCAAGAAGCCAGGGCGAAGAGGACCAATGGTACTCTGTCTGGATCCTTGCGGCAGTGACTATTTTCTACTTAATCTGTCTCACTCTCTTTTCCCCCCGTCTCTCCTCTTTTCTATTTCTTTCTATCTCTATCTCACATTACTGTTAAATAAAATCCATTCTATTGACTTCAGCATATGGTCTCATTTGCACCTTAATTTGGGTAGAAGTATCTCTAATAATCAGATCTTAACATGTACAATAAACTAAAAGTCTGACTGTGTACCTTTTCTTCCCTTTGGGGAACATTTTTTTCACATAAGTAACTTCATTTGTTTACACTGGGACACTACACATTCCAAAGGCAAGTGTCAGAAGAGAGCAGTCCAGCTGAAGCTGCACATGAGATTACAGGCTGTGAACTGTGGTTTATTAATTTTGGCAATGTGACCCAATAAGTGCAAAATAACAGTAATGTGAAATATGATACATAGAATGTGACTAACAGCAATTATTCTAACTGTGAATCTCATCTCACAGAAAGCAACAATAAGGGATGTTCAGCATCCCAGGACACGTGTGGTTAACCTCAGCTAACCAGGTCAATCTTCCTATACTCTCTGTTATGTTGATAGGGAAGGATAAGCTCATCCAGACCATTATTCTAGAGCGAAATCCCAGTTTTTCTTATTTTTACTTATCCCTAAGGACTCTTTGTGTCCGTCTCCCTTTCACTGTACACATTACAGGAAGACACTTAAACTTAGAAAAGTGCCTCTTGTAAGTACATATCATAGATCTGTGGCTGAAAGGAAATTCCAGTACATAAATTAACCTACATTACATAAGAATCTACATGTTGAATGTCAAGATAAAATATATAGATTGACACCAATGATGCAGAAGAGGATGCAAATGAAGCACATATTCAGTGGCCTTTTTTTTAAAAAAATAGCAAACAAATGCAGAAATCAATATCCACTACTATGGAAAGTTCAAAAATAATTATATCAGCACAGGGAAGAGGGCCAAGGGTCCAGGCATGAGGTTGCCACAAGCTGCCCATGGCTCTCTGGGGCCGGTGCTACACTGACCTAGGATTTGGCCCAGTCAATTCCGGAGACAAGGGGAGGCCACTGGGAAACCTGAGGCCCAGGAAAGGTACTCAGTGGCCACCATATTTTGTGATGGCCAAAGTGCCAACCATGCAGACAAACTATGTCAAGCTCTTTGCCATAAGGAGCAGAGGATAAGCTGTGGCTGACTTTATTTAATACTATAAAAGCAGCCCTTCTTGAAAAGCCTGCAGCATGGCTGCATAACGTGATATCAATTCTCATCCCTGTGTCTGTTTCCATGTCTGTCTTCACAGGCAATACACTCCTGTTTCAACATTGTTATGTACAGGTTCACAACCAACATGAAATAAAAAAAAAATACCTCACCTTAGTCCTGCCCTTGACAGAGGCATATTTAGTTAGTACAGTGGCTGAAGTATACCCTTATATGTAATGTATTCCTATTAATAACATTCTGCTCTGACTAACAAACAGCTTTATTTTATTGCCATGATTTCTGACTTTCTCACAGTCTTTAAAAATATGAACTAAAACATTTCACTCCAAGAGTGGTCAAAAAATATTACTACTTCAATACAATATTGCAGGTAGTAAATCGTTTCACATATTAAAATTAATCTCTCTGCTTGTTTGGAGAAACATATATTGCAAAATAAAATCACAAATGTGATAGGAAAATCTTCACAACTGATACCCCTGCCTGCTTTCAACTCATAGCAGAGGTACCTAGTTCAATGAAATCTGCTGGTTTCATGCAAATACCAACCACAGTAAAAATGACATTGCTGGGATGCCGCACACCAGCAGAGAGAGAATGAATCTCTATTACCAGCCTCCCAGTAAGCAGCCCCATGTGAACCTCATGAAGCTCAACGATACCAAGTGCAAGATGCTGCACCTGGGTCAGGGTAATCCCAAACCCAAAATCAGGCTGGGGAGAGAATGGATTGAGGGAAGCTCTGAGATATGGGGTAGATATGGGTGGATGAGGGGTTGGACATGACTCAGCGATGTGCACTCTTGGCCCAGAAAGCCAGCCATATCCTGGGCTGCATCAGAGTGACCAGCAGGTTGGGGGAGATGATTCTGCCCCTCTACTCTGCTCTGCTGAGACCCAGCCTGGAGTGCTGCATCCAGGTCTGAAGTCTTCAGTACAGGAGGTACACTGACCTGTTGGAGTGAGTCCAGAGGAGGGCCATGAAGATGATCACTGGAACACCTCTCCAATGAGGGCAGGCTGAGAGACCTGGGCTGTTCAGTCTGGAGAAGAGAGGGCTCCAGGGAGACCATATAGCAGCTTCCAATACCTAAAAGGAGAGTATAAGAGAACTGGAGAGGGACTTTATACAAGCGTATGCAGTGATAGGACGAGGAGGAATGACTTTAAATTGAACAAGGGTAGGTTTACATTAGATATAAAAAAAAAAAAAAATTACTGTGAGGGTGATGAAACACTGGAACAGAGACATTTTGTTGCTCCATCCCTGGAAGTGTTCAAGGCCAGGATAGATGGAGCTTTGAGCAACCTGTTCTATTGAATGTTGTCCATGGAAGGGTGTTGAAACCAGATGATCTTTAAGGTTCCTTCCAACCCAAACAAATTTATGTTTCTATGATTCTGTTAAATGGGATATGCAGGGTTGATTCTGGGCATACTGACTTCATTTGTGGTGTTTGCTTGGTACAAACTTCAGAGAAAAAGACAACTCCAATCTGGCACCAGCTCCATTGTTCTAATGGAGCGGAACTTTCTCTGAGGAGACAAAGATTGTCTGGGCAAGGACTTCCTGGAAGCTTAGTCTGAGACAGTCAAGACACATAAAGTCTCTAAGCTCTACAGTAAACGTCAACACATTCAGCTTCAAGTGCAAGGCGTAAATCTTTCCATCTGCCTTCTCTAACAGGAACACAAAATAACATGCACACTTAAAGAAAGAGGGGAAAAAAAAGAATCACATACTTTTCAGCCCACATAGATCTAACTGAAATACTTGGATGGTCTGACAGTAATGGTGATAGAAACTTAGGGAATACGGCGGAGTTGCAGTTCAGGGTGGAGCAGTGCTCCATGTACCCATGGTTACACAACTGGCACCCTTGGACACCTTCCCAGGTGGCTGGAGATAACTTCTGCCCTGAGAAGCCCTGATGCATTGGACAGACTTCCGTTCCTGAGCCAGGACAGAGCTACAAGTCAAGGCCAAAAAATGGTGCTTTTGGAGGAACCAGTTGTCTTGAGGCTTATGATAGCTTGATCACATTCTAAAACTCCTAAAAATTATTTTCCTAGTTTCCTCTGCATCATCATTGACTTGGATGATAGGATTGACTAGGTGGGCAAATGAAGGTAACAATTCTAGGAGTAACAGGTATCCTGTACTGTATTGCTGGCAACCGCCTTTTAGAATAGGATTTGCTCTGAGTGAGCTCATGCAGCTCCAAGCAGAAGATAGATCTATGCAAGCAAAAAACAAAAGCTAAACCACAACCCCACAGATACCCCTTACCCCAATGTGCAGTACTTTAATCAAGATGTCAAGGAATGTAGGGTCCTTTATGGAAAATAGTGACCACACTTTGTAGCTTTCAGGGAAGACAATAGGGAGGGGGACACCTGGCAGCCTCAAAGTCCCTCCTAGTCCCACAAGAATGACCCCAGTTTCAATATCTTACAGCAGCAGGCCAGTTAAGTTGGACCTTATCAATTCTCCTACACCCTTGAGAAGGAAGATTGATAAAATTGCATATTATGCAATCTAAATAAAGGTAATAATTTTTGTTAAGTTGAAACTTACCATCAGGAAAGGAAATAAAAGTGAAGAAAGCAAAGCAAGCCGTCACAGACAGTATCTCACTGCCATGTACAGTTGAGCTTAAGGCTATGCATGCTTTCACTGGTTTGGTATGTTCTGAAGGAGGAAGAGTTTACAAGTTTGTCCTGCTCACCGTGTGACCCAGTGCAGGATGATCCACCCTGCCTCGAAGCAATGCAGAGCAGCCCTGCCAAGCCTTATGCTCAGATTCCCTCACCAGCTCCTCCAGGACTGAGAGCACAGCACAGCTACCTCATTTCTCTCCTCTGTAGGATGTCAGTACCATGATAAAGTGTTTTGGAGCTTGGTTTCTTTTTCCCTCTTTTTTCTCTGTTTTCTGAGTTACTTCTCAATCTTTCTTATGGGATATATAAATCCAGCCTTAATGGTTTATTCCTCAAGCACAAGGGACTACCAGATAAAATAACACAAACTAAGGAACATAGGCCAAGTATCTGTCCCAATTTTCAAAGTGAGTTTCACCATAGACTGCTAAGGGACTCGGACTTGGCCCTATTTCTGCAGATATGGAAAACATTAGTGAAGCTTTAGAATATGCCTGGGGCTCTGTCCTAACCTCTGCTGAGCAGCTATAGGAAAAATGTAGGAAACATAAATTTCTCCTCTGCTTGTGAGCCAGGGCATGAGACTTGTCCAATGAACCATCTGTGACAGCACATATTGAAGGTGCTGTACATTTTCCAAGCTATCGCAAGATATGAGTGCAACCCCCAGCAGCAAGTAGGGAAAGGCGGGCTCCTCGAGTAGGAGCACAGCACATCCCCTAGGGGTTTGTTGCCAAGACACACAGTCCTGGTGGAAGCTGACAGTATCTCCAATGCACAGGAAACATTAGGCTGTGCTCTTGTTCTGTTCTGTTGTATGAACTAAGCACTTGAGCTCGTACTTCATAATTAACAGAGGTGATTTATTCTCTCATTATCATCACAGAAGCTTAATCAAGAGCAAGGTCATAAAGAAAGTCCAAACTTCTACTCATTTCAAAAATCTGGCTTGGGTATTCTGCTACATATTAGGAATAGAGCTTCTTTTCTCCATAGTCTGAGCAGAAATGGACTGTTCAAAGGAGAGAGTCTAATGAACTTCATTTGTATTTTCCCTTCTCTCACAAAAACTTGGAACATATGTCAAATCAAGCAACCACAGCAGTGTCCAGGATCATGGTTTTCATTTTTCTGGAAAAACAGAACAGATGGAAGGCCAAATAACCACATATATTCATTTTTTCTGATTTTCTATCATGGGTGTGTAAGAGGTTAAGCATTATCTTCCTTCTGTTGTTTGCTGGTTCAACTTTAAGGAGTTTGATGTGATATTATTCTCATAGAGTTGTGTGTGAGACTGAAAACTCAGCTAAGCAATAGGAAAAAAAACACCGCAGAGTGTTTGTGCACATAACTGCAGTAACTGCAAGAGTTAAAAGAAGGTGAGAATTGCAATGGTATAATGCAATTTTGCTAAGGGATGGAGGTTAAAATCTCTCCATATGGTTTGGTCTTATTTTAGAGAGTGATGCATATAGACATTGTAATTTCAAACACAAGTGAAAAGGGTGATTTCTGCATAACAATATGTCACTTCCTTCTATCCCAGGCTGTTCTGTATTCTGACCATTCTGGCATGACCTTTCTGGTGGTGAAAGCAAGCAGCTCCCTGATAGCATGTGTGAAGGGTTTAGCTGTGCTTGGTGTTCAGTATAAAGATCCAGGCGTGTCGTTTTGCCATGGCAAATTTAGAGTGAAAGAATGGATTAGTCATGGCAAAAATGCTAAGTATAGATGAAACTCAGCAAATGCAACAGGCTTGTTTTCCAATGGCTCTCTGAGGCTCATGTAATTCTGTTTCTCAGAGAGAGTTTTGCTGATGATTCGTTTTCTGTGGGTTTTGCTTTTAAACATGAGGGTAGGTAAGAGTTTGATGGATGAGGCAATGAAGGCGAGCAAAGACCACCATAAGATTAGTCACTTTCTGTAAAGATAAAGGACATTTATTATTCACATCCATGGTGTCTCAAAATTCTAGTCAGGGATCAGAACTTTTTGTGATGGATATGGCAAAGACCCTCAAAAGCTTAGAAATGAAGTTTAAGATGAAAGACCACATGGCTTTAGGCAGATAGTCACAGGAGTGTGAAAAAGCAGAATCATGGACCCTGTTCTTCACAACCATTTCCAGCAGACAAGTAGTCTACTCTTTCAAAAATGGTGCATCAGAAGCTCGTACTGCTTCATTTTGTCTGTACAGAGACACTGCATTGCAAGGGGGGTTGCAGGCCACAACCAAGCAATTAAAGCTACTGAGGACTACAGGCTTCTCTGTAATAGATTTGAGCTTTCCACTGTCATAACTGAAGGAGAAAAATGGGCTTTTAAATAGGGATCAGTGATAAATAATATATGTTAACATTTCAAAGAAAATTATTAATCAGTCAGAGGAAGCAATGTCTCTAGGTTTCAAGCACAAAATATTAATAGATTTCAAAGCCAGGAATGTACTTCTGAAAATGATGGGGTTTGGCATCCACCAGAGTTTCATTCAATTTGTCTTTTCAGAGTGTTTTGTCTTTCTCTAGCATGAATTGATACAGGAAATCAAAATCTTGTAAAATAACTGCAGTTATGTAAAATTTGCTAACATTCAGCCACTGCTTCCCAAATTTATGGTTCATCACATCTACTCAGTTTCTAGTAACATGTCTATTTATACTCCTCTGGGAAACGCTTGTGCCTCCTGATCAAATAAATCCAATAAAATCAATTTCACATGCAAATCACAGAAACCAGAAAAGCAATTTCACTTGCAAACCATTGGAACCCTTAAGGTGCCATGCAACATAATGCCAGTCTGTGCTTTGAAGTATTGCTCATGAGACTTCCAAGATGCTGGTGATCCTCTGGGTGGATATTCAGCAGCATCCAACGGCTGGCAGGGTTACCTGTTGCTGATCGGAAAAATCATTTGCTCTGCAACCCCCTTTTGTCGTTATCCTGGAGCAAAAGAAAATCACACAAACAAAACCACACACAGACACTAGATAAGCAAACACATACAGAAACACTGTAAGATAACTCTCACACTGTGTTTAAACTGTGCCCATCTTTTATCTCTCCCACCACCCATGCTTTTTCTCTCACACAGATGCACACCTGAGGATAGGAGTCATCACACTTATCTTCATTCATCTAAAAATTGTCTGGTCTAAACTGATTACCTAGGTTCCCTCTTGAGCTTGTGCAGGGAGAAAAAGCAAGTGGCAGGCACATCCAGATGGCAATTTACTAGCCTGCATTAATCGGTCAGGATGGGATGAATCAGCTTTTCGAAATGCTCTTCTCTCTCCTTTGCCTGCAGATGGAACATAGACAACTTGGAGAAGATAACTGATAAAGTTAGGTAAGGTGATTCCCACTCCACAAGTAGGTATATTCTGGTTTTGGAGACTATGCTGGCCTTCGTTGGGATTTATCACACTAGAAGAAGAGACAAATCTTTCACTGAGACAAATAAGTAGAGCAATTGGAATCTAATCTGAGCTCAGACTGCACCTTTTTGCTAGTGAGAAAGTGTTTGGAAATCATCTTCAAATTTTCATGCACCAACATGTTTTCCACTTCAGGTTAGAACTGGAAGTGGTGAAATAGAACAAGAAAATCAACCTTGGCTCTGCTGCAAAGCAGCTCCCGTGGGGTTTTTTCCCAGGCTGAAAAAGTAAAGGATGTTGAATAGTTCCGTCAAATTTTGGGCAACAGTCCACACTTTGGGGTTCAGCAAACAGAGCAGAACACTTGTGAGATTCTTCATGGTCAAAGATTGCCTAAACAGTTTTTGAAACTGCAGAGTAGTACAGTAAATAGCAGACCAGCTACAATGCAAGACAAAGCATATAGAGAACACAAGCCTCAGTGCATTAACTCTGTGTAATTCATGGACTTAGTCATTATTTACTACAGCTCTAAAGAGGCTACCAACAGCCCCCTCAGGAATTAGCACTCGCTCTGCACTCGTAGCAGCAACATTCATCCAGTTAAAGCCCAATATACCTCTCAGAGAAGATGAAGCAGAGTGTTACGGAGATGGAGAGTTGTTTAATATGTGGCCCCATGCTCCACACTATTCAAACACTTTCTGGAGAGAGGACTGCTCCTTTCTGCCTGCGGTTCCAGCCAGTGCTCAGTACTGGGGAGCTGAACACACTGCAGCAGCAGCACAGAGGTATAAAGGTCAAAATCTCCACTAGTCTTGAGTGCCCATTCTAAGATAGCTATCACCTGATATTTTCAGAAGACGCATTGCTATATAGAATTTTCCACATAAAAGAAACAAATTTTGTCAATTTAACTCGTGACAATGAATCCACAGGACTTTCAAAAAGCAGACCTCAAATGCTTTATCCTAGCTAATTGTTTCAAAAAGGGGAAAAAAAAATTTTTTTTAAATTCATGAGCTGCTGTAAAAGGTTTGGTTTGAATGTCTTGCTTAGCATGAAAAGAGAATGTAATGGAAGAGAGAGACAGAGATTTCTTTGTATTATTAGATAAATGACTTAATTGCAAATCTTTCCTCTTACTATAGTTGATGCTTTTTTTCCTCCCATTTCTGCAAAGGCCCTATGGAAAACATTTCATTAAACAAACTTTTTAGATTTCAGTCCTTAGACTATTCACGATATTTTAAATGTGAAGCTGAAGAAGGGTTCAAGACCTTACCTATAATACTTTGAAATTCTGCTCTACAAATCTTCATGAAAATAGTCTTGCAGTTGTCTGGGTTTTTTTCTTCTTATGTGTCTCCTTTTCCAGACAGAGAAGATACTCTCAATGCGACTATCTAGCTTTTCAAAATTTTTCATTGTCCCTTTCTTCTTTCACTCTTCAAAATCCTTCAATAATTCATGTTGTCTTTCTCCCTGATTCAATACCATCTAGACTCTGCCACATTAGGTTAGGAACAATCCCTCTTCATTTAAGAGCAAAACTAAAGTCTCTCAAGACAACTGGTTAGGGAGTCACAGCCATCAGTGCTGCAATTTAATATCAGGTCTCCCTTTAAATAAATTGTCATTACAGCTTTAGGGTTAAGAGGCTGAGCCATACAATTCATATTGTCCAATTACCTTAACTTGGTATTAAATAAAATCCTCAAATTTTATAAAACAGCAAGTTTTCAAGGTTCAGCTTAGAGGTGCAAAGACTGCCCTGTCCCAGTCTGATGAGAAAGCTCTTGGACTGATGTCACCTATATTTTGTAGGAGAAGGGGACTGTAGGCTGCTTAAGGAGAAGCGAGGTGTCCATGGCATACCCTGGTCACCCTTCTATTAACAAATCTAACCTATGTCCTTAGTGGGTATCACCACTACCAGTGACTCAGTCAGAAGAAAAGGTGGAAATTGATTTCTAGCTTCAGTTCTGTTTTCTAAAGAAAGGATATTTCTAGCCTCTTTCTTTGTGATTAAGCCTTCGACATGCAAGCTGCTAGAAAAACTGATATAACCAGATTGTCAGGATGGAAAGAAACAAGCAGCTGGGATCCCCATCTGCTGCAGTAAGAAGCTAAACTAAAAATCCTCCCAACATATTCATCTGAGGTAAAATGAGTCAATAAAAATGTATTTTTATCTGTAGAAGAACCCCAAAAATTCTCCAGTTTTCCTCTGCTTCCCTTTTCCCTACCTCTTTAAAACACACTCAGGCTAGTATCATCCAATATGGACAAGGTTTTTAGCCAAATCCATATGAACAAAATCCAGAGCGCATAATTTATGTTTCATGTCAAGGGCATAATTTGCCCTTTGTCTTCAATAATACTGAAGAAATGTGTCAGTTGTGTTTTTTTTCTTCTGGTCTGTCAATAGATCCCTCAATGGCCACTTCAGGATGATGGAGTCCTTGGTGTCACTGAAGCTGTATTAGGGCTTTCAGTGCAGCCTCTTTCTCTCAAATGCTAGTCAGAAGAACAAATAAATGGTAGCACACAATTCCACTGACTGTGACTGCAAAAACTGAGAAATAGGGAATATTATTTTAAACCATAGTTTGAAATATAATAGAAGAAAAGATTGACTGGGGAGATGTCATTTCATTTTAGGATGGAAAAAAGCAAAGAAAACCAGGAGGAAATTGAGATTTTGAAATATGTATAATTAAAAAAAACCTTCTTGACATGTAATATCAATAAATTTAAAACTGAAGTCATGTGACTTTCCTGGCTTTCTTATTTTAATTACTTTCCTTTTTTTCATAAATAATACATTTAGCTTATATTCATTTTTATGTATCTTTTTTTATTCTATTCCTTCTATTTTAGTTTTTATCTTTTTTTTACTAATTAAAATATTTTATTCTATAAGTATAAACGACTTCTGATTTTCTACTTCTTGGTCTTGTTTTAGTGTTCTTTCTCTCTTAATTCAGTACATTTTTTTGGATGTTTCAAACTTCAACAAAAACAAGGGAATGATGTCTGAGATTTAATTTTTTTCTAATGGAAGCTTAGAATGGAAGGCATTTCATTTAAAATTAATTAGGAATTTTAAGATATTAACCATGGGGATAATTTTATTACTTCATATGCTTGTATAAGGTTACATCAAAATGCTTATGACAGAAAAAAGAATGCCAACTTTTCTCCAGATAAGACACTTTCTAATGCAAAGCATTACTATTTTAACACAGAAAGAATTTTAATTGAAGTAATTGTAATCTACAAAGACCTTCACCCTGCTCCTTAGGTCTCAAAACAGATTTTCTATTTGTTTTGTAAATACAGAAAAGCTGAGAAAGAATACAAGACAGAAATAAGAGAGGAAAGAAGAGAGTGCATCTTCAGGGTACATACAGCTTTATAAAACAAACAAAAGAAAACCAAGATGCCTGAGACACCCTGGCTGGAGGAGCCTTGGATTCAAAGACATTCAGCTTGCTTTGGGAAAAAAAAACCAAAAAAGGAAAAAAAAAATGCAGTTATTCACACGTATTACCCTATCAGTGTACTAGATGTTACCAAAACCTCACATCAGACACAGATGATGTCTGTAAGATTATGGCATTAACTTCATAAACATCAGAGTAACATGGTTCCAAGGAGGATGCATAGATACTGGTATCATGATTTTAGAATAGTTCAAAGTACAGATATATTTCTGCTCTTTCATATATTCCTCATGGCAGTTTTGCTATGGGGGTGCCATTTCCCCTGTTTTATCCCCATATCCAACAGCTTCAGCTAAACGCCTTGCTCAAGTACTTTATCTTTGAAGGAGAGTTTGAGGGTCAGCACTTTGTATGTATTCATCAGTCCTGAGCCCAAGCATCAGGAGGCATCCCCTGTGTACCCCCTTAGTAGGGCACGGCCGGTGTTCTGCTAGGTACCAGCAGCAGCAAGCTCTGCCCCGAGGCCAGATGGCTGGGGGAGTGTGAGACATCAGCAGTGAGCCTGTGTCTCCACTGCAGCACCATTTGTGGTGTCACACAGCCCACCAGCCCCTTGACAAAATCCCAGCCAACGAGCACAGCTTGAAGGACAAAATGACAAAATGACAAAAAAAAAAAAAAAAAAATCCCAAAGAGGCAGCACTACACCATGGCTTATTTGCTATGGCAAAAGCAAGTTTGAGGGGTATAAATAGCAAGCAGAACTCTTCTCTCTAGCATTGAAGGCACACTGAGGGTTTTGTTGGTTTTTTTTAAAGCTCCCTTCAGATTTGGTGCATGAATTATCACCTCTAATAGCTGATAATTAAACCACTTCAGCAAAGCTGTGAAATAGAGAGGACTAAGCAATAAAATCTCAATCTCACCTGGCAATTATTTTGAAACTATGCTCCAAATAACCAGATAAATAAATCTGTGTACGTCACAGGCAATTCTCTGCAGGCTGACAATTCCATAAATAAACACACACAGATGCACATATCCATAACCACATCTATGTGTATAACCTTCAGTGAAATATGGAATAGCTCTTTAAATGAATTGCACAACCGAGGAGAATATGATAAAACTAGAGGCTTATGGAATAATCTCTCTTGAACACTCTGTGACTGGCTCAAGAACAAGATCCAAAAAGCTAGATAAAAAAAAAAGAGCTAATAAGCAGATATTTTTCATTTATGGAATCTTAAAAGCTATCTGATGATCCTGCTCATTGTTCTGTTCTAGAAATAAACAAACTGTTCTAGGGACAAGTATCGATTTCACCATTAAAATAAAACTATCCATTCATAAATATTAAGTGATGATATTATCTCTTTCCATGACTGCCTTCTTATAGGCAACAAAATATAATCCACATCCAGGAAAACAATAAATAGCTTTAGCAGCTACGAAATCTACTCATCCCTCACATCTCTTAAATGGAAAACTGGAAGGACATTTTGGGAAGCTATCCCATGACAGAATAAAGAAAAAGCCCCTATAAAAGACTCTGAAGTGCCACAGACAAACTTCAACAGACAGAGAAGTGACAGCAGAAAGTATTTCAGTCCTTTTGATCTGATGAAAAATGTCCTCTGTGTTTCTTGTCTTCTAAAAAAAAAGTTTTTGTGCTCTAAAGTAGAAGGATAAAACAAAAAAAAGAGCACATCATACAGTACTGTGAGAGCTCCATTAGGAAGCTTAACATTTAGAATCTTGTAATAAAATTATGGGTTAAAGCTCAGAATTACCCTGTACTCATCCCTGCTTAGAAACCAGCAGGTTTGGCATTAGACTCCCTTTAGGGAAGGAAGTAAAACACTTGATGGTTGACAGTGCGGTTGGTAAGTTTATAATCAGGTCCAAGGACCTCTTTCACTATCTTCGCCCTCTTCTTGAAATTATGAAATTTGCTTTATAATTATGTTTCCAAAACCTGCTGACTTTCAAAAAGAGTTGTGAGTTGTAATATTTTAAGATGCACCTGCATTGTGTTTCCATCTCTTCTTTGTAGGTATGACAGATAAAAAATTTTGTTTGTTTTTCATTTACACAGAGATGATATCTTCCTATAGCCATGTAACACAGGAACTGGAGCTGCAAAAACTTTATCATCAATGTTGAAAAAAATAGTCACTCACTACAGAACGGGGTAGATGGGATAGAATCTATGTTGTGTAAAAGCTCAGTCCCAACTGGATGATGCCATTTGTAGAGGAAGGCCGTCTGGGCCAGAATGAAACATAGATCTGCTTTACCTCCATATGAGACTGCTCTTTCTTCTTGATGTAGTGTTACATATTTTTTCCCTTGAAATACTTGAGATAATTTATTTTTGTTAGTTATAGGTGTACAGAATTGCCCCAAGTCAAACTGTAGTGAGGAGAAAGGAAGCAGAAAACAACAGAAAGGGGAATATGCATGAATAGACAGAGAGAAAAATTATGATTATATCAGTTTCATAGATTTTTCTGGAGATTTTCTTAATTTGCCCAGGCAGACGAGTATCAGGCCCAACAATTCATAGCTATTATTTGATTCAGAAATGTCAGTGCAGAAAGGAGCAGTGGCAGTGAATAAAGCTTTTTCCCCAGTGAATCCATACATATCATTAGAATTGAACTCTTTATTTTATAATCAGCACAATCACTAAAATCAAATATAAACCCAAATGCTTTAGATAATGCCATCATCACTTATGATAGTCATGTTTCATGCAGTAGCTTTCATTATAGTGTAGGCAACGAATGACTTTGTTTTTGTAGTACCAAAACCTCCCACTCTATAATCTACATCAGAATCAAGGAGATAGAAGTTTTCAAAATTTCTCCAGAGCTGACAAGGAGAGAAGAACAGTGAGAACAGCAAACAAGGAACATTTCAATTTTGAAAAACTCCTGCAAATTTTGATTTGTAATGAAATGCAGGCTCCAGATAAGTCCTAGTGCATCAGGAAGGTTTTTGACTCGAAATATCATATTCCTAGAGAATTTGGACATATTTAAAATTTTAAAGTCATAATTCAAGCAGCCATTTGTGCTTGTGAAGAATGAAGAGAATGCAAGCTGTACAGTGGCACAGCTTCTGAGTAATTTTTTTCTGGAGTGAGTGGAGATTGTTTCTAGGAGGTAGGCTGCAGCCTATTTTCACTTCTACAGCTTTGGTAGAAGAAGTATTATGTGGAATACACTCTGGTGTCATCTTTTAGTTGCTTTCTGACAGGCAGTCTATTGTTATTTAATTCACTTTCCTCTTTATTAAATGCTGAATCCCTGTCACAAATTAATGGATTTTAGACCCATATTATTATTTTATATTTCATGGTGCTATCTCATAAAATAGAAACTCAAGTTTTAAAATAAAAGAGGGCAAAGAAAAGAAAAATAAAAAGGAAGAAAAATTACAGAACAAAAAAAATGTTCAAACAGGTCTTCTTGTCTCAGAAGACTAAGCATACACAATGATGAAAAAGTTACAATATAAAACAAGGTACATTAAAGGAATCCCTGAAGCAATTTGTGCCAAGACTTCAGATAAGCCATGCTAATAAAAAAATTAACTGTGCTGGTAAATTAGACAGAGTTTGATAGGTTTTACAGATGGGGCAGTAAAAAGTGAGGTGGATAGTGAGATGGCAAAGTCAGCCCTAAGTGGATTGTGAGAAGTTGCAGCTACATCTCACAATATCAACCATCCAAGTGGTTAAACATTAGATTAAATTCAGTGCTGCTAAGTTCAGTGCATGTGAGAAAAACAATTTTAACTGGATGTATACTTCAAGAGCTTCTAAATTACCTAATAAGCCTCAGGAAAGAGATTTTAGACTCATTGTGAATGCTCTTGGAAAATGTCAGCTCAGTGCCTACTGATAGTTACAAGAGCAAAAAGCATCATCTGTATTGTCAGAATAAGATAAAGAGCAAAGCAGAATAGAAATTACTATGTCACTGTAGAAATCAATGGCACACTCATTTCTTGGATTCTATGTGCATTTTTGGTCCCACTATTACAAAAATTATAGAGTAGAGATGGAAAAGTACAGAAAAGGGCAATAAAAATCAGATTATTGAATGGCTTTTTGTGGGAAGAGAGACTAAATAAAGTATGACTCTTCAAGCAATGAGTAAGGGAAAATATAATAGTCTATAAAATCAGGTTTTGCCAGTCTGAAGTTGCACAGGCAACACATTGACAACAGGTCATACAAAATGTTATTAGGCACTAGACTTAAACTTAACAAAAGGAAATGCTTTTTCAAACAGCACATAAATTGTAAAACTCATGGCCACAGGAAGTTCTGAAAGCTGAAAATATAAATTGGTGAGGGATTAGACTGGCTTTTACATGTAGCAGTATGAGTGTGAGCTCTAAGGCCTCAGCTGACTGCTGGGAAGCAGGAAGGCAAGGCTGGAGAGGATCATTTCTAGTATGACTTTTAAGACTGGAATATTCAGAGGTGATATTTTCCTTTCTGGCATGTGCACAATAAAAAGCATTATGATGCATTTTCTTTCTCTTTCTGAAAAGAATGAATATTAAAATATTCTTGTTCCTTTTAAGTCAGAAAAACTAAGTATCTGGTTCTTTAGCACTGTTTCAGGCTGAAATTGTCTTACATTACTGCCTCTTGCAGAACAGAGGAGTGAATGGTCCTTTTGGTTCTTAAGTTCTTGCTAAATATCTAATGAAACAAGGCCCAAAGAATCACAGCTTCCTTAGTTTTTTTAAACAAACACTGAAGGAAAAGTAACATTCACAGTTCATTGAAGTACAGCTTTCTGAAAATATCACGTAAGAGTTTTCTTTCTTCTCATGTAGCTTCACCAGTTTTTTATAACTCACAGAAGCTTTGTATCAGTCACAGAAAACACATCTGAATTGTATAGCTCAAAATGTTCTGGTATTATACAGCAGCTAAATCCAAACTCCAGTGCCAGAGAAAAGGTCAGCAAAGAAATATCTTCCTTAATGGTATCATCAGGTAGTTTTACTTCAAGGACCTTGTAATATCTTGGTTTTTATAGTTGCATAGCCAGAAATACCTTCAGAAAAAGTGTGAGAAAAACATTTTCTTAGCTTCCTGTTACCAAAAGAACAATAACTTTCTTATGATTTATGTTTCTATTTCTGGAAGTTTATGGTACTGCCTATGCTGTTCATAACATCAAGTAAGTAACAGTTTCTCTGCCATTTCTTTAGTCTTTTCAATATACTGGTCTTAATGGAGGCCCTAATGGATCCTAAGAGTACTTGTGCAATAAATATGTCCTGCTAGCTATCTGATGTAGGTTGAGTTTCCCTGCTTTAAGATCTTATTGCACTTTTTCAAGTCCAGCAGCTATAAAGTCTGGACACCAACCCAGCTGAGTGTGGTGCCTGCAGTAAGTCTGGAGAACTCATTAGGCAAAGCTTGCAATGAAACCATTGGAACTGAGTGCAAAAGCATTTATTTCTGAGTTGTGGCTTGAATCCAGTCTCTTTTATAACAGCCAAGGCTGTTGCTTACCTAGGTCTACATGTAAATAAATGCCGTTAACTTTGGAAGGTGGGTACTGAAATGCTGTTATACTTAGAAGCTGTCTTTATATTTTAATACTTTTAAATTATATAACAATCAAGAAAGAATGATATGTTTTTCTATTGTTTTGTTTTCCTCTATGTACAGCTTGCAGAGGTGGAGGTACTGGGCAAATGATAGCAAAGATGAAAATTAAAGTTTGTGGAGAAATATTGGGTTAGTTGCAGATTTCCTCCACATCTGCCTGTGGAGAGCTGAATGGGGGAGCACCCCCCTTCTGTGTGCAGCACCCTGTCAGTCTGTTGTTCCTGCTGTCCCTCTGAAACCTCATGGGATGATCCATACCTCCATCTGTGGTGTGCACAGTCTCATCTGAGCAATGCTGCATGGTTAAAGCAGAGAAAGACACTTCTGGGGCACAATCGCTGACATTTTAGTTGTTTACTTGAGGTTAAAATGAATTACACTCTAAAAGCAACTATTTATTTCTACTGACTTTAAAGGGAGTGTGGGTGACTTGCTCTAATATAGCTATCTGTAGTGTAGTGCCTACAGTTATGTGAAATGAATCCCCCAAATTTCTCTTCCTTGCTTTCGTGCCACGGCTATACCCACCAAATCTCTACTTCAGTTTCCTTTATCCATATACTCTTCCCTGAGTGAAAATTAAGTGTATCAACTCTTCTTTACTGTGAGTCTTGTTCTGAGACACAAAACCTCAGCAGCTATGTCCCTGCTTTCACTCTTAGCTCTGCAAAAAATAACCCATAATCTTCACATGCTAGTCTGGACTCAGTTACATTAGATTTGATGCCAGTTGCTTTGGTTTCCTCACATGTTTTCCAGGTGGCTGCCTATGCCCGTAAAACAAGAGAAAACAGCATGCCCTGTAATAATTCCCATTCCCCTAGGGGATTGGTTAGACAGGGTCTGCTTTTTACTTACCTTAGAGCATAATTCTTCTGTCCTCGGTCATGGACACAGTCCCAGTAGTGTCCAGGAGAATTACTCTCTTGAGTTAATACTGCTGAACCCCTGTTTCACTTCTCTTTAATCATGCTAATCTTCATCTTTTATTCACTAACTGTTAACAATAGAACTGTAAGCTCTGCCTTACCTTCATCTAAATCTTAGGCAATAATACGTAATTCATTTAGAAATTCTAGAGAAGATGGATGGTTTAACTCTTTGTTTCTGATGCCATGGATGAGTTAGTCAGCTGGTCATTCACATATCAGTGAAGAAAAAACTGATAGGCAAAGCAATTTCTTCTTTTTTCCCCTGTTAGTGTATTATTTTTCTGTCTTGGAAGTAATTTCTTGTCCTGTTTTGTGCAATACTGTACATAAAACTGCTCTCCAGACATCACAGTGTTTCACTGGGTGGCAGAAACAAAAAGGCTGATTTTAAAACTGCTTCTATGGCCATTCTGATGGTCTGTCAGGAAGCCAATACTATTCAACACCTATATGACTGATTATACCTCAATCCCTCACCAGACAACCAAACAGATGTCACCACCAAGGATGCCCAGTGGCTGCTGAATAACATTTCTGCTGCAGTGACATGGCCTCAATCAGGACGAAAGGGGATTTTCTCAGGGAGGTAATTACTTCTTACTGATATGAAATCTGGATGCTGAAAACAGTGAGACTCCTGAACAGTGTCTTAGAGGGAACAAATTTAAAAGGAATAGAAGCATCCAACCTTACCCACAAATAGTGAATCTGAGCCTAGCAACAAATATTTTGCAGAACTAGGCTGAACTCTATTTGAGCAAATATCTTCTCAAAGTGTCAGGGATGACAAATACTGTATTCTTGACTGCACTAACACATTATTCAGTCAACACAACACATTCGAGTGAAGAAATACTCTTTGCTTTGAACTGATCTGCAGAAATGCTACCAAGACTCAGGCATGGCATTCCAATATATTTCTACTATGTTTTGCATAAGCCATTTCTAAGGAGAAAAAAACCTTGTGAAATATGAAATTTACACTAAAAACAATGAGTAAGTTGATAGTTCCATGACTTATTGCAGCATTAGAACAGTAACCTGTGTGTTTTCCTGCCTCCTTGAAATGCATTGTGATAAACATGCTGAGTTACGGTTAATGATAGCGATATGTAGTCTGTTCACACAAGAAGAAATATATTCCAGATATACATCTATCACAGGCTTAGCAAGCTCTGGAAATAAAAAGACATTCTTACTGCTCTGTAGTCAGGTTTCTTGCTAGAGACAAGAGTAGCATTTTAACTATCTTCTGAGTCTCTACTTTATTTCACCCTGTTGCAACTTTGCAGTCTCTTTTTCTCTGTCTAGCCTAGCATGGATTTTTGTTTGTTGGGGAAGTTTTCCTTTGTTTTTAGCCTCCCAGTAAGCTCAGTATGGTCAACAGTTAAATGTGTAAGGTTTGTTTATTTAGTACTTTGGCTACATCCCAAGTAGCTCTTAAAAGGTAAGTTTTACTACTTCATTTATACTCTAAACAACTATTATTATTTACAAGGATTTGGGCTAGAGCTGTTTAATGTTAATGCCTAAAACATCATGAATAAATCCATACTGAGCCCCCCTCCCCATAAAGAGACTGATTCAGAGGAAGAAAACTTCCCCTGAAGACAAAGGTTGCAATCCAGTCTTGTCCATAGGAGCAAGCATATAAACTCCCTTGAACTACACCAGAGTGAGTTGCCTCAACTTACACCAAATACCTGTGACAGAACACAAATACAGCATTTCAAGCCTTAGAAATTCATTATTCCTGTACCATGCTTTGTAGAACAACAGATTTTTTAAAAAATATTTGCCATATTGCAGTGCCTAAAGATAAAACAGTCCCTCAAGGTGTAAGTATATCTGCAGAGCACCCTGAAGAGTTTTGCATTATTGAAAAAACCTGTCTCTGCATAGCACATGAAGGCTGTTGCTGCTTTGGGCCCCTCTGTTGCCTGAGTGCCCTTCAGGCTCCCTTGCAGGGCAGGGTGCTCAGTCTGAGCCAGGGTGACAGGAGCTGGTAGTCAAGCAAGGAGAAGGAGCCCCCAGTGCACCCAGACACTGGGAACAAAACAGACTGCTGGACCCTCTCTGCACACTCTGAAACCTTTAAATCAACTTGCTGTGGTCTTCTGGGATTGCTTTCATTGTGGAGAGATCAAGCTGTGAGTTGCTCTCTTTCCCTCCAGTTGCTCACAGGCTGTGGTGGTCACTTCTGTAGGTGACCTCTGCCCACTTAACTTTATAGTCCAAATGCACCAACCACAGCATTTTGTCTGCCTCTGTCTTGGGAAAATAAGTGATAAAGGAGTCCTTGAAAACTAGGCTCTGAATAGGACCAGATAGCCTTTTCATGAAACTTTGTACCTCAAAAAAGTCTGAAGGACCAAGAAACTGAGACATGGGAAAAGAAGGCCTGTAGCAGAGTATATAAAGACCTGGTTTGCTTTAGCATTGACTTAAACTGGCTTTGAACCAGGCCCAAATTGTACAAAGCTGTTCGATGAATCAGATACTTAAACAAAGCCAACTGAGAGGACCTAAAGAGGCTACATGCAGGAGATATCGCCAAATTCCACACATACAGCAATGTGCAAATATAAGAGGCCAAATGTTTTCTCAGAAAAAAATCTGTATAAAATATGTAGCTTAAATCTGGCCTGTCTTACATGCTAGGCATGAATATTTTGGTTGACTAGCGCAGAGGAAACCTACAGCTGTCTAATTGCAGATCTCTGAGCTCATCTGCACTGATTAGGAACGAGACAGTGTTAAGATAGTGGCCAAAGACTGGTCTTTCAGCTAACATGTGAGACACTGTGTGCCTTCCTGTTAGCCTTGAATGATCCCTGATGTTGTGATAAAGAGGAGCAAGGAGCATCTGCCAGCTCAGACTGCATGTCCAGGCACACAGATAGTACAAGCATTGAACTATGACTGTGACAACCGGGGAGGCCAAGTCCAGTTTTACCTTCCTGCTGTAGGCCCAAAGGAATGTGACATTTCTTTTTCTGTTTTTTCTGAAGGGTTTAACAGCTCCTCTAAAAATTCCTTAGGAGCATGTCCTGCCACCCACTTTTGAAGGTCTCACAGAGGGGTCATACATGTCACTCTCAGACATGTATTGTGGGGCTTCAAATGCTGAGGTGTTGGGAAAGGAAGGTCTGCACAGCTTTGGGATCATGGGTGTCCACAACTTGTTCAGCTTGTAGGTGTGCAGAAGTCATTGTAGGCTTGGACATTTTACCATGAGTTTGTTTTGCACTAAGTGTGGATGTACTGTTACACACGTACATATATGTATGTATATACTTCTAGTAAATACGTGTTTCCATAAACATCTACAGCAGAAGGGAATGCCATTATGATAGCTGTGAATCAGTGAACCAGAGTTTTTACTGCCTCTGCTACAAACCAGGTAATGAAACATGCTGTCTTTACAGACACCAGCATAGCAAGGGTGTGGAAAAGTTAATAATGAACTTTTAGTCTTTGTTTGCTAGTAAAGAAATTATAACTTGACTGAGAGCGTCAGTAACCACTGCTTAAAATTAGAAACTTCATCTCCAGAAGACCTTTTCACTCTGTGACTGGAACTATTTTAGGTTTTATGCAACACTGTTTAAGACCTGTTTAAGGAAGATACTTAGGCCAACACAGCCCTTTTTAAAACCTGGATGCATAAAAATGTTTCAAATTGTGAATTGGCCTTGAGGACTTTTCAGTCTGAGCAAGAATCTCATACAGCCTTCAAGATTTGTTGGTAAAGCTCCCTTTGGAGCTTAACCTCAAATCGCTGGTGTAAAAAGCCTGAAAGGGACACGACGACTTTCTGACAGTCCTGAGTTCAAAGAAACACACAGAGACACCACTTACACATCGTCTAAATTCCACATGGAGAGTAGTTCAGTGAAGAATCCTGCTATGCTGCAGTATAACTGTGCATCTTAATACACCATCTGAAGAAGAAGTAAACTTGTGTTCCTTCACACTAAGTAATTTTTTGTTGCAGATTAAGGGAAACAATTATTAGAATTACAGAAGACACAAAGTCTTTATGAGAGATCATGGTTGTTCTGCAAGGAACACCTAAAATCTTGAGCAGTATCAACACTGTTGCCCCTGCATACAGCTTTACACTAATGTATACACTGAAAATTGCAGTTGTGCAGCTGACAGAGTTAAATCCTCACATGATGCTATCTGCTTTGACTTAAATCCCAGTTTGGACAGATTCCAATAAAGAACATAAAAATTATGACTCAATGATTTCCATTCTTCGCATTCTTTTGAAAAAAAGATAAATTTCTTTTGGTGTTTTCCAAAAATAAAATCAGTCATTCAACGCAGGTATTTCCAGAGACAGAAGAATAAGGATGCCAACATAAAAGGTGCTGGTAAAATGTCATCTAACTAAACATAAGTCTCTGTTAAAAATTTTTCATTTAAATTGAAACAGGTGCTGGGAAGGGCATTAGGATGAAGACAAAGGAAGTTTAAAATTTCCTGATTGTTCTTTTTGAAAAGAAAAATACATGTAAAAAGAACAAGACATCCAAGGGATTCTAAGGAGTTAAAGAACATTTTCAGTACAGATTAGGGTGACAACATCTGTGAAAACTTTGCATTGCTTGAGTTTTATCCTAAGGAGTTAAAATGTGACTTGAACTGAAGAGGCTTTCTGCCTGTTATTACTATTTTTTATTATTTGCTCAGTGCTAACAGAGTGTTCTCGACTCTGCATGGCACAAAGATAGCCCCTTCCCTACTGAGTAGAGGGGGGCTTGTAAGATTTACATCTATAATGTGTAATTGATACTCATACACTGTTATTAACTCTATTCTTATAGGCTCTGCATACAATGGAGCATTATTAGCAGGGCTTTGAAAGAGAAGTTGTGGGTAATTTGGCAAACTCTGAATGGGAATTTGGCTTCCTGCATGTTTTCCATGCATATATTGTCTGTCCATGTCTAGTCTTCTTTCCCCATTAATCTAATTTCTTTCTGATTGTTCTTTGCTTCAGAGGTCTTAAAAAAAAAAAAAAAAGCCAGAAAAAAGCAAAGGACAGATTTAAAATTATTTCCATGTCATCACATGGAAACCAGAAAAATGTTCCACAGTTCACATAAAATAAGTTCTCTTTTTAAAAAGGTAGTCTTAAAGAACTGCTGAAACTTCCCGGCTTCAATTTTTTTCATAGAGCCACTGTTTAATTTACAGTAAGTCAAGAGGCAGGAGGGATGATAGAGTTAAGCTCATGCTGTTGAGAACAATTATCCTGGTGCAGAGACATATGTAGCCCCAGAAGGTTGAACAGACCACCATAGCTTAAAGGCAGTAAGATAAAAGGGCACGTGCTGCGTGGGCCCAGTGGGAGCAAGGCCACAGCCTGCAAACAGAGCCCACTCGGCTTCATTTGATTTGTGCCTTGCTCGCTCTCCCTCCCTTCTCCCCCTTTTTTTTTTTTTTAATTTTGATTTATTTAATAAGACCCTGGTGCATTCATTGGAAAGAAAAAGAGAATGGTAGCTGGGACAGTGTGACAGCATCAATGTAATGTTTGCTACAGTCAAAAATAGCTGGGCCAAGACTCATGGCAGCCTCTCTTTCTAAAAGATTGAAGATACTCCAGCAAGAGGTACAGTAAAATAGATGAAGTCAAGGGACATTTAGATTCTGCACCAACTGAATAGCAGCAGCAATTATTCTTTTTTTTCCCCTGTCTCATTAATCATGCTGGTTAATTGTTGGGATAATGATTTCACAAGTTCATGTAGTACACAAAAGGATTATCCTTGGATTGTGCATAGCGCCTGGCATTTACTTCTGCATATGCCAGTATCTCTGCATTAAAATGTGAGGATGTTTTTCATTCTACTTTTTCTTATTGTCCAATTTTGCTAAAAAATGAATTGCATATTGTTGTCAAGGATGGAAATGAAGGAAGAGAGAAAACTGAAGATAGCAAGTAATAAAAGAGATCTCATCTCTTTTCAAAAGGAAAATAGTAAAGGACATAAAGATAGAAAAGCAGGAAAATATTTTTGTTGTTTAAGTAGCATTTTCATACCTTTAAAAAAGTATTTAATCCTTTTTTAGGGTCTAGGTACTTCCTCTCTTTTTTAAAAACAGTGGAATTTTTAACACTTCTTGTCAGCTGAGTTCAGATTTCTAAAAATAAAAGGCTATTAAGACCTGTTTATGTGATTTCAATCCTCCCTGTCCAGAAAATTGTGATACTTATCTGTCACTGAGGCTAAAGGGAAATTGCTTATGGATGCCTGTAAGAAACCTATCAGAATTCTTAAGCAATTAATGCTTATTTATAAAAAAAACTTACATGTTTTTTACAAACTGAGAGATCAATTAAATTCTGTGTTAGCCCTCTCATTTTTCAGATTGATGCCAATTTATTAGTTTTACTCTAGTCTTTTTTCTCATTTGCATATAGAATTTAATTTTTTTTTCTCTCATGAACTGTGCCAAACCCATTCTAAATATTGTTGATTCCCATCTCCAAACTGAAAGGAAGATACATGAGATTTCTCTCCACTATTGAGATCTTTCAAAACCTTGTAGTCTTCTAGCAAGGTCACTTGCAAGGCTTTATTTTTTGCAATGTAATCACTCAGAGAAAGACTGATACTTCGGCAATGCTGAAGCTTTCCCTTTTAATTCTGAAAACTTGCATATTTATTTGAGACATAAAATTACCCACCAAAAGAACAGCAGATAAAATATAATTTGGTTTCTCATATTTGTACCCTTTTTTTGCTTAAAAATGGATGTTAAGCAGATAAACAGTGAGTTGTTGCCATAGAAGTATTTTGTGATGTCAAATATGTATAACTTGCTCTTCCCTCTCTCTCATTGGAAAAGCAGCTGGCAGTAATCCTCACAGCTTATTCTGCATGCTTTGAGCTGCAGTATGAGAAACTCTTTTGTGGCATTTTCCTAGCCGAATTTTTGTAGCTCCTTATTGTAAGAAAATGGCCCGGTCTGAGGCAAAGCCAACAATCTCTCAGGTTGGAATCATAGCCATATGTTTGACCAGAGCTAGGAATGGAAGACTGATAAAAAATACGACCCAAAGTGACCTGGTTTTGGCCTCTGTTTTGTAGTGGAACCATCAAGGAATCCTTTACTTTCCTCATTGACATAGAAGTCCATTTCACAATGCAATGCAATAGGTGAAATTTATTTTGGAAGTGGTTTTAGGGTGCCCTGTTTTAAAGTGTCCCCTTTAGATGCAACCCTAGACTGAGTATCTAGAATTACTCCCTCAGTCAGAAATAGTCTTTTCTGTTTCTTGTAGTAACTCCATGTCAACCTTCCCACTCAAAAAGTATCAAGATGTTAATCTTTTCAAAAGGAGAAATTCATGTTTCATCTCAAAATGTTGTCATCTCAAAATGACAGCTTTCACTTTCCCTCCTCACTGTCCCACTGCAACCATCAGATCAGGGAAGACAAGCAGCACCTTGTGATCAATTGGGAGTGTCATATCACACCGGCACATCACAATAATAAATATCTCCAACTTCCCTTCATCCCTAAAAGTTGCATGATCTTGAACTGCAAATAAGTTTGAAACACTGCAACCAGCACAGTGGGACTCCATGAGCAGGAATGAAGGTTAAATTCAAAGGCTAAATTATTTATTGCAAACTATTTGCTTAGTTCTGGCACTGAAGAACAGTGGAACAAATGGAGTTGTTAGATGCAACACGTATTAAGAACAAAGGCTGAAATCCCATTTCTGGTACTCTATGCTTAAATTTCCCCTGTGCTTTAAGAACTGCAGTGTTAGCTTTTCTCTCTCATTAAACTGCCTCTCTTCTCTATTGAACCTAACTTGTACTTTTTTTCCATTTTCAGTTTACCTAAAAATCACACGTTCTGAAACATTCAATAGGTATAATGAATGAAAGCAGAAATGCTCTATGACACAGTGTGTACGGTTGTACAGACTGAACTGTCCAGGCAGGTTATCACATTGCTACTATGACAATATGCCATAGAAGCTGTAACTCATTCAAAATGTAGAAGGTTCGTTTGCTTGTCACATTGCAGGAAAACTGCAGTCAGCATGGACACAACACTGGAATGGTGGTGAGCAATGACCGGGACCCACCACCACCAGCAGCCCTGCACCCACACTCGTGGTCCATCCCACCCTTTTCCATGCAAAGCGTCAGCACAGCCTGTTTGGTCAGCGAGGGCACTGCTGCTGGTTTCTGGGTGTGGCACCTCCCCAGCCCTGCACCCCCACCTTGGAGCTCCTCTGTGTACTCCAGCTCAGCAACACTAGCTGAAGGCACACAACCCTTTCTGCAGGCCCCTGGGAAGCAGGAGGCACACTAGGTCGCTCAGACCCTTCTTTCTGCTACTTATGAAGCTTTCATGCTCTGAGTTATTTTTATATACTGCCTCGGCATCTCACAGCCAGGAGAGCATAACATTTTAGTCATTTAGAGCCGAGCTCTGCCCTTGCTTACACCCATGCAACTCATGGCCCTGGGAGAAAAATATATCTGCCAACAAAGCATCATTCAAAGTTCCATTTCTTAAAAAAACCCACCAAAACAAATAGAAGGATTTTGCTGCAAATGAAGTGTGGTCAGACAAGTAATACTGAGCTGAGATTTGACTGAGTTATGAGCTAATTTGCTCTGATAAAGTGCATTATGAACATGGTACACTACAGAGGCTACGGCAAGCTGGGTCAGTTCTCTAGTTACTTCAAATTCATGAAAATAAACCACATTTTTCCACTTTTGCATGCAAATGGATTCTTTCTTCCTCCAGTTCTCTAGCAGTAAGTAGTCATAGTTACAAAGCTAAATTTCTTGTGGAAGAGCACATGAGTATTACCACACATCTTGTCAGTTAAGGCATCTGAAATCCTATCCTGAGGACCCTCAGTTACGCCAACGCTTTTAGAGATAAAGCTCTCAGGTGTCCTGCATCACCCATTCTGACTTTCTACTTGGGGAAACATCCCATTAACCTCAATGTGCTTTTTTTTTTTTTAAATATATTTACCAAACAGTAAAGATTCTAACACTTACAGGACGCAATAAAGCGGTTTGAAATTCCACTTACAAATTTATTTTCCCACCTGTTTTAGAATAGGCTTCTTTGCTAAAGAAAAACCTCAAACATTAACATTGCTGCTCTAGGCTGTGCGTGAGTTTGTAACAAAGTCATTGCTTGGATCATATAAAAGCAATCTTTGGAAATGTCCTTAGCTCTGTTTCCAGGACATTCTTACTGAGAAGAAGTGTTGCATATCCAAAGGCTTGAATAAAGCCTCAGATCAGTGTTCTTTTAGCTCTTCCCAAGACTAAGATATTCACATCCATTTTCTGAACAATTGCTGCAGGTTAATGCTGCAGAACAAAGGTGATGAGAAGGGAGGCTGTTCTCCACCGAAAGCTACCAGGACCTCACACCAAACTCCAGAGGTATGAAGCCAAATACCGTCTGCCTCAGGTTAGCAGATGTGTGCATGGGAAACTACTTTTTTCAGCTCACTGGTTATTGCTGATCTCTTCAGTGCTGGTTGCATAACTGATGTGGCCAAAAAGTGGAGCTGTCTGTTTCCTGCTAGAGCTACTGATGCAAAACCCAGCAAATGCTAAACTGAGTCAATTATACTGTTGCTCTGTTGCCATCATCCCGTGTTTATTCACTTGTGGTGCAATCTGGCATAGTACTGGCATTCATTCTAAATTATGACAGCCTTTACTTTCATTTTGGTCTAAAATTCCTAGTTCCAAAGAAATAATTTGTAAATTTGGTAGTTTTTCATAGAAAATATCTTCTGTGAGTCAGACATTTATTTTCAGGGTTTTCAAACACTTCAGAGCTCAGGAATAAATTAACAAGAAATTGAAAGCATTCAGAATTCCTCGGCTGAAATTATTATAATATTTTAACAAGTTTGGAGTGTTTTTTTCCCAGTACTTGGAGTGTTTGTAGCACAAGTCAAACATATTTATAGAGTCATAGAAACTGTGCTTGTAAGAGACCCCTCTGTGTGTCTCAAGACCATTTTTCTGCTCTGAGCAGGCTCTTATCACCCCGAGGGCAGGCTGGTTGTGCCCTTTCTTAGCTGAGCAAGCTTGCAAATTTCCACAGATGGAGGCTCCATAGGTTTTCTGGGTAATTTACTCTGGTCTTAAATTACAGAGTTTGTAGCAGAAGTCAGACATATTTATACTGTGATAGAGAAGTGATAATCATTTCCTAAATTTAGATGGAGACACTTAGATGGTTCATGTTGTCAGGAGACTGCAACCAGGAAGAATAAATAAACAGCCAACCAGCCCATCCCCACAAACCAGCTGGATAGTGGGGATCACTTCTAAGTACAAAACAAAGGTGATCGCTACCCTCCCAGCAGTTCTGCTTGTTTTATTTTGATTTAAGATCCAGCCTAGACCAACGAGCAAAATCTGCACTACGGAGATAAATTTTACTCTCACAGAATTGTAATCTCCAA
Source organism: Corvus hawaiiensis (assembly GCF_020740725.1). NCBI lineage: Eukaryota > Metazoa > Chordata > Aves > Passeriformes > Corvidae > Corvus > Corvus hawaiiensis. The sequence goes on from NC_063217.1 coordinate 15,294,875, forward strand.
TGAAAGTAAGAAACTGGACTGTGTCAGGCTATTTGTAACTGCATTGACATTTCTGCAGTACTTGGACCACAGCAGTCTATCTTATTTCAGTATAACAGTCTGCCTTTTCCTTTACTCAACACTCAATTCCTCTTTTTCTGAATACTTTTTGTGCAGCTGTAATGGAAAATTAATTTCAGCATAGAACTGGCTGTATTTAGTGATGAAAAAATGCAATTCTTATGTATTTATACATTCTAAGAATGCACACATTTAAATCCATGTGTTTGTATATATAGTGTATATAAACATGGATCTGTAGATAAAATTAGTAATATAGAGATAGCTATAAATAGACATAATTATAATTGCTATGCAGTGTCATACTTGTAACAAAAAAAATACATTCATTCATAGAGGAATATCTAAGTATTTAATTATGGAAGGATTTACTTATGTTGTCATTTTAAAATACTCATTTCCAGCAGCCATAGAGTTATTCTTTCTAATTGTTTCCTTTTTTTTAGCTTCTCTTTCTTTCTCCCTTTCTTAGTTTTTTCAGATGTAAGAGAGCTGCCTCCCAAGTGCATTGAGCCACATTTTGAAATCACCTACAAACTCGTATTAGGTATCCATAGTCATTAGGCGACTCTGATGGAACTGTAATGAGATGGCACTAACTGATGGATTAGACATTCTACTCAAGATGAAGTGAATGCAGTAATCTTTGAGGTGAAATGTGCCACAAAATAACACAACACTAATGATATTTCAAGATTAAATGTGTCTTTGTGCCCCACTGATCAAAATATACTGATTCATTAACAACAAACCTGATTGCTACCAAATGCATGCTACCAGCACAGAGTTTCTATTGGTTATTCAGTATTCATATGTTTGAGTAGATACGCTTTTGAAGAGATTTTAGGTAGTTTATGTTATTTAGGATGGAATTACTCTTTATACCTCAAAAAGCTGAAGTACTCTCCCAACTGAACGATGTTAACAGCTCTCATGTTAAGACTTAAGACTTCTAGGGGCACATTCTGCACTGGTGCTAACCTGGAAACCTTGGGTTTCCCATCTCCATAACAAAGCCAGTTGCCGTCTCAAGAGAAAGTGAGCATGATATATCTTTCCCATAGGGTTGTATTTGTCCTTTCTATGAAAATCTCATGACATACTCAGAAGGCCATACGTTTACACAGTGAATGATGGGCGAAGTGACAGCTATGAGGACAGCTGTATTCATTTTCTCATACTATATTTTCATGTCTTTCAAGACCTTTCAGTGAGAAATCTGAAACTTTATGTCACACATAACCTAAATACAACACATTGTAAGACGGAAGTTCTTATTTCTATGGATATTGCTCATTAAATCTGTCCTTTTAAGAGAGAAATGTTGTTCTGCTACACCTTGCCTGATACCTGAGTGCACATTTTGACCTAAGTGCTACAGGCTTCATGACGACAAAGTTCTCTCCTTGCAGAGTTTTTTCAAAGAACTTTTGGGTCAGGTTTTATGCTTGTGGCTCATGAATAAAAGCTTTCAGTTCTTCCTGTAACATTTGACTCAAGGTTAATCATTATATAATATGGAGACACCTGAGAAAAAAAGAGTCCCCTGCCTATACACTCTCCAGAATACTTTAAATTCTAAAATCCTTCTATTCTTCATCAAACTTCCTAATTACTCAATTAAAACTATAGAATGTGCAAGATTTAGTTTGCAGTAATTAAAACACAGTGAAGCCTTTATAACCTGATACACCTTAAAATATCCTCTTTTCCATTCCTTTTTTAACTCAAAAATCTTCTCATCTTTTATCTTGCTCATCATATCTTAGTTTCATTGATGGTACCTGCTGCCTCAGCATGTACTGAATTTACATAACATTTGCTTCTGTCCCCTAAGTCTCAGTGCACTGTGCGATCCAGCACTGATTTCAGCCTGCCAGCATCACCTGGTCAGCAGGACACTGCTAGGTGTTTTCAGACCTAGCTAGAAACAGATAAGACAATAAGCTTGAAGCTTGCTTTCTATTTGTCTCTCATCCCAACCTTGCAGTAGAGGTCTTCCTCAAAATCTGAGAATCCCCTGCTCTTTACAACCAGTTCAGGAGAGCCCTGCCTGGGCTTCACACCTGTGGCAGACATTGACCACCAGGCAAGCGAAACCATTTCCAATTCCTCTGCTCCCTGCTGAGGTTAGTGCAAACCAACACCCCAACATATACCAAGGTAATTACCGATCTACAAGAGCAAAGAGTTAATTGAAAATCATGGGCTCTTTCAGATGGTATCAAGCCTGAAATTCTCCAGAGGAACCTGAAATAGTAATTACTCAGTGAGCACTTTTCCCTGTGCTCTCACCCCCTGAGGGTGACCTTACTCTACAAAAAAATCCATCCTTCTCTCACGTGCTTTATACATCTTCCCCGTGGAGTATGCATTTTATGTAACAGGATGATTAATTCTTCATCTCCACATCAGGGAAAAAGAGTTCCTTGAACAGGCAAAGCAAAAGGATTGGGGTGATGCAGTCTGCCCTAAAAGAGACTTTCATGAGGCTTTACTTTACTTTTGTGCTTTGAGATGTTGTTATTTAAGTGGACTTGTTGCTGATAAGTGACAACAGAGTGGGTTTGTGCATGGTATTTGAAGATAATTGTTTTTCAACTTGTCCCCCTCACAATTTAGTTCCTGCTGGGCATTACATGGTAGACTGTACTCTGTATCTGCTCTTCATACCACTTTTACCTGTTTACAGAGCTACAGTGTACCTGGCTCTGTTATTAAAAGACTGTCAGCATTAATGATAGATGGGAAATTCAGGACCATGTAAACTATAGCTGTTGCATTGGATTTAGTGCCCCTGAAAAGATCCTATTCCTGTGTGCCCCCAGTTTACCTTCCACTTTTCCTGAACATTTAGCCAAGAGTTTTCATATTCCTACTTACAGTCAGAGCTCTGTCTCAGTATGGGAGCATTGTCTATAACCTTATCCCATACAATTAAAGGAGCATAGAAAATTAGGCATCAAAATTTGCATATTTATAAGTAGCCTGAATGTCAAGATCAATGTCCTTTTCTGTCTTTGAATAGCGAATTTGTAGGTTCCATCTTAGTGTAGGAAATGCTGGTTCTGTACACAGAGCAACAGGTGAACCAACCCAACCTGTTCTTTCCCTGCATGGTCCCAGAAACCCATCCTTTCTTTCACAGTGCTTCAAACACAATCGTTTATCCTGGGTCACTCCTTGCTGTAATCAACAGACCATTCTTTTTTTACCCTTCTTCAGCTAACAGTAAATCTTTTGTGAATCAGTATACTCTCAAACCCTAGAACTGTCCTGGTTTAGGACTACAGAAATTCTAATGAATGCTGCTGATAGAAGATCCTGCAGATAACCATTCATTTCAAAGATACCAAAGATACTTTCTCCAAACAAGTTCTTCTGTGGGTGCTATCATAACTAGACTGTTTCCAATATGTTCTTAAACTTACTGGCATTTCCAAATGATAGCTCTCAATGCAGGGATGTCTAAAAAAATAAAAAAACTTTTTAAAGTGATGGGGGAAATCCATGGCAGAGCAAGAGATTTAGTCTAAAACTCCTGATCCTCATTGCAGCCCATTAACCACCACCCTATTAGAAAAAAAAAAAAAACAAAAGAACAAACAATGAACAGGCAGAGGAGTAAATGCACCAGGAGTGAATTATCAGTGTATGGTAAATTCATTGGAAATTTGCTGTGCTAACTCAAGTAACTTAGCTCATTAACCCCTGGGGCCTGTTCACTTGTTCTTAGACTAAATTACTTTTTTCTGTCTGCTTTATTATGATGGAGTTTATTTTTGTTTTTTATGTAATTCTGGTACAGAATTGCCAGCAGGTTGCTAGTGCATTTATAGATGCATTACAGGCAACAAAGGCGACCCATCTGTTCTATCTCCTTGTCCCCACAGCTGGGAAATTTCTGCATTCTTCACCTGGCATGACTTACCACATGACACAGCTCAGTGCAGATAAACACACAGAAATGGGAGAAAAGTTCTTGGTTTGTCACATCAGCTCAGTGTCAGCATTTCACACAGCCAGGACCTACTCTGAATAGACCCTCCCTGTTACACTCAGATCAGGTATCTATGAGCAGTCCTTACTTCAGTTATTGAAAGAGACTGCCCACTAAAACCTAGGAACACTAAAGCCACCCTGGGTAATGTGTCCACCTTAGATACGTGTCCATCGTGCAGAGTTAAGTACAGGTCACATTTCACCATTTAAACCTCATTGTATTTATATATTGTATTTAAATTTTGTTTATAGCACTACATCTTCCAGACTTTCCATTAAAAAATATCATTTGAATAAATAAATATAAAATTTTTAAATTAAATATCAAAATTTTGGATGGAAATGTACAGCTTCTTTTGGATTTTACTTGAGAACTTTTGAGATGGATTATTTCCACATCATAATTTTCACTTTCATAAGAGAACACAAGGCAGATAAAACAGTGGCTACCAAACAAATCATACTGGTGACACTGAAATAATTTTTGAGGGGATATAATTATGAAAAACCCCTGTGAGATTTCAGATTTCATTAAAATTCACAAACTCATGAGCTGTATTGAAACTTTGGTACACTTGTGTGATAATTCTGTTTTTTCTTCCAGTTCTTGTATGGATACTAGGCTGAAAGATTACAGTAAGTAAAATATTAGGCCAAATAAATGAAGGTGACCTTATGAAAGGAATGTTTTGTAAAAAAAGATTATTAAGAATTTATTATGGGAAGAATGGCTGGTGCAAGGGCCAGTTTGAGGAAGCTTGTGGTCATCATTACTGTAGTCTGGCCAAAAAGCTGCCTTAAAACCTATGTGCTCAGCACATCAAACTGTGGTCATGTGGTGGGCATTTCTGGAGGTACAGTAGAAGAGAGTCTCCTGAGGAAAAACATGAGCTGAGTACTAGTTTGAGCCACTTTTATGGGGATCTATGAGCAGAGGAGGAGTGCATCAAACTGACTGGGTCTCCATTTTCGAAGAGAAGTCAGGAAATGGCCAAAAAGTCCTTGGCAAACTTCTTGTTTGGTTAGGGACCCAAAACTGCAGACACAGGCAGCAGAGCACAGGCTTAGCTTTGACAGATCAAGTAATTCAAAGTCAAGAATCCACTGACAAGCCTGGAGACAAGTATGTACATAATCTTTTGCAGACATGCATTTAAGAGGTCTGTGCTATGCTACTGTGGACCAGACACAGATCTTCTAAGAACAAAAGCAGTTTTATGGTGGGAATGTTCATAAAGAAGTCAAATTTATAGGAACATTATTAGCTGAAAGGATGAGGCATAATTTACCTTCTTGTGAAACTTCTCTAGGGCTGTAGTGACCTAAAAGACTTTAGCTGTTTTGTTCTTGAAGCTTGGTTCGAGTGTCTTTGTCCTTCAAGTGGGGTTCTGCATTATAGAGTGAAAAGTAAAGTAGATTTTCTGGTCTAGAACATTTTTATGTGATGTGTTCAGTGTTCTAAGTCTTCATTTTGATTTTGTTGGGTGCAAAGTTAGCTTTAAAACTGTCTTTCTTCCAAAAAAAGGCAATGGAAGATATGGTTCTATGAGTTTGCGGGACATCATTAATTTATCTGAAGAGAAGTCATGAAAGTTCAAACTGAGGTCCTATACATAATAAGTCTCATGGCTGTGAAATAATTCCCAGTAGACTGTCATGAGCAGTATTAATGAGTCCCCATTATTAGTTTAGAAAACCCTTAGTTGAACTCTAATTGCAGTTCCAGTCATTAATTGCAGTAATTAACATTAAGGACTGTAAAAGCTTAATAAACAGCTTTTCCATTAATACATATGATGCTTATAGTGGAATCAGGTACATAGAGAGCCATACCTGTGGATTGCATTTGAAGCAAGAGCAGTTTTCAAATAGTCCTCAGCTTGTATGATATTCTTTGATATTTATGGAAAAAGAAATCATAACTATGAGACTGAGGAGGTTTCTTATCACTGGTAGTATGGTATTCATCTCTCCATCTGTTCCTATCCATGGTGCTACACTACAGGGGTTTTTTGGGTAATGCAGTGTATAATCTTCTGGGACAACTTGGTTGCTCTTCATTTCAGTGAATAATCACACTAATGACAATGATTGTAATAAGAATCGAATTCATCATAATTTGAACCAAATGCAAAGCCAGGGAAGAAAACAGCTCAACTAAGAACAAAACGAAAACAACCCCAGCTTGTTGCATAAGTTCGAACAGATGTGGAAAGAATAAAAGGATGGAGGTGATCTTAGAAGTTATCATTACCTTTTATAAAGCATAACCAAACACCAAAGAAACCACAAACCACCTTAAATGAATAGACATAATCAGTTTAGTCTTTTTACTTCCAGTAGCATACAAAATTTAGAAATAGTCCACTGTGGAGAATAAAGGAAGTATTCCCACCAGAAAGAACAGGCAGTGTGTCATGTTGGCTTATTCTCACTTAAGAGAAATGCATAAATATCCATGAGAATATGATTACAGAACCCATAGGATGATATTAGTAAGACAAATTTAGAAATGAAGGTGTTAGGAGGGAATTTTTGCATTGGCGATCAACCAATTTTTCATCCTAGTGAGAAAAGCTGTTTTATTTCAATGGTAGCAAAACTAAAGCCCTTATGTAGCAAGCCTCTTTAAGGTATTTTTAATTTCTTCTGTAACATGTAAATCCTCCCATTTCTTCAGAGAAACAATTATGTTAATTCTAATGTCCCTCTCAAATTCCAAATGGATACTTGCATTTTTTCTACTTATGACACAATTGTGACAGGAAGAAGCTTCATTCACTTGTAGTATCAACTATCATGTATTTTTACTATTAATATCTTGTTACACCTCACTGCAGAAACAGTTGAACTTCACAAGTGGATTTAAAAGACTCCTGGACATTTTTTGTACATATATGTATAGAAGTGCTTTGCTCTTTAAATTATATTGCTGTAAGATAATTTTAATTAACTCATAATTTTGAAAAAATTATTTGTTTGGCCTTTTGGAATCTGGGATGACTTAGGAAGTGGAATCTTTTCCTCCTTGAAAAATCTGAGTAAAGTACCATGTGCAATAAGAATTTATAGGCAGATCCCAGCTACTGATAGAAAGATGAAGTATACGGTCTTGCTTTTATTCAGTTTCTGTGAGAAAAATATGAAAACAAAAATGTTTTTATCTAGTTTTAATTCTCAAATTCACGTCCAATACAGAGATATAGCACCTTTTTACTCCATTAAAAACCACCTTTTTTCCTTCAGGCTTAGGGTGTTAAATACTTTCAGATTCATCACTACAAAATAAAGCAAGTATATCCTTCATTAAAATTGATTCATACAGTGCCAGAATATAGTGTCATAAAATCATCTCTTGAGAATGTGTTCTGATCTTTCCAGGTGGTGTTGTCTCTTTTCCTTGATATCCAACAGCTTCCTAGAAATTATGTCACTTAAGTGGAGTGCTTTTGTGCCCTTCAGAAATCTTATTGACTGTAAACTAGAGATGAAATGGACATAGGAGCTAACAGTCTGGGTTGATACAGCCATCATTATATACTTCATTTAAGTATTAATTATTTATATTATTCCCACATAGGGATTTCTATCTATACAGTGAACTTATTTCCTTCTTAGCTTTCTGTGTTTGTAATAGAATTTTAAATACTGAAGCTAATAGCAACAAAATTCTATTTTCCTGCAATGTACAAAGCAAGGTGTTGGGGTGGAAAAATCTCGGTCATGATCTGGTGACAGGGTAACATCTATTTTCAGTGCATTCTTACAGAAGCCAATTTTCTAATGAAAGCACATAAAAAGAAAGTTACTTTCATTACTGCCTCAGGTTATATCATGATATAATATCAGCTGAATTTTTTTCTGGTAATCCATGACAGTTTTGCCTTGGGCCAGCCTACAGACACGATGAACCTCGTGTGTTCTGCACAGTGTGGGTATAACCAGGCACTAGCAGTTCCCCATGTACCTAACACCCACCTTGGATTAAGGCGCTGCTCTCATTTGTTTGTCTTGGCCTGGAGAAAAAAAACAAGACCTTGCAATCTTTCTGCTCTGACTATATAAATAATTCCAATTATTTTGGGATCACATGATTTAAAAAACTTTGGGAGCCCTAACTTAGAGAGCATCTGACTTTTCAGATATCCAGAAGATCTATGGAATCATTGTGGATTGCAAAGTGAATTAAAGTCATTCTTATACCTATGGAGATATAGCTCAAACACTGCCTCAGGTACAAGACTTCTAATGGTGGCCACTGATTTAAATTTTTTAGGTCACGTACAGACAGAGGGTGTGTAAAGGCCAGTTTCAATATAGTGCTAACCTGGACATACAACTGCTGAAAATATATCTGTGCTTAAATTAGCAAGGAATGTTGTACAACAGGACCAAATCTGCAGAGCAAAAGTTTTGATGATGCAGAGCAGCACCCACAAACACTCTGACCATGGTCTATTTTGGAGTAATTCTCTTCTAGCCCCATGGAATGAGCATCTATTAGTACTTAGAGCAAATTCAGGGCACTCCCCAAGCCCATCTTTTGGTTTTGTTTCACCTATAGGGCATTTAGTTCATGTGCTCAAAATCACTCTACAATTGATTACAAATGCAGGAAATGAGGGGCAATCAGAAGATTTTCTTAGAAATTTGTTTCTTACATCTGAGAAAGAAAATAAAATGGTAGTAATGCAGATGTGTCCACTATTGATGTCTATGCAGGTGAAGACTGTTTTTGTCCACATATTTTGGCCAAACCCTAAAAGTTAGTATCTTGGATGGCCCAGGAAAAGGCTCCTTTCCTACTGATGCCATTAAAAAGCCACACCTTCAAAGCTATCTTTGCATTGTTTTTGATCCATGAGCCTGAGAGGCAAAATCTTGTTCCCACCAAAGTCAACAGAACATTTCCCACTGATATTCATGCAGCTGGGATTTTGCCCAAGATTTGGGTGAACCCAAGCTAACACCTCTTTCAGCAAAAAACTGGAAAAGACAAGATTATGAAATGGTGCTTTTTCTATGTGGTAGGTGGCTGGCTGGCTGAGTAAACTGCAGGTGCCTCAGCAGGAAGATGCTGCAGACTAGCAGAGGCTGTGCTCTTAGGATTTGCTTTGGACTCCAGTGGTAATTCACACTCCAGTTCTCACAGTCAGGGATAGCAAACAACACTGTGTTCAGAATCCCACAGTGCCAGGATTGAATTCAGTCCTGCTTGGGTATTCAAGCAAGTCACCTCAGCCTCTGCATCCTTCACTGCCCACCTTGTATCTTGGTGATTTCAGCTGTGAGACCAACTATGTAAGGTCATTTTCCATGCTTCTGTGGGGGAGCTTTGCACAGTAGGGAGCTCTGAGCATGACTGCTGCTGGCCTGAAACAAATACCAGCATCAAAATAGGTTGTTCTCTGAGAGAATTGCTGTTCCTGCCTCTCCTCTGAGCTTCCTCTGAAGTTTCTCATCTTGCAAGAAATAAAGGACTAATGTCATGGAGGAGAATATCCTGTCACCCAGGAGAATCATGTTTTTTTGAGACTTATCTACTCCTTATCAGTGTTGGCACTTATGTTAACTGAGCACTGATCAATGGTAGTGGAACTTCATGGGAGCTGTCAGTTGCATTGCACTGTTTTACTTCAAAAGTTTTCTGGAACTGTATTTACTTGATATCCTACTTTTCTTTCCTCTTCTTTTTCTTTAACAGTTTTTATTCACATGTGAGTTTCTGGCAGTTTCAATATGTTAAAACCCATTTAGACAACATTAAACCAGAGAATTCTCCACTGTATAAATTTAATTCCAATTACTCTTATTCCCTTGTTGTCTTCTGGTTATAATATGAAATTTGGCATATTAAAGATTTGCTCAACAGCTGTAGAAACTGTGATAATTAAAGGAAAAATTAATCTGTTTTATTTTGATGTTTCTTTTATTATATTGCAAGTATGAGAATTTTCTTTTCAAGGTAAGAAGTCATCAATTCTCATCTGTCCATCTATCTATATATATACTGCAGCATCACACTTCTCTGAGCACCTTCCCAAAATGAAAATATGAAAATAATCTTTATCTTTCTTCTCCCCTCAGCCTGTAGAAGAAATAGATTGCCTGATTTTAAAGTCAACAAGGACCACTAGATTATTTAGTAGGAGATCCTTGATCAAGCCTTACATCCAGGCATGCCTTTATTGAACACAAGGATGTGATTTCAACTCAGGCTATTCCAGACAGGCAGCCAGTTTTGATATGAAAGCTCCAAGAAATGAAAAATTCAGCACTTCTTTCAGCAGTCTCTTCCAGTGCATGCTGTGTGCCTTCCTTCTGGCTGAATCTGCAGATTTAACTTCTAGGTGCTATTCTTGCAGTGCCTTTTTCTAGCAGATTAGAATTCTCATTAGCAGTGGTTTTCTTTTCAGAATGGCATGCATGCCATCAAATCAAAATTTATGTTGGTCTCTTCTGGACAAATTAATGGGACTTAAATCTCTGTGTTTTCCTTTCTAAGAGAACTTTTGGACTGCAAGTGGGATGCATGGAATTTCTTAAGTCCTTTTTTAAATTATGAGATCCAAAACCAGACCCAGCAGCTTGGTTTGGCACCATTAATACAAGCTGAAGTACCACTTTCCACCTCCAAATACCTGTTCCTATTTTGCATATTCAAGGATACTAGGCCTTTGTCATGATTTTAGGCTGTGGGTCACAGGGAACTGTTTTGTTGGTATTTTTTATATATTTTATATATTAGGCTTTATTCCTAAAGCATTTGCAGTCTATTTGCACAGTCATTTCCTCAACTTTAGCTGTGAAGGACAGATTTCTACTATTCCAGTCCCTAATTTCTAGTAAATGTTCTAGCAAGCCCAGTTCCTGTGAAAGATGTCATATATTGACTCTTACTATGCAGGACACTTTAATTTCTAGAGGAAAGCTACAAAGAAAACTTAGTTCAGGCAAGTTTAACTCTTAAGATACTTACGGAGATGAGCATATACTAAGCCAGTGTGACTAGAGTCATGACTGGAACAGAACACCTCACTTTTTAAAAACAAGGGGTGCAAATCCCTCCAAAATTATAATTAAAGAAACATTGACTGGTCTTGCAGATATTACCCTGAGCCTTTCTCTTCCTTAAACTTTAAATCGATATCTTGAGTATACAAATATTTATCTATATAAGTACTTTTCATTAAAAGTGAATTATAGTATACTTCTGCAATTAATTAATAGCTGTCTTAAGTAGATATCTTATAATATTATACTAAATAAAGATAATCAGTCATTCTTAGGAGAGTGCAAGTTAGGGAATGTCCTTAAAGATAAGTTTAATTCCAGGTAAACAAGATGTACTGTAAATGTTCCCTTATACATTCATTTGACATCCAAACCTCTGGAGAACTTTTTGTTCTTTTCCTACTTTGCTCTGCATCCATTTTACTTCCCCTCTGGTCATCCATTACAAAGAGGAATTGGATTGCTGTGCTCAGACACCACTGCTGCAGCACTACCCCAAGCTCTCTGTTTCTTCAGAGTGTAGGTTCAATTCCAGTTGTTTATTGGCTTGCTCCGGGTTTCTCAGAACACCTGCTTATGGCCGATTGCAGGCTGACTGCACTGTCAGCTGGAGGTCTGGGTCCGGAAAGGGCAGGAGAAAGCCTCTCCCTGGGAGTAAGCAGCCCAGCAACACCACAATTACATTAGATTCCACAGTGAATTCCATTAATAGTTAATAACAGGCTAAATTTTCTTTCCCTAGTTGGATTATGAACATAAGCAGAACAGCGTATAGAAAAAAAAAAAAGCCACATGCAAGAGTGAAATATTTTTGGTGTCTTAGTTATCAGAGTAGATAAAAAAAATATGAAAACTTCATTTATCCTTCTCTGGGTTGCAAATTTGTATATTGGAAGATTTTCACCCTGCAAAAAATCTCAGTCCAAGAGACTATTTTCCACCTAGTAGAAATACGAGTACTGAATGAAACCTAATGCAAACATGGTTAGTATCTCCTTACCACCTGATAATTTATCCTTAAAGGGCTAGAAAAAATAGTGGTTGCAATGCTGAGGCATGCCTAAATTACAGGGAAGGATACAGAAGTTCCATTTTCTTTTGCCATTCCTGATAAGATCCAAGAGAATTAATCTGTGGAGAGACACATGAATATCGCACCTTCCAAAAGCAATTACTTTTACTGAGAAAAGTTGTTATAACAAAAGTTTTCTACTTTCAAAGTGTTAAATCTGCCTTCATCTGCACACATCTGCAAAAGAAAAAAATAAAAACACTGAATTACCAGATTGATATTACTGATTTAATATGGCAAAATCCACATTTGACTTTAGCCACTTTGGCACTTGACAAAAATTTCCATGATTAAACATCAAAGTCTTACTTCAGTTGCCAAATCAATGTATAATTCATTGTACAGCTTGATGTAAACAAGGCACACAGCACTTGTTGGGTCTCAAACACAATTCATTGACATTGAAGGGCCCTCCCAGGTATTTCACTGAGATGTCAGATATAACTTCATAGGTGGACTTTGAAATCAAGTTTTGATCTCAATGCAAAAAGAGAAGTCATAAAGAAACCAAGACATTTTCTTTATGACTGTTCAGCCTTTCCTGGAGACTTGGAAACAAGTCCTGGAAGCTTTTCTTTTAGCAGTTTGATTCTCTGCTGCAAGGTAATGGTATTAAGGTATTAAGGGCAAAGGAAAAAATGGGAATAAAGAACCCCAGTAAAAATGATCCATTTTCAGGAGGGCACCATACATTCTTTCCATTTTCTTCCTCTCTTTTTTTTTTTTTTTACAGTAGCAAACTATTTTACTGTTTCAGCATCTGAAGGAGGAGATGCAGCAAGGTAGGCTGCTCAGAGGACTAAGAGGACCTCATCTAGCAGGGTGTGCTGTGACCATCGGCTTGTGCAAAACAAACTGCAAAGCAGTTGTAAAGCTGTTACATTCCTGCTGGTAGTATTGTACCCTGACTTTGCATTGCCTTTACAGTTTGACTATGCAAAGAGCAGGAAACAGCATCAATCAAGTCCTAGTCTTTCTTTCACCACTTTGCACGTCTTTACTGTAGTACAAGAAACTAGACAAACTGTGTTGTGAAGAAAAGAAGCAGTGTGGAATTGTGGGGGGTCATTTTAATGAACTACTCTAAAAATATTCAAAATTGGTATCATCTGCCTGGTATCACCTAAAAAAAAAAAAAAATCATTGAAACACTGTTTTGAAGAATCTTAGCCACATCGGTATAAATCCAGAAGCAGCAGTATAAGAAAGTGAGATTTCTTCAATTATTATTGGACAGTTGAAAGAGAAACATTTAGCTATTCTTAACTTTTCATTTAAAGACAAGAATGAGCTTTTTTATGTTAAAATCATGCAACAAAGTTAAGATTTTCTGTTATTTTGAAAGATACCACTGTATATGTTAAAGGGTCATTGGCTTTTCTGTCAATGAGTTTGTTTACGAGTAATAATCTATATGTCAAGATGACTGAAGTCGGTGGAAAACTATTAGTGACCAGAAAGAACATTTATACATTTATACCCATGAAACAAGTCAAACTTACATAATAGACTTGCAAAATAGGATGAAAAATGTATACATTTTTATCCATGAAACAAGTCAAACTTACATAATAGACTTGCAAAATAGGATGAAAAAGTAGAGGGACTTTTTACTCATTAACAGAAAAGAAACCACTTCTGACATATGAAAGTGTTCTATGTCACTTGCTTAAGATGTGTAAACAACAAAGTGATCTTGAATTGTACGGTGTTTCTGGTAGAAGTTAAAGCCAAGTGGCCAATTTGAGTCATTTTATGTCTTTCAGATAAATAGTTGTGAGGTACATCCTTTGAGCCAGACAAATGATCTGAGACAGTTCCCAAAACGTGTGATTATATGTAAGCACCAGCTTGCTGTTATGATGATTCAGTCAAGAACAATTGTGAATGCTTTTATGAGTTCTGCAAAGCTATTAACCTCAGCAGAGTACAAACCAGTCATTTTCTTAAATGTCATAGTTCTGAAACCCTTCCAACCACTCTTGTGTATAATATGATGAGCAAGTCTTTGTATATTGGACCAGATAGTCTAGAAGGACAAAGTTTCAGGCTGATGGGCTACAAGGACAGGGGTAAGCAGTGAACCTCTACATGGATGAAACTGGAAACTGAAATGAGTCTAAATTCAATGACAATCAGATCTGTGAAACGTCTTTTCTGGTTCTCTGGGCTATCTGAACTGTTGAGACAGTGTAGTCATGTTCTGGCATATGATCCTTTTAATTACCTCAGGATGTAGATTCTGATGTTCGGATTTCTGCAGCCAAATAGAAAAGGGCTGTGCAGCATGAAGCTCAACTTTAATTTCAGACAGGGGCAGAAAAAGCAGCAAAAGACAGTAAGACTATCATTACTCCAAGAGAAGTGTCAAGGAAAGACTCCCACCTTGCATGTTCATGTAAGACAATGACAATTAAACAAATAGGGAATGTAAAAGAGATGGTCCAGGAAAAAGCAAATGCTGTTACTGTCTGTATGCAAGATGGACTATTAGGAATGATTAAATGTCAAAATGTGATAACACAAGCTCCTTTCATTTGTCTCTCTCGTAGAAATCAAAAACAAGAAAAGAAAGACAACATTGTGTGTGGGAGCATGAATAATGGACTTACTGAAGACAGAGATCATGAACTTATCACAAGCTTAGAGTTTCTTAACAGAAGCCACTTATGGAAATGAAGGTGGCTTAATGATGGTCCACATTAAAATGTCATGTGGCAAATATTATACAGAATGGATGAAATAATATATATGCATATATATAATAGACATAAAAGCATAATTATGCACACTGTTTGATGACACATTTGCTTCAAAGCCAGTGAGCAGGCAGAAAATGAGATATCATCATGAGTATCACTAGTCTGTGTGAACGAGAAGAGATCCCCCTGACCAGAACTCCTGAGAATGTGGCAGTGGTGCTATAACCCCTTTCTTATTGGAGAGAAATATAATCCTTAATGCCATGAACTTCTGCTCTGTCATCAATGATCTCCAGATTCATTATGCCACTTTGCAGTTTCAAAAGTAAAACACATGAATAGGAAGGATTTATACATATATATTCAGCCATATTTTTCTCCTTTGCAATAAGTTGTATTAAGGGTACAGACAGCTCTTAATATTCACCTATGTTACAAAAATTTTCTCATGTTAAGCCTGTGTCATTGATAGCTATGCATGCAATGAAACTTGAAAAATAATTTTCCCATAGGCCTAATAAAAAAAAGCCCTTGTCTACAGAACAGCATGACTGAAGGGGAGACAGACATAAAATGGGAGAACATTTCTATCTGACTTGCTGCGATGTCGGTGCGTTGATAAAGCAGGTCAGTGACGAGCACCCTGTCTCCCAACCACAGTGAATGAGTGAAGAGTGAATAGCAGAAAGAGCACAATGACTTCCCCTATAATTCCTTTGCCTCTGCCTTCATCGAAGTGACTGAAGCTGGAGCCTGCACAGCCACAGCCTCAGCCTCTTTTTCCTCCTCCCCTTTTCTTGCCACTCTTTCCTAACTTGGTAGAACAAAGACTGGTGCTAGAATCACCCAGATCAATGACATTTTTCAAAGAGATTGAGCAAGCATGTAAAATTCCTGCAGTCAGTATGCACTTTATAGCTTACATAACCTTGATTGACATATGTGAAGTGGTTTGGTGGGCTGTAATCAACTAGGAATTAGGCTGATTTTGAGTTTCACTCACAGATGAAGGGGTTGGATGAGAAAAGTAATTTTCTTCTGCTTATTTGTGCTTTTCATGAGTGGAAATACCTGTCTTGTTTGTAAAGACTGTTCGTAGAGAGCTGCATATTTACTATTTCTTCCCAGTTCCATAACAGGCATGGAAGAAAAGGCTTCAGTTGCCTGTGTTTTGCTGCTTTTCAAGTCTGGGGCTTTGCTTGACTACTACATTAACCCATACATTCAACAAATGAGATCCCTCCAGCCAGCAACAGCTCACACACCAGACTCGTGTGTTGAGCAATATCTGCTCTGACTGCAACCTAAGTAAATACACAAAATCTAGTTTTAATCTTGGTAGTTTGTGTTCTGGTGCAGCAAAAATGCGTTTACAGAAAGGTGCATTCAGCTCCCCAAGAGCTGAGGCTGTCTGGAAGGCTTGCTCAGTGTTTCAGTGTTGAAATTCACCCCACTATCGCCTCATTTATTGGCTTGTGTAGTTAGATTAATTCCAGCTTGGTGTTTTGCCAGAAAACTGCATTTTGTGCATCATTGTGCCATGAAAGTTTACTCCTGCAGGGTAGAAATACTTTCAACCTGAGCAGCTAGCTCATCTGAGGTTTACATCATGGCATCATAGAATTTTAAGGCTTTAACGGGACCATCAAGATCATCTAGTCCCAATCCCCCTGCCATGTGCAGGGACACCTCCCACTAGACCAGGTTGCTCAAAGCCCCATCCAGCCTGGCCTTAAACACTGTCAGGGTTGGGCCATCCACAACCTCCCTGGCCAACCTGTTTCAGCATGTCACCACCCTCAGAGTAAAGAATTTCTTCCTAATATTCAACCTAAATTTCCCCTCTTTTAACTTGTGCCCATTGCTTCTTGTCCAGTCACTACAATTCCTGAGGTGGAGTCCCCCTCCAACTTCCTTGTAGGCCCCCTTCAGGTACTGAAAAGTTGTTACGAGGTGTCCACACAAACTTCTCTTCTCCAGACTGAACAGCCTAAACTTTCTCAGCCTGTCTTCGTAGGGGACACGCTCCAGTCATCTTATCAACCTCATGGCACTCCTCTGGACTTCTCCAACACTTCCTTCTTATATGGGGGACACAAGAACTGTACACAGTGCTCCAGGTGGGAGTCCTATAAATGACTGCTGCTCACAAAGAAAAAATAATTGCCCGGATTCACAAAATCACAGAATCACATAATGATTGAGGTTGGAAGGGACTTCTGGAGATCATCTAGTCCAACCACCCTTCTAAAGAAGGTTGAACAGGATCACATCCAGGTGGGGTTTGAATATTCCCAGTGAAGGAAATATTCAAGCAGTTGCCCACAATCTCTTTGTGCAGCCTGTTCCAGTGTTTCTTCACCTTCACAGTAAAGAAGTTTTTCCTCATATTCAGATGGAACCTTCTGTGCATCAGTTTCTGCCCTTTGCCTCTCGTTCTATTGCTTGGCACCACTGATCAGAGCCTGGCTCCATCCTCCTGGCACCCTCCCTTCAGATAGTGATAGACACTGATGAGGTCCCCTCTCAATTTTCCCTTCTCCAGGTTAAACAGGCCCAGATCCCTCATCTTATTCTCATAAGTGAGGTGCTCTGGTATAATCTGGTATATAATTCTGGTATAATCTGGTATATAATTCTGGTATAATCATCTTTGTAGCCCTCTGATGGACCACTCCAGAAGTTCCTCATCTTTCTTGAACTGGGAAGCCCAGAACTGGACACAGCACTCCAGTTGCGGCCTCTCCAGGGCAGAGTGGAGAGGAATGATAACCTCCCTTTACCTGCTGATCACACTCTTCCTAATGCAATTCCTAGTTTGGCACAGCCTAAACCTTTATGCATTCATGCTTTCCTGGTGTCGCAATTTCTACTGGGGACTCAAAAGAGCAGTCATATTTTTCTGTAAAGAATGGTGAAAATATCCCAGGATGGCTCAACTTAACAAGTGCTAAGAATGATTGGATGTTATTAGCACCATGCAGAGAGTATTTCTTAAATACCATTTGCCAGATGCAAAATGTCTGAAATAATCATAATTTTCTTAGGCTAAGAATGTTGTGTGCCACTGAGTAGGAAACACATGTAGGTGCAAAAGGTTGGAGAGGTACACAACAGTTGATTTTAGCCCCTTTTATATAGATATTTGAATACACAAGCTCTAAACAATCCTAGATTTTATGACTACAACTTTTTTTAAGAGAGAAACGTAATTTCAGTTTTTCAGTCAAATTTATTTTATATGTTCAAGCTCTAACCTTCACTTCATTTGCTGAATGGGTGGGTCATGACTCATTGACATAATCTCTTCAAAGTCTGACAGCCTGGGTGTCTTCCCTAATGATATTGCTTGTTTTGTGCATTCATACAGTGACAGTTGAGAAAAATGCTTATTCTTTGAAAGGTCAGTGTACAGCTTAATCTACATCAGAGCAATCAGTTTCTGCAGAGCCCATTGCTGAAACATAGTTTTTAACCTTTTTACATCTCAGCTTTTCAGTCTCCTTTTCACTTACTGCTCTCTGGGCTGACACACCAGCGATTTGACATTAAAGTTTGAATCTTCTCTCCAAAATGCTAAAATTGGTAAGGTCAGGAGTATATCTGCTCTTCCTTATCCTCAAAAGTATTTTAATGAAAGACCAGCATTACACAGCTCAGTGCTAAAAGGATTACAGAAATTGCAGAGCACAGCACTCCCAACCCTGTTTTATGCAGAGAACCAAAGCCAAAAGTGGTTTGTTTTGTTTTTTTCCCACTACAAATAATGTTTGCATCCCATCATTACTGGACAGAAGCCCAAGAGGTCTATCTATCTACCCACCTGCAGTTTTGTTTTCCTGCCATTTGCCATCAGGCTCTAGTCAATAAGCAACTCAGGGCAGAAAAGAACTTGCTCAGTACAGACTCCACAATCAGCACTGAAAGCAATGACATTAACATTCCTCTGCCTTAAGGCCTTTGAAACAATATTGTGCTTTTGAGAATGTTTCATGCTGAATATGCACACACACACCAGAGGAATACATACTGTTGTAAAAGCATACTACTTTGCTGTTGCAAATTTACTCAAGACAGCTAGAGAAATCATTTATGTGGGCCAGACGTAGATGTGCAAACATCTAATAAGACAATGAGCAGAAAGGCAGTGAACCACATAGAACCCTACCACATGACTCGAAATTTATTATGTGAATTAAATAATACAGTTCAAAACCTTTTTACATCACTTTGCTGTTCTCCCTTGGCACAAGAGAATGAATTAGACAGCTGTCACCTTGTCTGTAAATAATGTTCAAAGCTAATTTCTTTGAAGATGTTCCTTTATGTGCACTTCAGTAAGATGAATGTAGATAATTAAATATTAAGATATTTAAATCAAGTTGAATATAGTTAGTAGCTGAAGTAAATTACTACCTTGTACTGAATCTTTATGACTTGAATCTGCTTGTTTTGTTTTGTTTTGTCTTACTCTATTCAGAAAGTAATACCAATGAATTGCGATTAGTACTGGATAAGATGTTCAGATGACAACCTGGTTTTTTGTCAAATAGGGAACATTTTTCCCCTGATTTGTGTCTTGCTGGACATGGCATAAGGTGAAGAATGTGAGGATCACATTCTAAGGCGAGATTGTATTCCGTGCTCTCTACCTGGAATAAGTTACTGAGCAAAACTGTGGAGTGAAAGCCTGTCTGAGGTCAGGGATAAAAACCAGAAGCAACACTCTGTACAAAGAGTAATGCCAAGGAAAAAGATGACCACGAGGCAGAGAGAAACATCAGAGAAAATGCAGTGAGATTTCTCATAGAGATGCAATCGGGGCACTGGTGTTTAATATTCCAATTCTACATACTCAGTGTCAAAGGGAGATTTGTCATTGGGCTTTGCCTGATTCGTTAAGACTTGACACACCATGGCTTTGCCTTTGCAGGAAGAGATGCTGAGGTAGCAGCACCAGAAATGAGCCTGTGCTCCCAGCTCTGACAGACCATTAAGCTATGTTTGCTGGATTTACTGCCCAGACTGTCAAATATGTTTGTCCCATGACAAGGAATATGAAGCATTAACAGATTGGAAAATGGTTCAGCATGAACTCAGGAAAGTAAATATGGTTACTTTTTACTCCATGAATTTTATTCCATGCACTTGAGCATTCACTAGTTAAGTATTTCAGAGACACAAATCACTTGCATCCATCAGTGTGACCTGAGCCATCAGTGTGACCTGAGTCTACAGCAAACCAGATATATCGCACTAACTAAAATAAAACTTAATTCATACTTATTGACATTGACACTAAAATGGAGAGAAGAAGATGGGCATGTGTATAAGCTCTCAATTGAAGAAGAGCTATATAGAGGTAAGAATGACAGAGCTGTCCAAAAGTGGCACTGATTTTTCCCTATTTCCAAGCTGTTTTGTGTAGCATACATTGTTATATCAAGTCATCCCACATGCAGTCTGGTTTGTTTTGATTTTTTAAGAGTCTTGCACTCCATGGATCAGGAGTTAGGACATACTTAAAGGACATACTTAAAAATCAGAGGACAGAGTCTCTCCTGCATTTGCATCCCGTTTCTGCTACTTGTAGCCTGTATGTCAAAGGAGGAAATTAACATGGGTAACATAAGGGTATGGTGAAAACGAAAGGATTGTGTGAAAACAAGACATTTTCTGTATTCCTTAGCAGCTCATTTGCATGCAACCTAATAATGTAGTATTTCTTCAAGCATATATTTTTCTTGTAAGGAAGATGTAGCCTCATTTTGGAACAACACTGCTACACTGCAATACATTTGCAACCTTTACATTTCATTAATTAAGTTATTTATTAGAGAACTACTCTATAAATTCCCCCCCAAACAGGCAGTAAAAAAAAAGCATATACATGCATAGTGCATAGCTGATTTACAGGGACTGTAAACTTTAAGCTATGTAGCAAAATAATGATTCCTTCAAGTTAGATGGCTGGGTTTAGTGACATGTGTACTAAACAGGATTACCCCCTGCAAACAGATACATTGCACAGTTGCCATTGCTCTTTGCAGTATAAAAACTGCCACAAACATACTGAAAGAGCGATCTGTTTTCTCTTTTAGCGAGCTGTTCTTGCAAAGTTGTGAGGGGAATAGCAATCATGTTTGTAATTAAAGATAACGCACAAATAACACACAATTCTGTGTTATCATTTTACCTACAAAACCCCAGAGTAAAACAGCAAAAGAAACACATATAGGGCTGTTGATGGGATATTCTCTGCCTGAATTACATCTCAGAGAGAGCAAAAATTTTGAGCATGGATCCTAACAAAAATCAAATAAGATTCCATTTACTGCTGCTGTCTGCTCAGTACTATTCTATAATAGGTGTCAGAAAAAAAGTGCTGAAATAAACTTCGCCTGGACAACCATTACCTACAGTTATTTCCTAGGAAGGTGGGGCTGCCTGTAATCTCCACTCACTGTCCACAGTGGTCTTCAAAACCTCTGAGATTATGGAAGCTTTCAGGTATTCCTGTTCCACAAAGGCCCATCCAAGGGTCTGATAAGCTCTCCTGCTGATTCCTGTGAGCATATGGACAAGAGGGGCCCAATAGAAAGGTGTGTTCTTTTTGTAAAACATCAGACTTGTATGTAAAATCTGAAAATTAGTTCTGAGAAGCAGCAGGGAGGTGTTAATATCTTTCAGAGGGAAGGAAAAAGTGATACATGTTATCATGAAATTTTAACTGAAGATAATGTTTTAAGAAAGGTCTGCTCTTTCACATAACCTCTTGGAACTTGAGTATTTTTCAGCAAATTCTCCCCACCATGGCCATGCCTTGCTCATCAAGCCATGCAGAAGCAGGAATGGCTTGGTGAGGCTCTTAAGTCTGTCATACTACCTTGGCCCATGAGATTGGGCTTTGGTTTGGATATTGTCCAGTCTTCAGGCTGGCTGTGTACACAGGCCTGTGAGCCCACGTTGTCTTTTGCAGAGCCAAGGCTGCATGACGTCACTCAGGAATAATCCCTTGGTATCCAACTCAGAGAACAGGCTAGATATTCTTATTAATAAGGATCATCTTACCATTGTCACCTCTCACTTTTCCCACATTAAATTACCGTAGCTGTCCTTTCTGATTCTAAAATCTATTAATTTATGACCCTGGAATTAAAATTTGTCAAGACTTTGGAATATTTAGATGAAGGATTTTTCTTCTGATCCATCTTTGTATTTTAATATGATGAGAACACAGTTTTTCCAGTTATTTCAGTAAGGAACCCCCATATCTAGTGTTTAACTGGGAAAATACAAGCAACAGTTCATTACATTCCAATTTATAAACGGCCCCTAGTAAGTCCTGATGGAAGCCTGGCATGGGTTTTCACAGGAGCACAATAACACTCTGGTATGTAACATCTTTTAGACACTGTGATGGAAAAGACCACGGCAATTTTATGTGGACTATATGGAATCTAATGACATACATAAAATGTATGAGTAGAGCACTGTCAATGAAACTCTGCAATCGGATTATTTTTCTACCAGGCTCTAACTCCTGCTTCATGATGCATAGCGTATATCACAACCTAGTATTTCCCAGAAGAGCCCATAACAGTGAGAACTATTGATTAAATGTTAACCCCTTGACTCAGAAATTTGAAATTTCACAAAGTGCATCCCATTACCAGAGATGGTAATATGTTGAGAAAGATCAACAATTCCAAGACGTTGCTGTAATATGCATTTTTATCTGTAGATTTGAATTTATATTTAAATAGTTCAAACTTATTTTTCACTGCATATGGTTATAAAACAAACACACTTTAAAATATAGTATTGGATGTTAGTATTACATGCACACACATATTTATACAGTAGTGACAAAATATTGTTTGTAAATTAGCAAACAGAAATATAAATATCAATCTGCATATGAATTTCAACATACTGTTATGCTAAATTGTGTATGTGTGTTTACATGCACATTTACATTAGCAGTCTATAATAACTGGTTATTTCCATATATAATTATGGGAATTGCATAAATTCTCTAATTATATAAACGTGGATACAATGTATTTTTTTTTTTACTTTAAAGCAAGTTAGTTTACTCTGAATTTCTTCATTGGTTTTGAAATTCAGCTTCTCCCTGGCAATTTTTTTTTCCCTAAAACCTTGACACCTTATCTGTAAAATAAACTCACGTGTTTTTATTTTTCTAATGAAATATTTATGAGACATAGTATTTTCTTTATCTAAAGAAAATATATAATTTAAGTCAGAGAACATTCAGCTCCTACAAACATAATTGGTGAATTTAGAAATAGGCAATTCTCAAAATAATCATTCAGATGAAAATCTCGGGTTCACACAGCAGAGCAAAACCTCAAGGCAAAAAACACTGGAATTCTCTGTAATGCTTTCTCTGAGTGGATACTTTTGATTTCTAGGTGCAACAATGACTTTATTTACAGTGCCTTATACTAATGATGATGTCAGCCAGATGACTTAAAAAAACCCCCTAAATTGTAGAAATTATAGAACTCAATCAAAATATTGGGTCTTTGTCCACTTATTTTGTTTAGTTATTTTTTCTTCATTGCATAAGAAACTAATATTGCTGACTGTAAGCATTACAATTAGTTTCATTAATGCTCTACACATCAGCAGTCAAAGATGCTTAAATGTCTTCTTTCACTAGAAGTTACCCCTTAAATATATCACAGGATAGATGAGTCTACATTTCCCAGTGTCACTGATTCAAGACACAGCATAATGAGTCAGTGTGTAATACACTGTTGTATCAGCCTCAGAAATATTTGTAGGACATTCTAAAAACATCTTTAGCAACATGGTGTTGCAGTCAGGGGCTCCATACATCAAACCCATGTTTATGCAGTAACCCATAAGGTTACTCCTTTGGAAAGTCCTTACCAAGGTGTAGTCCATGGTAACAATATGATGGCTTTCATTTATCAGGAGCAGTGTAAAACCCAAGCACTGTACTAAATAAAGAGGAAATGTATGAGAAGTCCTGCAGAGTTTTACCTTTCATTACAGGGAAGTTCCACTGTAGTGGAGTTTATGGATTTGTGACTTTATGGAGTGTGCCTTTGATTTCTTATATTTTATCTATAGCTATTCAATCAATTGCTTTAATTTACTCTCTGGGCTGGCTGCAAGTTATTGTATATAAGTTTTGAGTCCTTGCAAGCATTGCAGGGCAATATTCATTGCAGAGAATAGCTATGTCTGACAGCACTTTATGGGATCTTGTGCCTATCTATATATGTGTGCCCCCTCAGCCAGCATTTCTTGGGAGTGAGGGATTATTTTTGGCACTATGCAAAAAAGAAGGGAATAGTGGTCAGAGGCCGTTTTACATTTTTACAAGTCTGGATAAATTGTTCATAAGCATACTGTAAATATTGAACATTAAAAAGGTCCAGTTTAATCAATGTACAAATTGCAATGAGTAGCAAATATATAGGCAAAAAAATAATTTGATGTCACTGCACAAATATAACCTGAGATTTTGTCAGAAATGGTATCACAACAAAGAGTTGGCATTTCCTACTGGATTGCTCTGAAACCTAAGCTAGCTGGACAGCATTGCGCAAATAGGGAAACCAGACACACTGTGTCTCAGTTCCTTTTCTTCCTCTTGTCCTCTGTATTGGGAAATCAACCACATCTTTTGTAGTCACTAAGTCCACTGTGCATATGGAAAGGTCAAAGGCAAGGCATGAGAAGAAGGGTGCATTTCCCAGTGTGGACACACTTTCTTGGTCTGAGCCTGTTAGACCTCCACTGCCTCATATGTGTAACAACTAGAATGAGAGCAGGTGCCCTGGCTCTCCCTCTCCTGGCTTTAGACTGCCCAGAGGATGGCCACCTGCCGCTCTCTCCTTCCATTTAATAAGTAAGGGTTAAATTATGTACTTGGAAAGCAGGAAGACTGGGGATTTAAGGCCCTCACAGCCATCAGAAAAACTGCTTTTTCCATTTCCCTGGGAAATGTCAAGACATGTCTAGAAATATCCTTGGAAAGTTCTCTAAACATCAGGCTGTGATTCAGCTGGGATGTTTGGTTCTCCATCTGAAGCTGTGATAGGCATGGAAAAGTGATGGTGCTCTAAAGAGAAGGTAAAATGCAGGAAGGAGCCCAGAACTCTGAGCTCTTTGCTGTCGTACTGCACACGGAAAAAATACAAATGTGTTCCAGGAAGGAACAACCTAATTCATCAGGAGGCAAACACAGGAACAACTTCACCTTGCTCAGAAAGTCTTTAAATCTGATTGCTGGGAGGAGATGCATGTATAGGCATCTTAGGATAGATGGACAGAAGGGTATTTCCATATTTATATTCTTTATCATGCTTTTCCCTGGACTCTGATTCAGAACAAGGTGCTGGGTTATGTACACCCCAGGTTTGAACCACAAGAGCTCTTCTAATGGCCCTTCTTCTGTAGAGGAGGTGGCTCTAACTCCCAGTCCTCTTTATGAGATTTATATTAAGTAGTTATTGACAGGAGGGAGTGGAGGATATGAGACAGCATAAATAATCCTACCATCAAGATCAACCTCAAGTTAAAGCTGGAAATATGCACAAGAGAAACAACTATGAATGAGGGGAGTCAGTTCATTCTCAGCACTATAGGAGATCTTAGTGGTCTCTGTGTCCTTTGACATATGCCAATACACGCCATTTTGGCTAGCTGCAGTTCTGTGCTGCACGTTTCTCACACGGAACAGACAACATTCATTTCACATAGACTGCTAAACAGCTGACAGATGATAATGACTTCATGTCATAGGTGACCCAAAGGTGAAGGTCTCCATATCTCATTACACAGCCCCTTAGCTGTCCAGTAATCCCAAGTACTTTTTGCCAGGCCCACTCTTTTATGTGTGGAAAGAAAGTATTCAGTCATGTGCACTATTTCTCTCCCTTTTCCAGATCCTTCCTTCAGGATGGGAAGCCCCTCAGGCTTTTCAGGACTGAGATACCATATTTGGAAGGTTATTTTCATCAGCTTGTAAAGCTTGAACCAAGCATCACTACTCCCAATCACACAGAGCTCTAATTGAAACCGTTCCCAGTAGCTCTGTATCTACATATACACATCCTGATTATGACAAAGCTCATGAATAATCACTGGTATGAACTTGTTCCTCATTGTCACAAGTTCAGAAAAGCAATGGGGATCCAATGGCATCACCCAATGCCTCTGCAGGGCAAAGATGACAAAGTTCCCATTTTCTAAAAATAATTACATAGCCCAGTGTGAATTTGTGCTGCAAAGGACACCAGGATGACTCACAAGCACAAAGATTATGAAAATGTATTCATGCTGCAGCATTAGGATTAGGATGGAGTGAAGTTGTAAATATTCAGCTTCACTTCAGGTTTCACCTCAGCTCTTCAAATTTCTGGCTAACTCCATTTGCAGAATTAACTCGGCATTGTTGTTTTCCTAAGCACCAAAAAATACTCCTTTCTAAAAGCCTTTAAATGTGATGCAGCAAATTCTTCTGCTTTAGGTGCTGTGCTCTCCCTCCCTTGTTAACATATGTGGTTTTCAAAGGGGGAGAATATGTCAGGCAATTTCTCTTTTCTGACCCTATGAATCTAAAATGAGATGGTTTCATTGTCTTTCTTTATTCGCACTGTAATTGCAGTTCCTGGTCTATTTCTAGAATGCACCTCTCTGGGGATCCACACACAATCACAATATATTAGAATATTTCTATGCTTTTGTTTTCTTCATGGCTCTTGTAATGTTTTCTTTCATATTCCTGATGCTCACTGGCACATACAGGAGTACCTCCATTGAAGTCAATGAAATGTCATTTATTTTCCGCCTGCTGAGGATTTGATCCAAAACCTTTAGCTTTATCTGCATTGTACCACAGCTGAGCAGTTTATTGTATATTTTGCTCACTTGAAGAGCAAAAATACATGTAGTTGTATATGTAAACTTCCTATAAAATAGTCATGTAAAACTTACGACTGTTATTATACAACATAAAGGGAGTCTAAATGATGCTAAGAAGATTATTTTCAATATCCTTAATTGACAAAACTAGCGAAAAGTATAAAATGAAATTTTGTCTCAGGATAGGATGGAGATCAAGATCGGTAACATCTGTGATACTTTACAAGAAAACTGACGTTCTTCCTATTGGTCACTTCAATCTTCCATATAAACACTTTCGATAGCATCAGCAGGTAGAATTTAGGTTAAGATCTGGTCAAATTTTTTCTATGTGTTTTAAGAGAAATTTGAATTTTTCTGTTTTCAGTAGAAGTGAATGCTTTGGAGACATTGTTATAAAAATAAGCTTCCTACCTTGAAAATTATATTTAGGAAAAATGCTGATTTCGGTTGCAAGATACAGCATTTTTCTCAAAATACAAATATTTTTACCTGCTCATTATACAGTTATAGTTTTTTATTATTGTTTTTCATTCTCAGTAGTGGTTCTGTATGTCATATCCTGTAATGCCTAAAACTGATATGTCATAGAAAAAAGCATATGTTTATAGATACAGATATATACATATAAATTCAAAATGTTACTCTGGTCTCTTTCAAAGGTACTAACTCCAAGACAAAATGTTTTAAATCACAATTGTTTTCCTTGACAGCTTTGATTTAAATGACTACACAATTCACAGTGTCCTTGTGCTTCTGCATACTATTTTCCAAGAAATTGTTTTGCCAAAAATTTTTTACCAAATGTGTTCAAGCTGCAGAAGAGGTAGCTGAGAAATATGACTGGAATAATATAAAAAGACTAATTTTTTGTCCCATGAAGACAGCCAGGCAGTGGAGCAGGCAGTCCAGAGAGGCTGTGAAATTCCCATCCCTGGAGACTGTGAAGATTTGACTGATCTCACAGCTTTGGGCAAGAATTTGCACTGCAGACCTCCTGTGGTTCCTTCCAACCTGGGCTGTCCTACTATCCTCCAGTCCTAGGAAAGGTGAATTATGTTGTAGAGCTACCAATGCTTTCCAGTGTAACCAAGGAGTTACTGTGGTAGAGATCAAACTTCTTTTCATTTTTGGTCACTCACAGAACATTGTTTCTTTACTGCAGTCATCAGCTGGCACTGCTTTAACTGGATGGATATATGAATGACACTTCTGAGAAAGGTACAAACTCCAAGCAGTCACTAAAAAGTCTTCTGGAAGCCATAAAAACTACAACTTCCAATCCAGAAATTCTAGCAGACTCATGAAATATCATTAAGAGTGTGTTACTGTTACTATGATATATTACGATCTATAACTTTTTTTTTTTTTTTTTTTTTTTTTTTTTTTTTTTTTTTTTTTTTTTGAGGGGCCAGAAAGAAAGCAAGAATGTAGCTATCCCATTAGGGGAGAAAGAACAGACAGGCTCAGGAGTTACTGGCCTGGTACAACCCTCATTAAATCATGTGCTTCACAGATATAAATCAATTTCTAGTAATGCAGCCTTCCAAAGGCTTCCAAATTCCAAATCTTACTGCCAAGATTTTAATATTAAATGTGAACCATTGTAAAGAAATACCCCAAATTTATTATTTTCAGCTTCAAAAATGCCTGGCTATTTTGTGCTCTGTCTTATCTAATATTTATAAAAACATCACATGACCACCTAGAAATTATTTAATATGATCTTAGCAACAGTCCAGGATGCTCCAGTTCAATGCGCTTGGCACCTTTATAATCTTTGCAAAATGTTGTGTGCAAAAAATACAAAACAATAACTATTGAAGTTTGTGTAAGGGTTTTGTGTTATCACCACAATCATGGTTCTGTTATGCTCAGTGCTTTAAACACACACACACACACACACACACATAAATTCCCCATGCCTCGAGGATTTGAAGTCTAGTGACTGCAGGGCAGATCATCAGAGTGATCTGGACACCTAGAAATGCATGGGACTGCCCACTGCAAATTTCAAAAGGAAAGAAACCTGGAAAGCACCACTTCTGACTTCAGCCCTCTAAACTGTCTTGCCTAAACTAGTTTTCTAGACTTCTCTCCTTCCACGGGCAGGAGATATATAGGCAGCTCTCAAGGCAGACTCACTACATCCTTAAACAAGTAGCATGAATCACTTCCTGCAGCACCCACTGTGTGTACAGGTATTTAAATTCTGAAGCCAGATGCAGAGACGTTTCTCATGATTTTGAGGGAAGGCATCTAAAATTAAAATGAATTTTTAATCAAAGTCTCCCATCTGGTTTTTTTTAATATAATACAAATAGCAATATTAAATTCTGAAATAATAGCAGAAATCATTCCCCTTTCATACCTTTTCCTCTTTTTCTTTATTCTTTTGTGAAATTTTTTAATAGCAGAAGTGAAATCTATTATGTTCTAGATTGAAATCTATTTCATTTTTTTCTGCCTAACTTTTGGAACTGTCTAGTTTTAAATTTTCCAGGAGTATAACATTTTGAAATGTATTGGACTTTATAACAGTGCTCACAAGTATACCTGGAGCATAACAATTTCCAAAAAAGAAGGGAGTGAGGGAAGATATAGAAAGAAGTGGGAGGGAAAGGCACAGATTATTCCCACGGACAAAAATGATGAAATGCTACGTATTCCATTTTGATACACTAAGAAAAAAGAAGAGGATAACAAGTTCAAAACAAAAAAATGTTTCACTTCAGACCTTATTATTTCATCTGAAAGCCAGATGAATAAGCCTTTTTTATTTAGGTATGTGTCTCCAGTTCACAACCAGAACTGATTCATCAACTTTTTATTTTATTTAATGTTAAATATACCATTTATAGCTAATATGAGATACTTGCAAGAATTTCCAAAGACAGTAAAAAATTTTCCCACCCAAATGCCAGGCAATTCAAAGAGATGTGTGGGACCTTTGCTGGCCAAACTCGTGCCACTGACAGACTGCCAGCAGACTTTTGGTGCAAAACTAATCACGCACAAAAGACCAGGAGAGCAGACAGGGCTCACGCAGCTATTGATCTACAGCCAGCAACTCTTGTGTTTGACAAGGTTCTCTGCAGCTAAATAAGCCACAATCAGAGCATTTAAGCAGATATTTAGATTAAGGCATTGGCCCCAGCATTAACAAGGCTGTGTTAAGGTTAAATTCAAGTCATCACCACCACTTGCTGTTTTAACAAGTGCTGTGTAATTCCCTAAATAATCAAGCACTGAGCAGGTAAGGTGGTGTTCAAAGCCACAACCTAGAGTCAAAAATTGAAAGGATAAATCTCTGAGAATCTCTGGGCATAATTGTATGTAATGTGTAATGGGCTTTCTGCAATGAAAATAAGCAATTTTGAAGACTGGATAAACCAGGGAAATGGCAGTTTGGGGGACCATATATCATCTCAAGCACTACAAGGTCCTCTGTGATTTGAAGTGATTGTGAATGAGGTGTCTCTCATTTGTCATGTTTAGTTTTAAATCTGTGTTCATTCCCACTGTTAAGCAAAGGCAAATGTTGATATTTGCAGTGCAGGGTGTCCTCACAGAATGTAAAGGGCAACTGAGGTAAACCACTACCAGGACACAAATTATTTGTTGAAAATTTCTTGGCTACAGCATTTGTTTTAAATGTGTGTCTTACTCCTTTCACCTCAGAGCAGACTGAATGCTCATCAGTGTACTGATTATTGATCTTGTGCTCATATACTGAACAAAAGCACTGTATTATCACAGAACTTTATCTTGCCTTTATGGTGATTATAACACACTTTACAAAGTCCATGTCTCATAAGAGCCTGTAAAGCTTTAAGGCATTGTAATGATCAGGGAAATCATATAAACAGAGCACCCAGGAGTTGAGGAATTGAGAACATTTACAAAGAACTAAGCTTAAAAATACATTTTGAACATCACAGAAAACCTCTTTGTATCATGTTGTTTCTTTCTCTGAATAAAGGTAATAAAAATTCACAGCTGTTTAAGTAAAGCACATTTTAATATCATAGTCCACTGAGCTCCATAACACCATCTTGATTTGATTTCTCATGTTCCACATTTAGTAATCACCCAGTTTGTTCTCGTGGGTAATAGAAATAGTATTTATGGGTGAGAAAGGCTGCAAACAACTCCTGTCCTTGAGAAGCCATTCACTGTACTTGTATTCCTCATACACTATGCTCTGTCATATTCAAGAAGCTTCTCACAGGTACAATAGCTTCAATTGTAGCTTCAATTCCAGGGGTAAAAAGCTTTCCTTTTTCAAACAGAAAATGCACCATACCTACGTTTTACTGAATAGCTTCCAGAAAACAATTTGCTGAGCAGTTCTGGGTCATGAGTGCACAGCCACATCCTCAGTATTGGAAAAAGATATAAGAGATGCTTAAAGGATTGGAAAAATATGATATAGGGACAGTTGCCTAGGGTTTAAGTGTAACAGTAGTTGGTACAGAGAAATAAATCAGATAATGGTTCCACAAGAGATTATGTCTCTATCTGTGTGGCACAACTGCAAAAAGGCATTTTAATATATTTGGCCTAGCAGGCTGTCTCCTGCCATGGAATAAAATTGTTCAGTCAAGATCTCACATTTATGGAAACCTTGGCTATTTTACCTTTCTCATCTTTTCCTCAATCCAGATACCCCCTTGACATGTTGCTAAACCTCTATTTTCCTTGATTTGGGGTGAAAGGAAATGAAACCTAGAAGGAATAAGATATTGCTCAAGAATATTAGGAGATAGCATGGCAGAAGGAATAAAACTGAATAGTAGCAAATTGAGTAGATAAATTGCAAGTCAAACATAGCTGATGAATCATGGTGCAAAAATATTTGTAGCTTGATACCTATGAGAAAAGAGATGTTTTCCTCATTACCTCGTCTCTCTAGCACAGTGTCAGTATGCTGTCTTTGCAGTAGGCTGAGTATTTTTAGGGAATTTATGAGCTGGATCCTATGTTCTTTATTAAAAAGATAAATGAATAAGATGTAACTGATCTACACATTCTGTTGAAAATATACTTTTCATTCTGTTGTATGGCCTCTGCTCCTCCTTCCCAATCAGACAATCCGTGACTGGTTAACATTCAGTGGATAGAGGCTTGGATAAGTCATGCCCTCTGCATATTGACATACCAGAGAGAGGGTAATGCTAAAATCCCATAAAGTATCTTGACTTTGCTTTTCCAGGAATTCCTGCTATTAAATTTGTTTTGAGAAACCCCAAGGACAACAGGTACTCCTACAAATGGGAAAGATACACCAAATACATTTTTTTTTCATTGTACAAAATGAGACATCTGCATAGAAAATCAAATGGTGTAAATTGGTTTCAAAAAGACATACCCTGATGGGGGCACATGCACTACTTCCCATCCAGTAGGTCCATGGGTCCATCCAGAATCCTGGATAGAATCCTCAGAACACAAGTGCACGGGTTTTTGTTTGAAAGAAAAAATCAGAACTGAGTGTTTTACACTTGTAATATTACTGAAAACTCCTTTCAGAGAACTACTTATAAAACAGGCAAGGTCAGATAAGCTTAAAGCAAGCAGCTGAATACCCCAGCTGTAGAAATCCTGAGGCCATCCCTTATACAGCAAGTTCCATTAAAATACAGATTATATCAGAGAAGAGATGTAGCTTTGTACTTTAAAACCTGCCTATTGTGCAAAAGGCATTAGGATTATATCAGTCTAGCTGAGGGGTTTATGGCAATTTAGATGATGGCAAATTATTAATGTAGAAGTACCTGTTTTATCGAGAATATCACTTTGCTTTTTTGTCTGATTTTCATCCTGTGCCATATGTACAGCAGTTGATCAAAGGCTGTGAAGGCATTATCTCTTGCCTCACTTATCATTTCCAAGAAAAGATGAGAAGGAGGAGAAAGGAGGGACAGAAGATGATGATCAGAATAGAAAAGTTTCAAAGTAGATCAAATAAGACTGTTAATAGTTTCTCTTTAATGAAAGGCATCATTAATCAGCTGTAATGGTGACTAAGAGTGTTGGTAAAACAGTAAATAAGCTGAAGAAAGCAGTCTCCAAGAATAAATGTATGCTGCACTGCAGCAGACATGCTTCTCATTAGTTTAACTCAAATGTCACTAGTTAATGGGGAAAGCGATTTAGCAACGTCCTGCATGGTAACACTGTGGTTTCTTCATCAGCCTCACTCTGGGGACCTGACCAGTGTACCTGTGCAACATGACAACAGCAGATATGCATTGATGAGTGCTTTGAAGACTGTAACCAAAACCAAACCAAACAACAAAAAAGGGCCCAAACCCACCAAAAAAAACAACCAAACAACAAACTACCAAAAACCAAACAAAACACCCCACAAAAAATCAGTCGAATGTTACAGAGTTCTGTTACTGCCTCTGCATAAAAAATTGCCTTGCTTGAAGCCCCGCCACAAGGATTTACGCTGCAGTACAGCTAAGGAACAGCTGGGAGACAAGGGGATCAATAGCATCAATGCTGTTGGTGCAGTGCCTGCATGAGTCACAGCACCCATGCCTGGCACCAGACTGAGGCAATGCACACCACAGTCTCTCCCTGCCTGCAGCAACCTGCCCCTCCTCACCACCCAAAACCTGTGCACCTGGCTGACTTGCGTCCTCTCGCCAAGGGAGGACTCTTGAGCCCGGGCTCTTTAAGCAGAGAAACTGGCTTAGCTTTTCAATAGATCCTTTGGAAAGTTCCTACAAAAGCCTGCCCCTCCCCTTCAGAGTGTCACACACAGTTAATGGTAGTAAAAGTGTTGTATCATCCTCCTCTGCTGCTTGCAGAGACAGAGCACAGAGCTGATAATAACCTGTCCTGTGGCTCCTGTGTGGGCCAGTGGAGTGGGCCGGAGCTGGAGCTGAAGCAGAGACACATCAAGAAAGCAGAGTCAACATCTGGAAAAGTCCCTAAAGCTAGACCAGGAACCAGAAAGATTTTATAGCTGTACCAAGTTTGCTGCTGCCAAAGTCAAGAAACAGGACCAAGGGGAGTAATCCTACAGCTCTGTTTTACATCTGTCTCCCATATCTGCAACATCAAAAAAGCTCCTATTAATTGCTAAGAAAATTATCTTTTAAACATTAATGAGAAGACTAAATGGAGACATTTTGCATTTATTTGAATATTAAAAATAAGAGATATTCTAGTGAATCTAGTAGTCTGAATCTAGTGAATCTAGTAGTCTAGATGAATCTAGTAGTCTGAAAACTTAACGTAGTGCAACAATAAGAAACCCCCAATATCAAATATTCACCTATGAAATCGAGACTATATTTCATCCAGCCATCAGTATTACATTTTAATATACAGAGGGACTTGAAAGGCCACTGATGTGAATAGAATTGCTCTGGAAAAGCAAACTTAAAACTGTTTGGACAGAGATAAGCTGGTAGGTGTTTTTCACCCAAAAACATGTGCTTTTTGAAAGGCACAAATAAGTTCTAGGAAGCATAAGAGGTTAAAAAAAATCCAAATTGGTGAGTGCTGATAAATTAGGCTTTGCCTTAAGTATTAAATTACTGGTTTTGCTCCACTATTAAACTTTTTCAGAGTTTTTTCGCACATAGGAGAAGGACCCTTTACTAAGGAGGATTAAGACCTCAGATTTAGGTAATTCCTCCTGCTTTGCTTGTTGCTACTGGAACTTCAGTGAATTGACACCAATTCCTCTGAAGTCACTATTCTG
Organism: Corvus hawaiiensis; assembly: GCF_020740725.1. Lineage (NCBI taxonomy): Eukaryota > Metazoa > Chordata > Aves > Passeriformes > Corvidae > Corvus > Corvus hawaiiensis. The sequence goes on from NC_063217.1 coordinate 15,329,376, forward strand.
TGGATGTAAGGGAAGCAGGAAAAGGCTTCAACACAGTAACTGACAGGCATCATCTAGAGCCTTTTAGTCCCTTCCTTTAACCACAGAATTTGCTTTTAGTAATACTGAAGCTGAAGGACAAAAAGTGTATTCAGATCAAAACTTGACATAAATGAATAAAGGATATAGAAGAAGCACAAGAACACCCAGATACTCTCCCTAAGGTATCCTCTCAGCTCTCAGCAATCTTAGTGTCCTAAGCCAGTTATTGTATTTTCCTCTGTGTTTAACAGCCCTTAAGGATCTTCTTATTTCCCATTAATTCCATGAATTGCCTTTTGCAGCCACTTGTACTTTTAACATCCGCAACATCCTGTGGTAAAAAGGCAAAAACTTCCCCAGACAAGCTCAAATTATGCAAGCTTTAGAGGACAGCTAGTGAAAATGTGAGAAACCATAAATAATTTTTTCCATGTTTGCTTTTTTCTGTCCTTTGCACAGTTTTGTAGTTTCCTTCACTAACTCCTTTTCCAAGTTTAGACATGCCAATCCAGTTTATCCTTTCAAGAAGGCAGAAACCCTTATTAGAAGGGCTTGATGTTCTTACACAATATTTGCCATTTTGCTATTTCCCTAGAGACGTCTAGGGAAACTGGGATTATCCAGTTGCATTATTTTTGTTCTATGACTAATTTCATTTTAATATTCCTTTATTCCCTTCATATTTCTGTCTCTTTTTTTTTTCTTCTTTTTTTTTTTTCTTGTAAAGAAGATGAATGTACAGGCTGAGAGATTTGGGGTGGTTCAGCCTGGAGAAGAGAAGACTATGAGGAAACCTTAAAGCACATTCCAGTACCTAAAGGGACCCTAAAAGGGAGCTGGAGAAGGACTTTTACAAGAGCATGTAGTGATAGGACAAGGGGGAATAGCTTCAAACTGGAAGAAGGCAGGTTTAAATTATGTATTAGGAAGAAATTCTTTACTGTGAGGATGATAAGGCACTGGAACAGGTTTCCCAGAGAAGTTATGGATGCTTTATCCCTGGAAGTATTTAACTCTAAGTTGGATGGGGCTTTGAGCAATTTGGTCAGGTGAAAGGTCCCTGCCTATGACGGGGTTGGAATGAGATAAACTTTGTCTCTTCCAATCCAAACCATTCTAGGTTTCAATGATTCTGTGAAAGTGAGAAGAGTAATTTGTTATCTCAGACCTGTGCAGCCGCCTGCCCCACCTCTGGGTGCCTGTGCTTCAGCAGGGACCTTCTTGATGCAGTGAGAAGATGCAAGCCTCAAACAGCCCCCAAAGCCACAATATTTCTACTCAGTGTTTTGTATTAATAATCTTCAACAGCTCATTATCAAATTACTCAGCTACTTTTTAAAAACACTTTTAGGTAAGAGCCGAAGAAGAGGCAGTTCTAGCTGCCTTTACAGATATTTCTAATTAGTCACCAAGTTTTCCTATGAGAACAAGCTCTGCTAGAACATTGAAGTGGCTGAAATTCAGTCATTCCATGTGCCAAAGGAAAAATGTACCCTTTCACCTCCAACACTAGGGAACAGTTGGTTTTCACAGAGAACACGCAAAAAGTCATGTCCTGCTGATTTGGTTTACTAACTGTGCAACTAAAAATATTCTTTTTGGCCTGTCAGAACAGCTGATCTTGTAATTCACTTCAAAATCCCAGTGACTTGCACAAAAAAATGCCTGTATACTGAAGAGGTGAAGAAAATATCTGACTGAGCTGCAGCTGGAGAATATGGCTTGCTCCCACTGTCTTTTCCTGCACATTTGAAAAGAGAAGTCTGCTGATATTTATAATTGGAACCATATTTTTGCAATGTGCTAATGCTAAATGCATGTAGCAGATGAGAGCTTCTGCCTGCACACAGGACAGTTGTTGGCCTGTTGATATCTGCACTCAAAAACTAAGGTAAACTGCTAGCACCCAGAGATCTGCCTTTATCTGGAGGCATATTTTCTCTCACATACTCTGAATTAAAACCCTGAAGAAACCTTTAACATGTCAAATAGGAGGAATTATTACCCTACTCTGAAAAGACTCCTTGAACATTTTAAACTATTTTGTGTCTTTGCCAGTGTGAGACCAAAAAATAAACCCAACTGCAAATCTTTACTAAGTAGCACAGACCTAAACCCTGCCAAACTGAGTTGGTAAGCACTTCAATGGACTCAGGAGTAGGGGAGTTGCTAAAAGTATCATCTAAAGCATCAGAAATGGTACTATTTCCATGCCATTTTATTCTAGGTCTTTCCATTTTCTTCAGCTGTGCTATACACTGGACCAGCAGGCTTCTTTGAGAGCCACTAGGAAAGAGAGGAGTTAAGGCTAAAAAGCCCAGAGTCTGAAACCTAAATTGCTGCAATAACAGCTGTTGACAAACACAATAGGGAAATATCCCAGAAACCAGTTAACCAACAGCATGCAATCAACCAAATGTATGGATTTTGCTGTCAGAGGTTGAGACATAGCCATCCTCCCTATGATTAATGCATGTTTGCACTTCGGTCAGAGGTCCTCCTCTTTCTGTCCATTTTTGGACTGCTCCAGTGCAGTCAGCTGCACATCAGAGTCTGTCAGGAAAGATCAGCCTGGCACTGCAAAGCACCCAGCTCTATAGCATTCATCTCCATTTTGTTCTTCTAATAAAACAGTCTTGGGTTTTGTTTAATTTGGTAGAATTCAAATCTAGCATTGTCATCTGCCAGAGATAGATCCCAAAGAGTAACATTTCCATTTAAATGCTTTAAATGCCACATACAGACTTATCTAGACGTCTGCCTGTTTTGTTTTGTTTTTTGTTTCTGTTTAGAAGGAGAGGAATGCTTAGCTCTATGAGTTTATGGTAGCAGAGAGGAAGAGGCATAGTGCCAAAATATTTCAAATCAGATCACCATCATGAGCTCTGCTATCTCAGAAGGAAAAAAAAATATTAATGTTGCCTGCAGGTGGGCAAAATTCAGTGCTGCCAAGAAAAATGCAAGCAAAACTGCCTTTACCTCTAAGAAAAGTGTCTCCAGCTGCTGCATTATGGTACGAAACTAGTTCCACATGTCAGATGAGGAATGCAGTGTGGTGCTGAAAAAAAGAAATGGCAGGCACCATCTGTATTCTTATAAATTCAGCAGTTGCCTAGAGAGTTGCTGCCATTGAAAGAAGATTGCTTCTCTTCTATTAATAAGGAAACTTGACAAGACTGAAAAGGACTTGAAGGAGCTGTCATTAGAGAAGTTTACATTCCACAGCATCTCCCAGCAAAGAGAATGCAGCACTGAAACACATAGGTACTCACCATCCTGTGACTGCCAAAAATTTCCAGTAAATAGACCTAGTTCTTGGAGAGAAAAGGGCTGGGGCAGTAGCAAATCTACATATTTTTAAAGCAATATTAGGTACTGTTTGATTTCACTTCTTATAAAGACTTCAGAGAGGGTCTATCTGTAAATAAGGGGATCAAATGTATACCTCACAACCCTGTATGCAGCAGTCTTGAAATCTATTCTGTGAAATCAGGAAAGTCTTGTTCTGTAACTTTGCTGTCAGCACATGTAACACCTTCCAAGGCAAGGACCACCTGTCTGTGTCCACGCTCCTCCAGCCAATAGGAAATGGCATGAAATGAGAGGAGAATTAAAAGGATTGGTAAGGAAATCTGCAGCAACCACAAGATGCAGCATTGTGCATTGGTAGATATACATTTGCTTGTGGATGTCAGGGAAGAGAAGGGGGATAATGTCATGTTCAATGGATTCTGTGGCTTTCATCCACCTGGGCTGCCTGCCTGGGTGCCACTGCCTTCTCCCCACACAGTGCCATGAAAGAGAATGAACTTCTGCAGAGTGGCATGGAGGTGAATATGCCAAGCAGCTCATTAGCACAATGCTGGTGCATTGCTCATTGTTAAGATGCCAATTCCCATTTTCAGCCTGGAGGGTATGCAAAGGGCAGGTAAACAGTTAATGAGCACATTTCTTTGAATTGAGCAGCTGATTCTGTGCTGAACTTTTAAATCTTTTATAGCTGTGATATTTCAGAGTCCTAAAAATGAATCAGAACATCTGACAGGTATGCCATGAAGTTCCATATACACACTGTGCCAAGATTTAGCACTGAGAATTTACCTTCTGATATGCTGACAAAGGAAAAATGTTTTATGCAGAGGTTTGTGGGCTGTTTTGCACCTAAAAGAAAATGGTAAAATTGAGCTTTTTACTGTTTCTTTTCTCACATAAAAAAATTCTATTGAAATACATGAGTGGTTTCCCAGTATTACCACAAGCAAAAGGTTACTTCATCAATAAAATAATGTTGGTGCTCAAAGGCTTAATATATACATTACTGACGAGGTAGCGGTCAAGGTCAATATTGAAATACAGTCAGCAGTGTCCCAAATGTTAAACTAATCCTCTATTCTTACATTGCCCAGTTCATCTCAAAGTCTTTCCCTCTCTGAAAAAACAGGCAACACTTAACCAGCCTGAGTGATAGCTACAATTGAAATGCAGCCCCTTTGCTGCATCTATTTACCATCCTGCAGTAAAACTGCACACTTTTGTTGACCAGAAAATCAGCAAATTTTCCAAGGAAATTCTTATTTTCCAGAGCCAAGAAAAACAGAGAACCATAGAATCGGAGAATATGCTGAGTTGGAAGGAACACATTAGGACCATCGAGTCCAAATCCTGGCCCCACACAGGACACCCTGAGGGTCACACTATGTGCTTGAGTGATCAGCACTTGCCCATCCACTTCCTCTCATGAGAAAGTTGCAACTGCAATGAGGTCTCTTCTCAGTTTCCTCTTCTTCAGACTGAACTGACCAAGTGACCTCAGTTGCTCCTCATAAGACTTCCCCTCCAGACCCCCCACCATCCTCATGGCCCTCCCCTGAACACTCTCTAACAGTTTAATATGTAATATTTCATTTTGATATAAAGGAGTTTTGTGATGTGGTACTGAGAAATGCTCAATCTCATCTAGACACCTGCTGCTGCACCCCAATCCTTGTTGCTGCAGTATGAGATCCTCTTTCCTTCAGTGGACAGAGATATTCTGACTATGAAGCAGACATTTCTGTTCAAATCCATATTTATAAGAAGTATCCAAAAGAGAAAAGAAAAGAAAAAAAAAGGTAGACGTTCACAACAAAATTCTGGCAAAGAGAAAATAAATATTTCTGTCCCTTCCTTGATTTGAGTAAATGTACACAGAGAAGCAATTAAAAAAGGCTTAACTTAAATTGGTTTTCCAGATGAACAACGGTTTGGATAGCAGTGATTGCATATATAACATTTATCCCTTGGGTTAATGATACTCTCTTCCAATTTTCCTTAATCCCATTACAAAGTCAATAAATATTTCTTTTTTCCTAACACTATTCTCCAGCATTGTTTAGAAAAAGGAGAAAGGAGAGGAGAGGAGAGGAGAAGAGAGGAGAGGAGAGGAGAGGAGAGGAGAGGAGAGGAGAGGAGAGGAGAGGAGAGGAGAGGAGAGGAGAGGAGAGGAGAGGAGAGGAGAGGAGAGGAGAGGAGAGGAGAGGAGAGGAGAGGAGAGGAGAGGAGAGGAGAGGAGAGGAGAGGAGGAGAGGAGAGGAGAGGAGAGGAGAGGAGAGACTAAATTTAGAACTTGAGTTTGAGGAAGTTGGAAAATCTTTGTATTAAGATTGCTCATCTGATCTCAAATTTCCTCTCTCAATAGCATTTCAGCAGTTGACACCAAGTGTCAGAGCCCACATGATGTGTTGCACCTCACCGAGGGACTCTTGGGATAAAGAAATTAACAACATATAGGAAAAACTTCCAGTAGTGTCCCCTGTATCCTACCACCATACAAATGTACTCCTAGGCAGAGCTGCTACAGCTCTTAGATGTTGGTGGCCTACCACTGTATTGTATTATAAACCACTTTGAAATCTTCTTCTAAAGATTTCAAGATTCTCATTTTTCAGCTACTCATCTTTGAATTATGACAGAAGGACGGTCCTGGCCACTAGGTGCTTTTCTCTGACTACATATGTAATTTGCATATATGTGTGTGCATGATCTTGTTGACTATATATATATATATATACACAAATACATGTAGCAGTTCTTTTCAAAGTTACTTACTAATACACTAATTATGCAAATTTTTTAATCAGGTGCATTTATAACCATAATTACAGCACATAATCCATCCCTGAGACAACTTAATGGATTGGACAGAAAAAAGATAAAAAAGATCTGTCTGATCTCTTTCATCTTAAATATTTTAATGTCTTTTGTTGTTCCCATTGCATTTTGTGCATTTAGAAAATGTCTATCCAAAACAGCACTGTCAACTTTTTGCACATTTTTTAAAGAATATCTCTGTTAAAATACCATCAGAACACAATCTGGTTTTGTTATGCCCGTTGACAATCAACAATGCTTTTTTTATTCCTTGAACTGTGCTTATCAGCTGAACCACAAGTGGGAAGCACAACAAATGCTTCAGAACAATGCCATCAGACACAGAAACTTTATGATTACTCCTGTCCTACCAGCTCTTTATGAAAACTGCAGGTCACAAAAGATTAAAATTCTGCCTTGACTGGGTTCATATTTTAATAAAAAGTGGAAAGGGGGCAGGGAGCCTTGGGAGGATCAGATTAGCTGTCTACAGAAACACTAGTTAAGTATCATTAACTCCACTGAAGCTATTCATAGTTAAAGCCGAAAAATGCCCAAGTTGACATTCTTTCCTCCCATGCTGTCGGGGGGGAGGTCAGAGACAAGATTTTCCACTTCATCTCCCAGTTTGCTTTTATGTACAGGCTCTCAGCAAGCTGCTCATGTTGCCACAACAGAGACCTTGAACCTTCAAAGCTATCTACAGAGACAGATCCTTATCCCTGATCAATATGGATCAGCAAAGAGGCACAGACTATCCACACATATCTGTTTGCAGTACTGGAACTTATATTTTCAGTGACTGAATTTACTTTTCTAGAAGGGCAGAATGTCACTACCAATTGGTGTCTGCAAAGTGAGCTAAAAATACCTCATTTTCATAGAACAATAAGAATGGGGAGATGCTATCGTTGGAGAGCCAGTCATCACTGTGACATAGAAAAGTCAGCTGTGCACCCATCACTGAATCCTTTTCTGTGCCAGGAAGAAAGATCCACCTAAAGGTAGAGGAGGTGATTTTTCTCCAGGAGAGAGAGTTCTGCATTAGGTCCAATCTGAATGAATACCAACATGCATGACCTAAAGGGGGAAAAGCTACATTAGTTTATTTTTCACATAATGCTATGCAGTGATGAAGGACAAGAATATTTTGCAACTCAGTGCAAGAGCAAAGACCAGAAAAATACAAATTTGCTTGAGAACGTGCCATCCATGGGAAGAATCGTTCATTCTGTAGGCACTGAAAAGGAGGAGTGGAAAATCTGAAAGGCATGACCCTGATGGAAATTAACGTTGTAAGCTGGAAGTTAGACACAATTAAGATGCTTAAAATAATTCTTAAGACCAAAGAGTCTTGGTTGAAATGCTTTCATCCACTTTTTCCTCAAATATTTTTTGAAGGGAGGACCTTAACCCATCACTGGTCAGAGAAGCTGCCTCCAACAGAGACGGCTGCAGAACCAAAGGCAAGATTATGTTTTCAATTCAGCACTGCCCCAAACTCCATCTTGCAGCCCAGATATTTTCTTTTAGATGCTAAATATCATTTGTTGAGGGGTAACAATTTGCTCTTCTTATTGCACATAGACTTTTGCCATGTGACACCTCACATATCAGCATTATTTCTAGAAATTAGGAATTGAGGAGTTCATGGTGTTCACTTGATGTTTTTTCTCTAAAGTAACTTGGTTTCCAAGTGTATGCTTCCACTTTGCATTCAAGGAAGATGTAAGCTTGTTTCAATAAGGGTGCTGATAGAAGGACTGCTTCCCTCAAAGGAGTTGTTTGTATTAAATATGTATGGGCTGACTAAAGAAGATCCATAGGCAATATTAAAGTGTTTTAATAACTGGAATGTAAGGACAAAGAAGAGGAAGCGATGTAGGTGCATATTAATGGCAAAACCAAAATGAAATAACATGATAAAACATCTTTGACATTTGCTTGTGACATGATGTTAATGCTAGACCTGAAGATAGCCAGCAGGGAAAAATTCTGCATAGGCTAAGAAATGCTTCCTATGAAACTCCCTACCCACAGAACTATACACATACTCCTCTCAACTTCTTTCTCTATATATGTGTTTGCAGAACCAATATAAGATTCACAGACTTCTACCAAAACTCAGTTGTTCAGATGTGATTTATGGAACATCAGCAACTGTGAATATAGCCTAATATGAAGCAAGACAGAGCATGCCTCTGCTCTATCATTTATGCTGAAAGCCTGATAGTTGCAGGGAGGAAATGGGGTCAGTATCCACATGGTTAAGAATAAAATACAAATCAAATACATTCACGTTGCCTACTCAGCAAAGCCACTCTGTGTTTTACTTCATGAAAAATCACTCAGTGTTGATTATAAACACTGCAGCATTGATTATCGAGACTACAGACAAGAGGCAAGCCATTAAAGCTGAAGGGATGAAAACAAAATTCCTAAAAACAGTCAAAGATAGAAAACAATTATCTCTGCCCGGCTTTTGGGGACACAACATTGTGACACACCATCACATGTGAGTGGTACATGGGCTCAGCTGTGATAATATTTCTGTTCTTTTTACCTAGGAAGTAAATTCAGATTTTGTCCAGCTGCTACGTCAGATGGAGTTTATTCAATCTGAACAAGGTGGGAGCAGGTCTGTCCCCTCTAATGCCTTTAGGAAAAGCATAAAGAAAATTCTGGAGCATAGTCCTTGCAAAGTCCCCTTTACTTTTCCTTCATGGGGATGGAAAATGCTGCCCTCTGCATACATACACACAGTCTCATACATGAATCAACCAGTGACTCATTTGCCAGGCAACCTGGGTGCTGGGATCTCTGCCAGAAGATGGTCTATCCATCTCTCGTGCCCAGTGCAGGACTTTTGGGCCTAGGGTCAAGCTATCCATCATTTTCAGAACTACATATCCCATGATGTCTTAGCTTTCAAAGCCAGGCAGCACTGAGAGGCCGCTGTTTCACTGTGGCCATAGAAGGTTTCTTATACACTTATTCTTCCATGGTGGAGAGACACACATCTCTTTGGTAACTCTCTATTGCTGGACCTACATCTCATGGGCATAAAAAGACTTCCTCAGCTTCCAAGCAGAAACAATAATGATGAGTGTCAGCTAAACCCCCCAGCAAGGTCAGACGGAGCAGGAATACTTTTGATTTTAATTTTATTTTAGGTATCATATACTGGACATTTTCTTAATTTTTGTTCCATCTTCATTGTAATCAACCACAAACAACCTCCAGTAATCCCGGCTGCACATTGCTACGAAGTTTTCTTTACCGTCTTTCTTGTTGGCTGTTCCCAGTACAGTGTATGTTATTCTTTTCAAAACAGGCCTTGAGCTCACTCAAGAGTATACAAAGGTTTGGCTTTTTTCTTAAGGGAGAAATGCAGAATATCTCCTTAAAAGTAGAGATCAATCATTAAAGAAATTCTTTACTGGATTGTTCCCTCTTAATGATTAGCTTTCCTTTGAAATAAGCAAGGAATATCTCAATCTGAATGTCATTTCTGTGATTGTCTCATGTTAAAACCACAGCTTAATAACTATGGAAGAAAGCAAATGGGAAGAGGCTTTCACACAAACAAACAAACAAACAAGCAAACAAACCAAAAGAGTTTGTCTTATCCTCACTAGCAAAGAGAAAGAGAATAAATTTCTGGAGAAAAAAGGCAAAAGCAACACTTCATTGTAGGTCTTCTCCTTTCCTTGTGGCAAGCAATTAAAATTCTCCAGTGGTGCGTATTCTAAAATCCTAAACAAGTCCTTCAGAGCATCACTTGTAGCCTGTACCCCTCACTCCTATCTCCATGAGTGTTCCACATCTGGTGATGCAGGTTTCAGTTCTCTTCTGACTGAAATCATGGGGAATTTCACCTGAGCAATATCAGAGTAAGCAACGGGAGCCAAGGGTTCCTACAAGTGTAAAACCACTACAGAGCTCCATGATAGACCTTTCAAGTGGCTCAGGAACTACTTAGCCCCCAAAGAGCCAAAATTAAATTATCTTATGCAGAATACCCCCTATCAGTACCAAGGCATCTACTGTTTGTCATTTCAAACCCACTACCCAATCACAACTTTAACACAGGATTTTGGGAGTTTTGCACACCAATATGTTTTCCACCACTCTTCTTTTCTTGTATAATTCATCAGGCATTAGTGGAGTTTCTTAAATGTCCCATACTATTACTTTGCCTGCAGTCCTCACATAAGGAAGTAGAGAGCTGGAGAACTTTACTATCAAGATCTATCTGCCAGTCAGGTCTATCTGAATGGTTAGGCAAATCTTTGGTTTCATACATTCATAGAAGCACAGAATAGTTAATGTTGGAAGGGATCTTTAAAGGTTATCTAGTCCAATTCCCCATACAATGATCAGTGACATCTTCAACCAGCACCACATCCAATCTGAACTTGAATGTTTCAAGGGATGAGGCATCTACCACCTCTCTGGAGAGCCTGTTCCAGTGTTTTGCCCCTCCCATCATAAAAAAATTTCTTATATCTAGTCAAAATCTACTCTATTTTAGTTTACAACCATTACCAGTTGTCCTGTCGCAACAGGCCCTGCTAAAATATCTGTCTTCATCTTTCTTACAAGGGTCCCCCTTTAAGCACTGAAAGGCCAGAGTAAGGTGTCCCTGGAGCCTTCCCTTATCCAGGCTGAACAATCCCAACTCTCTTAGCCTGTCCTTATACAAGGGATGCTCCATCCCTCTGATCGTTTTTGTGGCCCTGCTCTTGAAATGGTTCTTCTTTCCTGTGCTGAGGGCCCCAGAGCTGAGCACAGAACTCCAGCTGGTCTCATGAGAGCAGAGGGGCAGACACACCTCCCTTTAACTGCTGGCCATAGTGCTTTTAATGCAGGCAACAGTGTGGTTATCCTTCTGAGCAGCAAGTGCATATTGTCACTTGGCAGCTCATGTCCAGCTTTTCATCCATCCCTCCATCCATTCATGAGCACCCTTAAGTCCTTCTTGGCAGGGCTGCTCTCAATCTGTTCATCTCTCAGTCTGTATTGATAATGGGGGTTGCCCCAATCCAGGTGCAGCACCTGGATTGTGTACCTCATGCAGTTCACACAAGCCTATTTCTCAAGCTTGTCCAGGTCCCTCTGGATAGCATCCCCTCCCTCAGGTAAGATCAGGCTTCTGATGCATTCATCTGGTTTGGCTAAACATTGGCATTATAGCTGCCATTTCTGTGTCCTTATCATGTGGGCTGTCATGACAGGCAGAGATGAAAAGTCTAAAGCCCACGGCTCTCTCACAGCCCAGGAGATAGGCTGATAAGAACTAGTTAGACAAGCTGGCAGGAAACACAGGGCTTTTTTCCTGAGATTTTTCCCATCTTCAACTACATATTAAAGTGCCCAGAATCAAGATGTAAACATGCAGTAGGGGTCCAAAATTAATCTTCTGTATATGCCATATGGAAGACTTGTAAAATTTATAGAAATAGGTCTTGTGTTAAACTGAACCAGGTGGGTGTTGAAATGACTAGGCTCTGCATATGATTCAGTCTCGTAGCAGTAAAAAACATTCCCAGCAAGCTATCATTGCTGCACGTCAGGGTAGATCTTCCCTGAATGCCAGACAGAGGCTTTGTGCAGAATCTGACTGCAGAACAAGCATGACCAGCCCAAAGCAATTCCTGCAGGCACACAGCTTCTGCCTTTCCTGATGGCAGCGCAGTGCGGCAAGCAAGGAGCTGCCGAGGACACATCTGTGCTGTGCCCCTGGCCTCGGCCCCATTTGCAGCCATTGCTGTTCTCTGTTAGAGCAGCCCCAAAGCTGCAGGGGTTGCCTTTGAGCACAACAGCTTCCCAAGAAAGGCTGTGCTGTGCCCACTCGCTTGCCTCCTCACTTCAACTCTGACTTGCCTGGCTGCTCCTTGGCTGGACCCGGGCATCTGCTTCCCTTATGGCAATCCTTGCCTTTTTCTGCAGCTCTGACCAACCTCTTTGTCCTGGTGTTCTTGAAGCCAATTTTATTGTGCAACTTTCCAAAGCTCTTGGGCAATCTGCTTTCATTCTCCCACTTTCTTTTCCTTATCAGTATTTATACTCTTAACTCCACTACCTCATTCTTTACACATGGCAGGTCCCTCTTTCTAATGCTTGATTACTTTTTGCACTCACTTATTCAGAGTGACCTTTCTCACTCCTAGTGTATTTATCGCTAGATGGCTCTCATAACCCTTGGGCATATTGTCATTTATCTTTCAACCCATTCAATACCCCTCCCCATCCAGTTCATCTCTGCTTAGTATCTCTTTTGTTCCTCCAAATACTGTGCTGCTGGAAGCAAAATGTTTTAAACACTAAAAAAAAAATTAATTAATTAATTGTTGCCTAGCTGCTTCCCTGCTATTATGTTTCCAGTGGTTGTATTTCGATAAAGAAAGAACAGTCAGATACTTTCAATTTGAATTACTTAAATGTTAGACTGGAGATAACAGCAGCAAGGCAGGAGTTGCAGGATAACACAGCAGAGGGGCTCAAAGGACAGCATGGCTGCTGCAGTTGCCATCCAGCTGCCAGCGCAGGAGATGGCACACAAATATCAAATGTCACCTGACCTGTCTTTGTAAGGCAAGAACTGATTCATTCCAGGGAGTCTGAACACACCTTTTGGATCATAATAACCTGTGATGTTTCTGAAACAAAGCTTCACAAAGTGGTGCAATCCGAAAATCCGCTCCTCACTTTTCCTCTCATGAATTATGAAGGGAATTAGTGAAACCTCAAATTGGAAACCATATGTTCAGTTTTTGATTACAACTTGTTCTATTTACATACAGCTAAATCTGATGCTAACACACTGTTTTCAAAGTTCCCTCATGAAAAATGGAATAGACTTTTAATGATGATGAAGAAGCATCTTTTCCACCACAAGCAGTGCCCCTGGACCAAATCTGTTGACAGTTTTAGTCCCTTCAGTATTTCTATGGCCATGACAGACAATGCTTTTTGAACCCAATTTGCAAAGGATAACTACAGGATGGATTCCAAGAGCTGGCAGTCTTCTTTGTATGATGTCAGTCAAATTGGCTTCTTTGCTTTGTACAGAAAGGTAAAATGAAATCTCCTTTTCTTCACACTATAAGATATAACCCTAACAGTCAGTTACTACGGATTTTCCTGCACAACCAAGACGACAAACGCCAAAGGGAACCTATGACCAGGAATAAAGCATCAGTCAGATGCATTGACTCAATTGTGTTACAATAACCCATCCATTGCACAGAAAGTGCATTTTCAGCGCTGGTAAATGGCACAGTCTCAAAATATCCATCAGTCTGAATATCGTGTTACATATTTACTTTAGGTAGTTTAATTCCTGAAAGCAAACCTTAAAATTTAGACACACAGTAAAACAGGTATACTTGCACAATGACTGACATCCATCACCGGGATTTTAGGGTATTAGGATAAAAATGTAAAGATCAGTGGAGAAAATACCCATTTTTCAACATTTGGTCAGGAAAATAAATAGTTCTGCAATTCCTTACCTAGAAAACCAGCAGTACTTAGTGTGTGTAGCAGTTTATTGCCAACAAACATTTTTCCTACTGAGAAGCCAAGGCAATCCACAAGTCCTGCAACGCTGCAGGTCTGCTTCCATTTCAAGAGGTGAAAAATGCACTTTGCCTCCTCCCAGACCTGAGAGCAGACCTTGCCATCTTGTCCTTCCTGCAGGCAATATTTTGGAGACTTCCTATGCTTAAATTAAGCAACATAGGTTAGTGTTCTTCCTGTCTCTGCTGGGCTGGTGCTGAGCTTCATGAAATATTGAGTCCTGAATTAGTACTCCAGTGTTGTATGCACCTCTCAGGGCTGTTGTTTCAGGCCTGCAGACTCCAGCATGCACCTGCTTGCAATTACATTCAGCTCTCCAAGTATTCCCTTGCAACTACAGCAGATAGAAAATTGTATTTTATCATGAATATAGGTTTAAATAGTGATCTAATCAGAACCAGGGCTTTAAGCAAGGGCATGCAGTACCTGTGCTTTAGTCAGCAGAGACAGCTGTGCAACACACAGGCAACAGTAAGTCCCATGGCTGTTCTGTTTTCCTACTCTTACCCTGATATACTAGTTTGCACTATAATTGGACAGCAGCAAGAGAAATTCACATGACATTTTCTCTAAAGCACAATGAACAATGACAAGCTACAGGCTTCATTGGACTGCAACTCTGGGTGAGGTATTTCAGCTGTTCTATAAATAAATTTATTTGTCAATTTTTTGCCATTCTCATTAAATGAGAATTTTACCTATTTCATGAATTTGAAATGTGGGTTGGATCAGAAGTGTTAAAGTCTTGTACCATGTTTCGAAGTCTAAATAATACAGTGAAAACAAAGGACCAGTGTAAAATAATGAAATATTAATATCTTGTTTGAAAACTGTGTGATTCAATCAGTGCTGCATTCATCTACTGAGTTACATGCATAGAATCCTCAAATCAACTTGTTTCATTCTCTGAATATGAGTTGGCTTTTTTTTTTTGAAAGGAACTATACCCCATCAGTATCCATCGCTTGTGATCGTGATGGGATGAAGTAGGTTAAACTAAGGGAGAAAGTATTATGCTTTTCTTCCTTCTGTTTGGCTTGTCCTTTGCTTTGTGATTTCCATAAACCTTCTCACTTTATTCAGCTATTACTTATTTCTAGGGGAGAAAAAACAAACAAGGAAGAAAGAAACACTACTAAGAGGTGGTTTCTTAAAGTCAAAACAGGGGACTAAATTTAAAAGCCCATGTGAGTGACCCTGTTTTAGCTGCACCCAAACCCAATCATCACTCTGTGAACTACCTTTGTATTCAAAATACCAGGTTTCCTTGTCTTCAGAGAAAACAACCTCGATCTTGAAGACCAAGTCTGGCAAGTGCTTGGGTACAAGGACAGTGGCAAAGCAGTGGTTAAATCAGGATTTGAAGCAGTTCAGGTTTCAAGAGCTGTAGGAATTTCACATGTATTTTAAATGTAAACTTAGGAAGTCCCAGACTAATTTTTATAGGTTGAATTATTTAGAAAATAACGTTTCCTCTCGAGGATTCTCTCCATAGGTAATTGATAAATATTCATAACCCAGACTCCCTGTTAATGAAGATTTTTGCCTGGGAATAACAATTAAGAGTCTTAGTCAAAATCCTAAGTTGAAAATAACTGTCATTCAAATGTTATTGTTTTTGAGTATGTACAAAATATTGCTTTCCAAGATCCAAAGAAAAATCTTTGCTGGCAAGTTGTTTGAAACAATGCCTAACTAAACATGAAGCGGCTTGTCTTAACAGCATACCAATGAGGTGTAACTGGCAATAAGGTGTGACTTGTTTAACAAATTAACAATATGTTTCTCTAATAGGAAATTTGTTGCTCCATATTCAGCATTGAAGATTTGCAGCTACTTAAAAAATCTACAGAGACTTTCAACATAATTAAGGTTAAATTTACTTTGAAACTCATGACAGCCATATAAAAGCAAACCAGCAATATTGTACATCTGGAAAAGCACACTTTCATTGAATTCTTTAAGCCTTTTGTTAAAGATACCTCATTTACTCCTAAAACATAAATGAGAATTCATCAAACTATGAGTAACACCCATGTCTAATTCTGACGGGCTTTTGTGTTAAAGAAATCAGATGTCTTAACCTTATCCTTACTTAGTTTTTAAAAATTTCTGAAGATTAGAAGGAATTTGAGGTTCTACAGATAATCATAATTAATTCCATGCTAAGCTACTGATCTGATCCTGTTTTTTAATTCTACAAATTACTGCAACATTTATCAGTTTTCCAGAAGTGGCTGTTTCTGAACAAGTTTGGTCTATTCGTAGGTTTCTGTACTTACACAGCTAATTAAACAGATGCATCTCTCTCTCTCATCCAAGCAACTGAGATCTGATGGTCTCTGTATCAACAGGCTACCTGTTTTCAAAGCCTGCATCTTCCCCAAAGCATTCCAGCTGCAGAAATATTTGATGAAGAACCATATACTTGAAGAGGATTTAATGGAGTCATGTTACTTTAAAGTCCTGGAAAATGCTCTTGTTCTTGCTATTGGTATTTTCTTCAAACATCTGTATGCTATAGGATGCTGAAGATATATAAATACACTTCCTAACTTTGTAGCAAAGATGGGCATTATATGGTATAAATCTAAACACATTCAAAGAAAATATGACATGTTCATAAAATGCACCCACGAGACCATCTTCCAACTCTAATTGCCAAACCAATCAGTGTTAAATTTTATAGAATCCTAGAATGGTTCTGGTTGGAAAGACCTTTAAAGATAATCTCATTCCAACCCCTCTGAAATGGGAGGGGACACCTTCCACTAGATTTGTTCAAAGCCCCATTCAACCTGGCCTTGAACACTTCTGAGGATGGGGGATCCACAGCTTCTCTGGGCAAACTGTTCCACTACCCTCACGGTAAGATTTTCTTCCTAATTGTATCCTTTTTCCTAGCAAAACTGTGTATTTGAATGGATGTAGATCTCTGAAAAAGCCACCTCCATATCAATGGGTGCATTAGCTGTTTACAGAAAGGCAATAAAACTTAAAAAAACTTTGGAACATCCACACTATGGAGGAAATGAATAATCAGAAGAAACGCAAAGGAAAACCCACTTTGGAGTACACTATCATGATGGGTCACCTGAGGAGGTGAGGATTTCTGACAAACTAGAAATGCATCTTCCACAGAATGAGAAAGTCTTACAAATGCCTTTCTATTAGTGATCATTTTAATTTTGTTAGTCTTTACACAGAAAAACACAGACTAGTTAAGAAATTCAACCCCTCCTCTGAGCTGTCTGGATTTTTCTCCCAGATGGCTTGTACTTCTAAATCTCCTAAGCAACAAGCCAGCTACAGCTTTCCATCAGAGACTCTTCTCACCCTACATTTATTTATTGTTTATTTAATGAAGTGTGTCCTCAACATTCATTTCCATTGCTGAACAAGAACTCTGCCTTTTCTCCTTTCATCCTCTTTGGGTTATCTCACCCTCCTTGGCATGTTGATTCCCTCTACCTTTCCCTATAACATCTCTTCTCAGTACTCTTTAAATCCTTTCCAGCCCTTTGGTATCACTACAGGGACCAGGCTCATCTCACTGCTCTTAGAATAGCAGAAGCCGTAATGATCAGCTAAAACAAGACCTCTGCCTTAAAGGTGATAAAATTTAGATAAATTAATACCAGCACAGGTGATCAGAAAGGATCACAACATCATCAGCACAGCAGCTTGCTTCCCCCTTTTAGTAAGATTTAGCATGGTATGTTTAGTGTACTTTGAAGACTCTTGTAAGTCACAGTGCACTTAATAATAGCCTTGTTTTATGTGAACATTTTTTACTTCAGAGGAGAGTGAAAGATCATATAATTATCTCATTGGCCCAGAATCAAACATTTGCAGGGAAAGAAACTTTAGGAAATGTGGACAATTTTCAGCTTTTTCAACAAAAACCAAGAAATTAATGTTTATCAGCTGTTTCACTAACAGTCAAAAGGTGTTTTCTGTTTAACTCAGCCAAGGCTGAAGAGTTTTTAGTATTTAGGATACCAAATGAATATATAATGCATCAAAAAATGCTTGCAGAATAATGCACATTTTTCTTTAAGTCAACTTTCTTAAATTTGAGATGTTATATTTTTTTTAAAGCTAATTTTTGAAGCCAAATTCCATGTCAGTGAAAGCAACATGGACTGAAACAAAACCAATTATGTCTTATCATGAAGCCAAAGAAAATGCACCACCGTCTCCTGTTTCTATTCTGGCAATGAGAGCTGAATGGTTATGGGGGGCATAGCATAGCTGAATACCTAGCAGCAAAAATAAAAAGGTAATACTTGGATGCACTCCTATTCTTATTGAAGATTATTCTATTTAATCCATACATACAGATAGCAATTTTGAAACCATTTGAAATACTTTTAAAAGAAAAGAGAAGTTGTCCCTTGGATACATTTCCACAGAAGAAAAAAGAGCTTTTATTATAAATCATATTAAATATTTGGAGCAAAACCAGCCAGTGCAGGTTCTTTTGGTATGGAAAAGAAAAAGGATTATTCTAACCCCATGAATGTCTGTCAGAGTTGAAATCATAACTTATTAAATCCTACCGTTCCTGCTAACTGTAGGAGATCTCCTAATTACAATATTCTACTGATACTATTAACTTTTATGAACTTAAGACCAAGTTTGGCTTTCAGGTATATCCAAGTAATTCCATGGACATCTGTGGGAGCTCTACAAATAAAAGACAATATTTTAGTCTCACAGAGGAGATTAGGCAAGTCCATACTGTGCTTACATATAGTAAGACAGACACATAGACTTGTAGATAAATAAGTTTCTTAGAACCCCTCAGAACTATGTATCAGAGCAACACAAACACGGTATTCTGGAGCTCTTGGGCTGAAGAGGTCCAAAACCAGAAGAAGCTGAGTGTACTGCTCGTCCACTGTAATGATCCCCTGTCCGTCCTGGAGGTGATACAATTAGTCAGCAAGAACTGCATGAGTATATAGTTGGGTTTTTTTTTTTCAAAGTCTTGATCCCCAGAGATTTGATCTGACATAGTACAATGCAGCTCCAGACTTATGTTGTCTTGGCAGAGACATACTGGAAAAGTTTTGTTGGCATTTTCTTATCTCCTCCATAAACTGGAAATGTAACTTAACGTCATCTTAAGATATTTTTTATGGATTTACAGTGACAATTTTGTTTAACCATGATTTTTAAGGGCAATGTCATATAATCAATGAGATACAAATGCCTCCTCAGGGGGAAAGGTGTGCATACTTCTCTGTGTGCATATGTTCACGAATGTCCCTGTGTCTGTGTGTATCTATACAGGTGCACGTGCATGTATGTAATGTAATCATGATGTCATAAATATTTTAATTAAAAAAAAATAAAAAGGAAAAGTTTCAGCTTTCCAATTTCCATTGTTTCCCTCTATGTATTTGTGTGAATGGAATAATAAAACAGAGCTACTGTATTCATTCTGGAGATTTCTAAATCTAAATTAATAAAGATTCTTTGCAAAACATGCCCTGAGGTCATCCTTGAGTAGACAGTGTTGAAACTTCAATGCCAGATTAATTCTCAGGCCAAATGGATCAATTCTTCAAGCTTGTCAGAGATTGTTGTCATAGATGATGTTTGATGCCAATCAATCTTTATACATTTGCAGCTAGAAATTGAGCAAGGAAACAGATTCTTCCAGAAATACTGCATATGGAAAAGCCCATAGGATGTTTTATAGCAAGTCAACAGGATCATGAAGGCCTCATGAATCGCTAAACACATTAACAAAATGCATTACACTGCAAAATTTCAACTACCTAGCACCATAGGAGGAAAAAGTTTGAGGAAGGTATCTCCCTGCTGATCACTGCAATTCCCTCTGTTATGACTTTGATATTGCTTGGTTTCTAAACTCTTTTCAGCCCTTAGCACTTATACTCCTCTTATTTTAAAAATCAAAAAACCCCCAATTTATCATGGAGAAGATAGAGGAGCCTGAAAGCTGAACTGACCATTTCTGTCTTCATCACATCCCAGAGTGCGTCAGCTGGGCAAAGCAGAGCATGCTGGTAGGAGACAAGATGTTAGTAATGAGCCAAATGAAGCCCTGGTGTGACTTCACTCGCTTCATTTGAGTTATCCCCAGGATAAATTTGTCTTAGCATACTGAAGACTCTCAAAGTTGAGCTGAAGAGAATAGCAGTGCATGGGAAAATGGCAGTCCTGTCCTGGTTATTTGAACTGGATTGTGAATACAGTGAGTCTGGTTCCAAATTATGTTTGCAGCTTGGTTTTGATACAGTCTCTTGAATCACTTTTACAGTTCCAGAAAGTGTGGCATGATCCAGCCAGCAACACTGTATTAATAAGCAATGAGCTATGCAGTCCTGTCAAAACAAGCTCATTAGTAAGTTGGCTGCTGGGTTTTTGCAACCACTAGCTAAACTTTGGCAATATAAACAGGGGCACCTACAGGGAGGTCCCCCAAGCTCTCTGTACTTTAAAAGATTTAAGGACTTATTTTTGAGCATATAAGTAGGACTCAGCATCCATTTTCAGCAGTGCAAGTACAAAATAATTTTAGAAAAGTCTCACAAAAGGTTTATTGCAATGATTATGTAGAAGGTTTCTTCTCATGCGATTAAAAAGAAATCACATAATATAAACAAAAAAAGGATATATTGTCAGGCTCATAAAACCTGACTCTGGTTTTTCAGGACTGCAAACAAAGTAAGACACTTTGATGCTCTGATGATTGGATGGTAATTAGAGGGCCACACAAGTTCATAATATATATGAAGAGCATAATACATTAAAAGTCCCTGCTTATGAATAGCTCACTGATGGCTTCCCCAGTGATTCAACCAAGCTTGTGCAGGAAAATTAAAGGGTACTGTGCCTAGCCTTTCTTTGCAAGACTTACAGTGACCTGCCCAGACTACCCTGGGCAAACACCAGTAAGTTCTGTCAGACATTTCAAGCAACAAACAGCTGCTAAAAATGACTAAAGAAATTTTTTCCGTGATAGAAGTTCTGAATGTATTTATTTGTCTTTGTATAGATGTATGCATATTTCAAAAATCTATTTATATTTGAAGAAAGTTGTTAAATTTCATTCATCACTAGCCTTTGAATTTCAGAGGCCATAGCTGTCCAACCCACTGACATCACTTTTCCTGTTGTCTGCATCTAAGGGTAGCATCTTTTTCTATATCACCAGTAAACAGCAACAGTAGCCTGGGTGGCTTTTGAAACTGCCTGCTTGGCCAGGAGGCAGGTGAGTGTTTTTCTTGCCTGCAGACTCTGCCTCCAGAGCTGCAGGCTTTGCCACCTGAAAGCTGAAGTGCCCAGCTATAACCCCTCTGAAAAAGAGCTCTTTCATAGCATCACCTCCACTGGCAAGTGCCTCACCATGAGGAAGCCATACTTGTGCTCTGTGAGGAGACATGGCTTACCTGAATGTATTACCTTGACCTGTGAGAGTCTAATTAGTTGCCTGCCTGCTGTGGAAATGCTCTCCAACAACAAAAAGTGGCTTCAGCCTCACTATTCCATTATGTATGCTGGAATGCAACATTTTTCAGGTATGTCCACCAGACATACCTGTCTGCAATAAGAAAACATTGGTGTCTGTTACTAATTTCTGGTCCCTTTTCCACACTGCATCTGCAGAAGCAGGTCCATGTAAGGTCCACTGCGGTGAGAAGAACAGGTGAAAATCAACACTAGCAGAAGTCAGAATATGGGCTTTTATCTAAGTCCATGCTATACAATAATGTCTACTTCCTAGTTTGCTGTAGAAAAAGGAACTGGGCCCTTTTAATTTCACTGAATTACTCAGAATCTGAAGGAACAGTATTAATTTTAAAAACAGAAATTAAAAGCTCCCTTTTTGAGAAAAACAGGGACTATTAATACTACTTTCTAGTAGTATTGCAGTCCTGGCTGTAACACTGTGATGCCAGCAGTTTTTGTCTAACATCCAAACTGTGTAAATGTATATATTTTTTTCAATGGCTAGTAGCATAAAAGCTTGTATTTTGTTCTATTATGTAAACTTTCCCATTTGGGTGACAGGCAATTTATTGCAGCCCTTCGATGGACTGTAATGGCTGTAGTAACTGTGCAGTTAAGTGCTGTTTCTAAAAAGTAGAACTGGCAAAATATTTAATGAAGCATTTGGCTTTCTGTGCGACGAGATGAGAGCACCCTGTTGTATGCCAAATCAATCTGATTTTGCACAATATATCCATTCAAGCAGCAATTCTGGAGGCTGGAGAGCCAGAGGAGCTAAGAGACTAGATTTTCTAGGCTGTAGAGAAAATAGTACTTCCAGATGTAATTTCCAAGTACTGCAAAGTGCCATTTACTCTGGGAGACGTGGATTTGCAGCATGATTTGAACAAATTCTGTGGGAGCTCTTCAACCTTTGCTGAAAATTGCCAAGATTTTTCTCCAGTGTTACTGCTGCTACTATTTGTTTTACACTGTTAATATCAATAGTTATCACTGCTAATTCCCTAGAAAATTTATATTCTGCAATCATACTATGCAAGGTGAGACACACAGATTGGGCAAGCGCTGAGAATGAGCAGCTAGTTCCACATTATATGTGTAAGAGTGATGAAAAGATGTTTATATTTTTTTTTTTCTCTTTTTTTGGATGTGGGTGTGTTTTGTTGTTGTTCAGTGTTCTTTTTGGCCAATTTTCACTCCATGTGCAATTTAAAGGCAATTCATTTCCACGCATTTGAAGAATGACAGGGCCAATATATCACCTAGTATTGTTAAAGAAAATATTATAATTATCCCTTCATGCAGACACCAAAAATCATCCATAAAATTCTTCCATAAACAGCTGTAAGAAAGAGTAGAGAATCATAAAACCCTTAGTACATACCATTCTACTGAAATAAGAGCTGATCCCAGTGGGTCCTGGATCCCACAACTATCTCAGATTTCTGGCCCTGAATTATCATCTCAGGGCAGCCTTTCATCAAGTTTCTTCATACAAGACTTCACTGCACATTAAAAATGTGCCTGGGAAACACTTGCAGTTCTCAAAATCAGCTCTGCTGAGTGGAGAAGAAAAGCCATGAGAGAGCAGCTGAGCTCTGACATGGCCACGTTCTCATTCTGAGACAGGAGTAATAAAATACTGGTTTTAGAGGCAGCACTGTTGTCACCTGTAACCACTACCTCTATCACCCTTAGAAGTTTCTCTTTGGCCAAAAAAATATAAAATGATATAATGGGTTTGATATTTTTAGATGGTGTCTCAGTCCCCTCCCTAATGCTGAAAAATTGGCATCAGTTTGTGTGTTGATAAACTCAGAGAGTGGAGTCTGAGAAGAACACAGTTCGAAGTCATAAACTATGCCCTGTTGCCCATGGAGCAAGCAGGGTCACAACCTCTGGGAGTTTAGAAACCCTTTCCAGATCACACCTGAGGCACACAGTACTATGGAAAGGGCCAACACGTGACAACAGCAGCCACCAAGGCTACAGTGAGGTGAGTGGGCAGAGTAATGTCCTCGTGTGCTACAGACACAAATGACAGAGCAAACAAAGCACTTGGCACAGGAGGAAATCCAGCAGCAAAACCAGAAACAACTCACAGACATGCTTCCATCAGCAGACCATGATGCTAACTTAATGTATTTTTTTCCTAGGAGTATCAGGAAGTGATACTCTTAGTAGCAAAACACTGTCTGAGGCCATCCAGAACTGATGCCATACGACCCCTCTCTAAGGAATTTTCATGCCAGGCAACTGCTGTGATGGGTACTACCAAAGTCACCTTTCAGCTTCAGAGCATGATGGTAACTTGTCCTTGGCCAAGAAAGTTGTTTGGAGATTACACAGAGTCCCTGCAGCAGCAGCAGCAGAGCCACCGGCAGGAGAGACCCTGGATTTCAGCTGGGATGTGACTGAGGCTGTGGTAGGGCTGAGTCAACTCCCAGGCCCCTTTAAGCTAACAAAGCAAAACAAAATTTTCATGGTGCTGCTACCTCTTGCTCTTTCACAGTTCCTAGGATCCTTTTTTTGTTCTTGTTGATTTTCTTTTAATTGGGAAAGAGATGGTATTTTTCATAGTGTCATAAATTTTTAAGTAACCCCTAAGCTTAATAAAGTCTTTTCTTCTGCTCCATGTTCATAACACCTGCATTTAATCAAGCCAAACAGTCCCTTTTTTCCACCTTTTGCACATCACTCCTACATGTGTTCAAAAGAACCTTTGGTACCCTACCTTTGACTAATTCCTTTATAGCTGTTCTTTGTAGATGCCACCAGTTCAATGATTGTCACTCAAGATAAAAACATTTCTGGATTTGAATTCTCAAAAACAAGCCATTAAAGACATACCCATGCCAAGAAGCAGGATGGAAAACAGAAAATAAAATAAAAAATGTCCTACAGTAATTAAACTTTTACTTTGTTGCAGAAAAGATATGGAATTAAAAAGAAATTAAATATGGATTTCTTTTGAATCCAAATGGCTAACTATATTTTTCAAGAGGTTTAAGGTTCTGCTGCATTCTGAAAAGTCATTCCTTGTACTTCTTATAAACATTTCTTGCTGGTGCATCTACAGAATTAAGTCAAAACTATATGATCACTTCTGCAGGGTACTTTGTTGTGGGACAACACACACATTTCCTCCCAGTGGGGACATATCGTACCCTAAAAAATTCACATGGAAGTTGAAAAAGAAGAGTTCTCAGAGAAAAAATGGGATTTGATCTTCTCATAAATTACATTAAAAAGTATTTTACCAAGTTATTTTGCACACTGAAGCAGATACCAAAGTAGAGATACATAAGATTCAGGGGATAATTGGCCAGGAAGGGAACTCATTCCCTCTTTCTGGTACAATTTTAGCAGGAAGGTTAGACACAGCACAATAAGTCTACAGGTGGGTATCAAATAAAAGATGAGGCAAATGATGCCTCTCTAGAGAAGGAAGATCAAAAAGAATCAAATGGCAATAATATAAAGCACTGTAAGAATAAAAATTTTTATTGCTTTTTAAAACATGAATAGAACTGAAAAACAGAAATTAAGCACAAAAGTAAATAGCAGCCAGCTGTTCTCTGCTACAACCACTGAATCAAATGGCCTAGGTATAACTGGAGTAAAGATTCCAATCCACGTTGAGAAAGTAAATCACCTGAAGGGTACAAAAGCATTTCAAAAACTTAAGCTGGAAGCAGTTGTGAATCTATCTGCAGTCTGAATTGGTCTCTGTTCTCCAAACAAGACATTTCTCAAGCTATTGTGAGCTGTGGGCAAGATGCACTATTTTCTTTTGAAAGATTCAGACCATTCTCCACATACATCCAGGGAAGTTACCAAGCTGCCACAAAACCTGCAAATATTTCAGGAGGAACAAAATGAATAAGAGTCAAAAGATGAAATTTAGGAGAGGTATTGTGGAAAAAATCGGCTACAGCATTCCCTCGGTCCTGCTTCATCCAGTCCAGATCTGACAACTGAGCTAAATTCAGATTTGCCTTGTTTAAAATCAATAGGTCAAATAAGTTAATAAAATGCACCTCATTGTTACTCAGTGTCTCTGGATTTGACTTCTATGCTTTATTTCTGGCGCCTAACAAACTCTGCCTGCAGTAACAAGACATTTCTCACAACTACAGTCGAAGTGTTTTAGGATCTTTTTCCTAACTGAACTAATTATTATTGCACAAAACAAATGATGCATTTCTATGCATTCTCACATATTTCTCAATCAGTTGCTTGAGCATTGGTATCCTTCAAGTTAAGCCTAATCATGTCATAAATCATAAAAGAAAGGATTCCTCTAACTGGCAAGACAGTTTTCACAGATTGTCTATTCTTTAATTATTATTATTTTTTATATACACATAAAAACCATCCAAAAGCTTCATTGTAAAGAAAACTATAGCACATGAACAAAAGACTTCAATCCTATCCCATTTGTTCCCACAAACATACATTGTCTGATTTGAATTTCATATTGGTTTGAGTAGCATGGTTCCCATTGAATCATGATATACTCTGGTGTGAAATCAAAGCAGTCTTGTAATAGGTAGCATAGCCAGAGGGGACTAGGGAAACTTAAAAAACTTAACATCCATTGTTAATTTCAGTTCATCACTTGCATTATTAGCAGCAGCTGTTCTACTACAAACCACATTTTCCTACCCTTTAGGTATGCAGTGCTGCCTCTAAGTAGCTACAATATGTTGACGTAGCCTGTGGAGAACAACTGATTGCTATCTAAGATTGCTGAGGAATACTGGAAAGGTCCATTTCATCTTCTGTCTTGCAGAGGAGGTTGCATGTTTATCCACCTATTTATTCACAAGTGACCTTAAAAATATTCTTTTCAAACATTAGTAGTGCTACTTCTTCACATCACAACTCTAGTTAAAGTCCTCTTCATTCATATCCCACATAGCTTGGTGGCCCCAACAATGTATTTTCAGAGCATATATCTATTCTATGCTATAAACATTAGTAAGTAACCTTTACTGATCTATCCCACAGCTGAAACAACACGATGTGTTTTCCAATCATTGTACAATTTTCACTACAAAAAGTGACACTCAGAAAGAACAAGAGAAGCAAGAAAGGGAACTGAAGACCAATGCTCTTCTAACAGATTCCTGAAAAGCTTTCATTAAAGGGAAAGGAGAAATGTAATTGAGTTCAATTCAATTTGGGGGTGAAGGTTTGGTAGGCTGTTAGAAGAGATTATATTTAAATCATTTTACTTTGTCCATTTTTAACCTAAGTATTTTTATATCATGAAATAAAAATTCTCATTGTTTTCTTGAGACATTTCTATTTTCATTTCTAGACAAATAAATATTGTGCTGTAAGCCACAGCTGAATTGTAGCTAAAGAAGAGAGTTTTAAATCTACATGGACCCCAAAAATTTTGGCCAATAATAAGCCTATAATAATTATACAACCAGCGTATCAAAACCAGTCATACTTCCCATCTCTGTCATTATGAAAACTAAATTTTTTCTCACAATTGCCTTTCCCTTCCTTGGCAGAAAGACTCACTATGCTAACCCTCAAATTTGAAGTAACATTGCAGTGGAAGGAAACTCCTAGATCACCAAGTAAAAATTCCTGCTGCCATAGATAACTCTGATAATGTCATCCATAAACTGTTCCAGCTCCATTCCCACTTGAAGGCCTTTCCACAGCCTCAAAGCTCTCATGGTCAGAAACTTTCCTCCATTATCCAGACTGACCTTTTATTCCTATGTGATGCCTTTCCACACAGATGTATTTGCAGACAGTGTTCATATATCCTTTCTCAGCTTCCATTGTGTCAGATTAAATAATCCTTGCTCTGCCTGTGCAAATATTTTTTGATCAAACCAGGAGGATCATTTTAGACAAAAGTTCCTTTACCTAAGTTTCCTATAGCTAAGCAAACATTTTTCCTCTATTCATTTTAATATCCTTTCCCAGTTCTAACTTAGTTGAACTTCCAGCACTATTCTTTTTACACCAGTAATGACTACCTTGAAAAAGCCAGGTTTATTTGCTTGTTACTTTTTCTCCTCACTATAGGTTCCCCATTTATTTCTAATCTTTTTTTCCCTGATCTGTAAGACCTAACTCTAGCTTAGAAAAGAGCTTTCTGACAGTTTGCATTCTTCTGACATGAATAAATTCCCAGAGTCATTTGCACTTCGCTCCCAAGTTCCTCAGCCTGGGCTGACAACATTCACTTACTCCTTTAACATGTTGGGTTCCCTCTTGAAATTGTGAATCTTGGACTGAGTTCCCTTTGCACCACCTTCTTTGTAAATGACTAATGTCCAATCTAATATTGCAGTGACCAAATATCCCAAGATCTTGTGCTACCTAATTGCATTATCTTCTCACAACTTCACCCCCTTTAAGAGCTCAAAGTCATCTGAGTCATCGCTTGCTTGATGCCAAGATTACCTGGTAATATCCCAATGTGAAAGTGAGTCACAAATTTTCCCCACTCTCTTGTACACCTCTTCTGAGCCGGTCTGTAGCTCTGGATCTCAGGGAGTTGTCATCTTCAAAGAAAACTTCATTTTATTGAACATTGAGCAGGTGTTCCACCACTTAGCTTCCCTCATGCTGATTCTCTGTGCTCTCTTCACCCTCAGTTCATGCTCTCTGCTTTTAATACACTGTCATCTTGTTCTCTCCTGGAGTCTTTATCCCTAGATATTTACAATTTTTTCCTCTCTTCTTGTGAAACTGGCTTCTATTCTTGTTTTCTTTCCTGCTATGTTATCTTCTCTTCCTGTAGCTCATCTTCTCTCCTCAGTACAGAAAATATTTTGTCTGTTCCTTAGACACAAGACTGCTCCGTTATCCAAATTCTACTTCTGCCTTGGCCTTAAGTGTATGTACTTCTATGAAACATCTCTTCAATGGGTGTTTGGCTGTCCAGTACACTATGTATCTACAAGTTCTGACCTGCCTTGCAGTTTCGTCTCCAGTTTTCTCCTTGCTGTTTTCAACTCTTTTGAATTACATTGTTATATATAGCCTTGAATTTTCTCATTCAATAACATAATGCTGCATCCAGTTGACGTCCAGTCACTAGTGATGTCCCCCAGGGATCAGTACTGGGTCCAGTCCTATTCAGTATTTTTACTGATGATCTGGGTGAAAGGTTTGTGTCTATCCTTACTAAATTCATGGGCAACACCAGGTTGGGCGCGAGTGTCAATCTGCTGGAGGGCGGAAGGGCTCTGCAGAGGAGAGGCTGAATAAATAGGCTGAGAACACCAATATGTGGTTTAATGAGACCAAGTGCTGGGTCCTACACTTTGGCCACAACAACCCCAGGCAGTGCTGCAGGCTGGGGACAGAGCAGCTGGAAAACTGCCCAGGGAAGAAGGACCTGCAGGTGCCAGTTGACAGTGACTGAGCACGAGCCAGCTGTGCCCAGGTGGCCAAGAAGGCCAACAGCATCCTAGATTGTATCAACAATAGTGTGGCCAGCAGCACCAGGGCAGTGATTGACCTCCTGCACTCAGCACTGGTGAGGCCACACCTCAAATCCGGTGTTCAGTTTTGGGCCCCTCACTGCAAGAAAGACACTGACGTGCTGAAGAGACTCAAGAAAAGGGAGACAGAATTGGTCTGGAACAAAAGTCCTATGGGGAATGTCTGAGGGAGCTGGGGTTGTTTAACCCGGAGAAAAGGAGGATCAGGGGTGACCTTATTGCTCACTACAACTGCCTGCAAGGACATTGTAGCTAAGTGGTGCTTGGTCTCTTCTCCCAGGTAACCAGTGATAGGACAGGAGGACATGGTCTCAAGCTCTGCCAGGGGACATTTAAAGAAGTTCTTGTATTTTGGGGGTAAGTTAACTGGCTTTTTTTGTTGCTTAGTGGTTTATTAGGTTGCATTTCATCATTTGTAGGTTCACAGGTTTGATTGTTGTTCTTTATGAGAAGTTCTAGTTATAATTTCCGGTTTAAAGGTAGTTTTGTATTTGAGTGGGGTGAAAGGTGAAAGGCTTTGTAGCTAAGGGATTTAGGTTTCCTGTCTTTAATTGCTGCTAATGAATACTCAGCTGTTGAAATGGAGAGAAAAGTAATAGAAATTGAAGTGACTAGTGACTGAGAGAGCCCAAAGAGCAGCAAGCTGCAGGACTTATCTGGGCATTCATGTGTTTTGTGTTTTACATGTTGACTATGTGAATAAACATCAGGCCTGTGATGTCCATGAGGGGTTACATGGGGAAATAACTTTTTTCATGAAATGACACCTGAAATAACTACAGAATCATAGAATCGGTTAGATTGGAAAAGACCTCTGAAATCATCAAGTCCAACCCATGGCTCAGCATGTCAACTAGACCATGGCAAAAAGTGCCACCTCCAGTTTTTTCTTAAACACCTCCAGGAATAGTGACTCCACCACCTCCCTGGGCAGCCCATTCCATGTTTAATCACCCTTACTGCAAATAAATTCCTCCTAATGTTCTTCACCATGGCCAAGTCCCACCCAGACATCCCTGTTTACTGTGCTTCCAGCACTGGGGTTTTTTATGATATGGAAAACCAAAGTGCAATACAGAATGTCCAAAAGCATTGGGGGTTTTTTATACATTTCTTTATTAAATGGGTAAATACCCACTTGTGTCCAAATTTCCAACTACATCTCAACAGCAAGCAGAAGAGATACTGTGGATTCAGAAGTGCAACCATATGATAAAAACTATTAGGAAGATAATGGTAACTGACTTTTATAACAACCATAGTTTAAACAAGGACTGTGTTACCATTACAGAGAGAAAACAGGCGACTTTGGTGACATCTTTGTGCATACAAATGAGAAAAAAAATAGCCTAAGGCCCATTTTGTTTATTTATTATTGCCGTCTAAGCCATTATGAGATGCTGTGAGTTTCCACATAGCAGAGTCACACAGTGCAAATGTCATGAATTCCTTTTCCTTCCTAATTCAAAATTAAAAACATTAAAGTGCATTAAATTCAAGACATTATAATTTAAATGGAGATTTTATAAAGTCACTTTGGTAGTCAAGGCTATATTGGTATTTCTGTCCTATTTTTTAAGTGCTTATAAAACAGCCATAAATACTGCTCATTTTGGAACCTGCTATCCAAGTTTTCAAGCCACAATTGATCACTCATTATATCTTTTCCTGAAAATGGGGATCAGATCAATCTTTCATTTGGGTGAGGTGAGTTTTTGGATGTCAGTTATCAGAAGCACTATGCCAGGATAGAAAAAATACATTTTAATGAAGTTCTAATGTAAAACAGAACTCTATTAAAATAATGCTCTTTGTAGTCTGCAAGAAAACAAAACCAGAACCCAAAACAATTGCTATAGTTTCTCAAGATATAATATACATTTGTAGGTTTTGGAAACAAGTTAAGAGCCAAGCCAGTAAAACAGTGAGAACATCTTTAGCTTGAATAACTGCTACTAAACTTCCCAGCTGCTACAGCTCCTACAGCTACTGAGGAGCTCAGTATCCACCAAAGCTGGAAGCAGGCAGGCTATGCATGCTCAGAGCATCTTTGTTCTGCATTTTGTTGTCCTGAATTCAAGAAAGCAGGCACCAATGCCACTTTCCAGTCGCTGATCACTCCCTAACCAGGCTTCTCCACATTTTGAACCACTCTACTGGGTGGAGAAAAAGAGTGGCATGAAGACTTGTATTTACAAGTTTTTTCACGTTTGTTTTTTTTCCTCAAGTTTTTTTTTCTAATTTTTCACCAAGCAGACTTTTACAGCAGATCCAGGAGTAAAGCTGTGTTGAATAACTTCAAAACCATCTAACAGAGGTCAGGAGAGGAGGATAGGATTATGGCCGGCTGCAGCACCCTCATGTTTGTCTCCTTTATTGTGCTGCTCACAGACCTGCTCAATCATATGGGAAAAAACTATCTTATTGGTACATGAAAAGCAAACATCTCTGGACAGAGATATCTGCAGCTGGGAAGAGGACATTTATATCACCAAACTCAACTTAGAAACACATTTTTCAGGAAGACACAATAATATTTAGAAAATCCTGTTCAGTTCTTACAGAGGACCTCAGGTCAAAAATCACAGGGCAAGTAAGGGACAGAAATTTAAAAAAAAATCTCACTAAAACATGTGTGCTTGTTAATATTCTTTCTATAATTGTTATATATTGCTGTTGGCATTAAGAGGCCTCTGAATGAGTTTGGTCTCCACTGTATTCAGTGCTGCCTGAATGTAATGAAAATAAGGGCCACGGCCAAAGAGCTTGCATTTCAAATCCACTGATCAAAGTATACACTAGCAACAATATGCAAACTTTCAAGGTTTATTAACACCAAAACAAAAAAATTAAAAAATCTTTTAGAACTGAGCATGATGATCTTTTGACTCTGAATCTGGATTAGTTTTCAGTTTGGAAGACAAAATGTATTTTAATAAAGTCAAGAACACTTTCTACTCTCTAAGGAGGTATGCATTGAAGTGATTAAAAAATGGCTCTGTGGGATAGTGAGCTTTCAACTGAATAGGTGAAGAATCTTATTCTGAGATCTTTTGAAATGGAACAGCAGCTTGGATAAATTGATATCTCTCACAAAAATATAACAGTGCAGTTAATTAACAGATTCTGATACACAAAAAAATAAAACATGACAAATGATACAGTTTCAGGACCGCTTTCAGGGGTTTTTTATAATCATTTTTTGTAAATATAATGTTTATCTTATAAATATGTCAATATGGCCCTAAGAAATGTTGAACTGTAGGGCCAGTCAAATTATCATTGAGGATATACTCTCGTCTATTGCCCTTTTCCCTTGTTTGTGGTTTATTCTTGATAATAGTTTTAGTAGATAGTAGTTAACTATGTACATCTCATAAACTATTTACTTTGTCTTAAGATTACTTAGTGTATTCAATTGTTTACAAATATTGTTTCTATATCTTGCCCAGATGCGTATTTGTTTGTTTGTTTTAAACTGAGCTCTAAACAGTTTTACTATCACCTTGCAGCTATGAAATGTGTTTGCAAGGTTAGAGAAGTGGCTATATTGAGAAAAGTAAATCAGCTTTCAGTTGATTTTTCTTTTCAGAAGAAAAAAACTAAATTCACATGTCACAAAAAGGTGGAAGAGCTGCTCGTAACAGAGAATCCTCTTTCTACAGGGAGATTGTTCAAATTCCTTCAGTCTAAGAATTTGTGCATGCACAATTTGTTTAAATATTCTCTGCCCCACTCCTCCTTCAATGAGGATAAGGCTTCCTTGCTCTTCTTGTTCATCCATGAAGCCCTTCTACTACTTTTGCTTTCGTCCCTGCTTGTCAGGCTGGACCATTCTTGAGCTTGGAGGAGGTGATCTTGAAAATCAACCAGCCCTTAGGGACTGCTCATGTATTCAGTACCATGTCCCATGGGACCCTTCCAAATAGGTCTTTGAACAAGACAAAATCTGTTATGAAGTTCAGAATTGTGATACTGATCTTGGCACTTCTCCCACCTCTCACAACCCTGAATTCCACAGCTCATGGTCACTGAAGACAAGGTTGCCCACAACTTTCATGTTTGTAAGTATCAGGTCTGTCAGGGTGTCTCCCTTTGTTGGCTCTTCTACCAGTCACATCAGGAAGTCACCATCCCTGCGCTCCAGAGACCTCCCAGATTACTTGTGTCCTGCTGTGTTGTGTCCAGCAGATATCAGGGTGGTTGGAGTCTTCCATGAGTACCAGGGCATGCAAACACAAGACTTCTTCCAGCTGTCTGCAGAAGGCTTCTTCTGTTCTTCTCAGTCAGGCTGGCACTAGCAGGCACCCCGCTCAAAAACACCCACATTATTATTCCTGCTAATCCTAACTTGCAAGTTCTGAGCTGTCTCATCATCCATGCCAGGGCAGAGCTCTGTGCATCCCTGCTGCTCTCAGACAGAATTCCCTCCATCCCCCGGGATGGTCCTTCCTGAAGAGCCCCTATCCATCCATGGCAGCGCTCCAGCCAATGCTCTGGTTCAGCCCAGATCTGTGCTTGCATGAACACAAATATGCTGTTAAACAACTGAGCCATTCCAAGGCCTAAGGCACCATAAATTTTTGTCTAAGCTTTATGTCCCTTCATGAATTAGGGCAATTCAGGCAGCAGGCAACATTCTTGTTAACAGTTCATTTTCTCTCAATCTCCTGTCAGGAAACAGCTTACAGGTCTTCCCGATGATCCTCTAGAAGAAATCATAGTTACACAGAGAATTTTACAAACAATAAATTCCTGGGGAACAAAAGAAAAAAAGACTGAAACACTGTTGCAGGACACCGAGTCAACAAATAGGAAATTTTATTGCTGTACATGCACCCTCATTCATTGTCTTTCCTGGTCCTGGTATAACAGTGGTAGAGTGAAATAAGTGCTGTTTACACACATTTTCAATCATGGCTTAGGTCAGTTCTCCATTTCTGGAGGGTAAGTGCTCTTTGGAAGCTGTTTAATTCACTGCTACCTGAGTCATGGCCATTTGCCTATGTGATACACAGCATGGTCAAGAAATGCTTCCTGGATACTTCCTACATCAACATGTGGAACACAGACTCTGGTGACCTCATACTTCAAATTCTGTACTCAAAAATCTAGAGATATTTATGACTGAATGGCCTTTGGGGGGCGGGGGGGATTAAATACACATTGTTGCACTATTAAGCGGTTAAATACTTACTGTCCCAAGAAAATATGGGAGTAAACATTCAGCCTATGCAGTCTCCTCCATCATATGTCAAAGCAAGCCATAAAAATTGACCTGCAAAACACCTATAAGTTAGTTTAAAAAAACTGGCTAACTGCAAACAGCCAGCTAAGAAAAAAAGCACTGATCTGTGGTGAGTGTTCCCAGCTGCTTATCCTTTACCACAAGGCACAAGTGAAGCTCTTTCCACTTGGATGAGAGTAACCTCTTGCCTCGTGAAGGGATGTGCTGCACAAACCCCACTCACTCACCCACAAAATCAGCAAAGGAACATCTCACTGCTAGGAGTGATGACAGCCACATCTAGCCCAGCAGTCACTGCACTTGCTCAGTGTGTTTACAACCTTAAGCACACGTATTTTACCCAGGATTATTATTGTCTTGATTACTGTACAGAAAATACACTTTCCTGGACCTTTTTCTGTTGAAATATATCACATTCACCCGTGATCATAAACATGGAAGTCAGCAAGGAGTGTTGCAATTATCACAGTGAAAGAGAACATAATTTCATTGATCCCAGCACTCAGTCCATCTGCTGCCACCAGGATATGGTGCTTCAGAGAGCAAAAAGACACTGTTCTTCCTCTGCCCCCCACTGCCTATTAACTTGCAACCCAAACCCCAAGTTTGGCAATCCTTCTCGTCACAACAAAGGTTACTGCAAAAATCTCAAACTTTCCTAATTTAGCCTAAGAGCAGTGATACATATTATAAACTCCAGAAAATACTCCAACATTGTATTCCAACACTGCTCTGGACTCTTTGAAGCTCTGCACCTTGCAGACTGGCTTGCAAAGGAAACAGAAAAGCAGGATTAATAAGTGAGCAACAGGTAATTTGTACACAATGGTGGAATAAAGCCTATCTGGTAACATAAATTGCTTACAGAATGATCCTCTGAAGACAAGTAAAAACACACAAAATAAATGTTTAATATTTGCTTATTAATGTCTACAGCTTTTTCCTGACTGACTACAAAGAGATGCCATTTAAAGTGGATATACCCAATGAGCTCAACTCTGCAACTCTGCTGGTTTCTTGTACAGTGCAGAGTGATCCTAAACTGCAATTTTTTCTTTTTTGATCTTCAAGTTTTAAGCAAGAAAAAGCATTTTCAAGCATTTTTTTGTCTTTTAATTCAGTTGCACTTTCTGCTCCCTATGGTTTAAATTATTCATAGCAAATTGTGCAGATTCAGATGTCAGCAAGTCATTGGCTAAATAATAAATTCAGTAGGACTCTGCAGCCTCTCTCATAACATATCAGAAACATCCTATACCCAGGCAGGAGTGATCATTCATTTTCAAGTAACATCTGAAGCTGGACTCATTCTTTAATGACTTTAAAGCTACTTAATGTGCTAAATGAACAGGTATTAGATGGTCATGTTTAAAAAAATTGGTTAGATCTGACTGTTATTCCCAGCTGAAATCAGTTAACATAAGAATACATGGGCCTCTACCCCAACAGTGCACTGTGACAGAAGGACCCCTTATAAGGGGTGAGGAAGAGCCTTCAGGTATTGTCTTCGTTGGAAGCACAAGCTCACCATGTGCCATCACAAGCTCTGCACACCCTCTGAGGACCAAGCTCCTTAGGACACCTCCATCACCGGTGGTTGTCTGCAGGCTGGCTACATGGCACCTCTGGAGACAGCTGGTGGGCCGGCGCGTGAATTCACAGCCCCTGGACACTGGTCTTGCTGAGAACTATAGGCATGTGCTCAAGTACTTTCCTAGCACATGAGAGTACACCAGGCTCACAGGAGAAAACATATAAAGCAAATCCTCCTATCCAGAGGGATTTATAATCTGAAAGACTGGATGGACATTTCAGAGTGTTTTATGTCCTGGGACACGTTAGAGGGAGATGGGAGAATGTGAAACAAATAAAGGGTGAAAAATAATTTTCCCATTAATCAGTTTAAGGGCATAAAATGACATCCATATATCATGGATGCCTAATTCTTGTCTCTAAATAAGGTATTTGTATGGGAACATGGCCAGTTAGGCAGCTGCCTGGTCACCCGTGGATGAGAGCAACTGATTTATGTGAGCACACTGTGCATTTACACACATGAATTACACATTTACTCAGACAGTACATGTCTGGGTTTGAAAGCCCAGATCCCAGCTTGCAAAGAACTAGGGGAGGCCTCTGAACAAATAATTGATAAACTAAAATCCTTTTGCTGTCAGATGGGCTGGGGATGCCCAGTGTAACTATGGGAGGTATCTCACAGGCAGCTCAAAGAGAACCTGACCCCGGGTAGCTGAATACTGTTCCCAGAAGTGTCTGCCTAAGGCACACAAAGAGAAGCAGAACATCAGGCTTGCTTCATGTATCAGTCTTTTTCTGTACCCCATGAGTCCATGTTTTCCTCACAGCCTTGTCTAGTTTTGAATAAAATACAAAATTATCTCCAAAATTAGACCAATCGATGCACAGAAAACACTCTGAGAACACTGTTTGACCCTAACCCATGACTGAATGCTCACAACATATTTAGCTCAACCATTTGCAAGTTTGAACAAATGCTCTACTTTCCACTAGTTTTGCAAAGTGCTCCTAAATTTAACTCTGAGTCAACACTGTACGACTGCACATTTAAGTTAACCTGCATAGTCAGCTTATAAATTTTTAAGAAGATTATCCTTCTCTAACAGTGAATGTAAATGCAAGTTGTTTGAACAAAGGCACTAATTTATCAGTTATAACAATGAATGCACCTCTTTGTCTACTTCTGACTGTGAAATATGCATTTGTCATTGAGATAAATGGAGATTGATGACAAAAAATATGTGTAAAATGCAGACTAAAAATCAGAAGTCCAGGACAGTCTGGTATGAACTGCCATTGCTCCAGCAACATCAGCGGTATTACAGCCATTTTTTGTAGCTAAGATCTGGCTGTTAGCTTCTAACATCTCAAGATACTTTTGTGATGTGCAATCCTTATGAACTTTCCACATAGTGCTGACTTTCTTTTGGTTTGGAATAATGAGAACACATTGTTTATGCTTTCACTCTGTCTACAAATATGTCTCCTGTGCAGTCAACAAGTTTTTCTTGTGCTTATTGGTATTGAAGTTATTTATGGGTCTTCACAAGTATAGGCTTGAGTTAGAAAAAAGAGAAGCATCATTGTTGCTTCTAGTCTTGACCTACAATGCAGAAAAAAGAAAAGAGCTTTATTTAAGAAATATTTGGGGGAAAAAAGGCAGAATGAAATAAATTAAATAATGGATATTCCATGAAGGACCTCCATAGAAGTAAAGGGAAAAGACACGGGAAAGAAAGAGACAAAGAAAGAGTTTAGAATAGTGATGCCACATTTTCATAAAATAATAGTTTACTCAAAGTCAGCTTGCATGTGTTCTGCACAAGGTCACATTCAGAATCACAGAAAAATGAGCAAATACCGCATTTGTGAGAGCCTTCCCTCATAGTGTCACTGTGTTCTGAGCACCTTTGTGGGATCTCTGATGTAATCTAAGGCCCCATTGAACCAAATGCTGTGTTGACAATGACCTCTCATGAGGGGTTTTGCAGTGAAAGAATCAGAATGGACACACTTCTACTCTCAACACTACCCGTGACCCATGCATGCAAAATCCACTACAACCAGTTTTCTCAACTCCTAAACTTCCTGCCTTTCTTCCAGCATTGGTGATTGCAACAACTGCAAAAAAGTAGACCCTGCCCTTGCTTTCAATCCTGTGTCAAATAATTATTCCTGTCAAATAAATAGAGCATTTCTTCAAACACAATTTTTCTCATCAGCTGTCTCAGCTGCACTTATTCTTACTTAATGTGCAGGATCTTTCAGTGAACTCCAGTAATCTATTTTAAATTTATACTCACTGACAAAATTTAATTAAATCCTTTTCTATTATTAATTTTATTATTATTATTTAATTAATTATATGCACTGTTCCCAGAAGTGGCTGCATAAGGCATGCAAAGCGAAGCAGATGAGATGAAGAAGAGAAGGAGATGAGACACCCATGGACTTCAGCAACACTGATCAAGTTCTTTGACATATACAAAAAAGCAGAGAGAGAGAAAGTGTAGATGCATGCAATTATTCTCCTTTTCATATCCAAATTTATGACTAAGGGAATAAAAAGGGCCCCAACCATCTTGAAGAGGTAGAAGGGACAAGAAGGCTCACCTGTTCTAGTTTTGAGATGATCCACTGAAGTCAGCTGGATATCCCACTGAGATACTTCCATAGGAATAAACCCAGATTACACTTCATCAGGATGCACACACTAAGGAAAAAGAGCACATATCCTCTGCTAACTGAGCACAGGAAGAGAAGGTTTAGTTGTAGAAAAACCACAAAAATATTTCCACCTACCTTTTAACACAGGGAAACCCTAGGAATCCTGTCTCATTTTAGACCAGGTGAAGAAGTACTACACTGGGTATATCAGCAAGCAGCAAAGGTACCTTCCTCAGCACTGATGGTCAGAAATGCATTTTTAAATCTCCCAAACCTTTCCCCATTATATGCTGTGATTTCCACAAGAGACCTGTCTCAGAGCACACGAACCAGACCTCTTTCAGATGAAGACAAACCCAAAGATGTGTTTCAGCCACTAACGAGCGTTCAGCCTACAAGACCAGGCTGTAACTAGCACAAAGTCCCCAAAACCGCACGTAGCACAGAGGTCAGTGCAGGTTATTTCACTCAGCAGATCCACTCCTAATGGAGCACAGTGCTTGCTAATGTAGAAAGAGTCATGTTCAACCACTGCACAAAGGGACAATGACAAGTGGGGACAAGGCTGATTATAGTCAGCCAAAATCAACTGTCAAGCCCGAACAAGCTTGTGATGAAGTACAGCTAATGTAATTATCACCTTAGGGTCCACAGAGAAGGGCACTGATAGAGTAGAAGACAAATGGGCCGGTAAGCAAGAGTCAGAGTAAAAAGCAAGGATTCCCAAACTGAAGGCTGTGATCAAGTCAGCTGTGTGGTGACAGTGAGAAAAACTGCAGTTAGTCAAAAGTAAGGTAGCGCAGCCCACAGAATGTAAGAGAGCAGTTACTTGAGCAAGGAACACAGTCCATTGTTTATGCTAAATAACATAAACTGGTAGTTCCTTAATTCCTTTGAAAGAAATAACTATGAGGAGACCCATCTTTCTTTAAATTCTCTATTCCGTTTTGTCCCTGATCTCATATTACATTTTCATCATGAAGGCTACAAGTTTTTTTCTGCAATTCCCAAGACAGGGATGTTGGTTTTTGCTTTGACATTACTAGTAAACCACACATGAATTCATAACAGCTCCCACATCCAAAGCAGACCACAGAAGAAATTACCCTCACACAAACATCTTTTTTTCCTTGATATCTGATACCATAAACCTGTTACTTCCCTCATGGATCAGAGGTCTTTGGGGAAAAACAAAATGGACAAGAATTTCTAAGGAAAAAGAAAAGTACAGTTTCTACTGGAGAACTTTTTAGAGTTTTTATTGCATTATAAAGAAGACAAGAAAACTAACCATAAAGCATTGTATTTGTAGGTCACCTTTAAAGAGTAAATAACAATTATATATACTTCATCATCCTGAGTTCTGCATATCATGTTGATGTTCCTCAGTTCATCTGTCTTTCATACTGAGAGGACTCATCCATCATCTAGTCATACACAAGCCTGTCATATGGGGGTGATAGAAGTTATCTTCAAGGTAACTCACTGACACTTCTTAATTAAATATCTTGAAATATTGCATATTATTTTCCTGTACCACCACTGGAGACAATGGTAATTACATGGTGATTCCCAGAAACATTTTATGAATCCTCAATTATTGTGCAACTAGCTGGATTTGACATTAATTCTGCTAGTCTACAATGAATTATTTGTAGTAAAATATTTGAAATATTCAGCCACCTTTTCTGAGTTATCCAAGACTGTCCATTCTCTGAAGTTACTCAGTTTGTTTATGCAAAATATCCAATGACTAGATATTTGAAAAATTCCTGATGATTTTGACTGGGTGATTTCCAAGGTAACAACAAGTTGCAACACATCCTTAAAACAGCCATCCTAAATTAATAAATATTTGCTCTTATAAACATTCATAAGACGTGTGAACTCAAGGACACAAATTCCTCACATTTTCATTATCTTTCTTACCAAAAGGCATACAGATGTAGCAAGTGTTGCTTTATTAGGTGAATGTAGGGCCTGTTCTGCAGCATCCAGAGCCTGCCAAAGAATTCATACATTTCTAGATTTCCAAGTATAAGAGTGGTTCACATTTCTGCCTGTCCAACTCCTTCATGAAATTTTGGTGCCAACCAGAAACTTCTTCCAGGGAACTGACAGCCAAAAAGCATTTTTAAAAATACAAATACTCTTGTCCCCCTGCAAATCTGATCATTTGATGAGCATTGCTTTATATGCTCATTCCAGTTACCACATCCTGTTTATTGTCGGTGCTATTTCTGACCATGCAATTTATTGATATTTATTATGTTTGTTACAAATGGATCTTGCAATTTCTCTGGAGTTTTCTTCCTCTTGTTTCTTCCACTGAAAAGTGCAGTTCATCCCAGGGTGTGTCACAGGCAAGGTGCTTTCTGGAAAGACAAGCAATGGATGAGGCAGTTCAGAAAGAAATTAGCAGACAAGGACAATATAAAACTTACTTTGATACTTGGAAAGAGTTCTGTCCTCCTAAAAATTCAAAATCTCATTTTATCCCCTCATTTTCACTAATTATAATTGCAGGACATAAATCCACACTAGTGTCCCCAAGGGTCTCCTCCAGATATTTTGCTTCCATGTGCTGTGAGGCTATTTTCTCCTTTCAGTTTCCATCTCTCTTATTCTCTCTAACTCCTGTTATTTGCTTTACCACTTCTCTGCTAAGCTCCAGGTCCCAGCAGACTCTCCCCCTCCAGTACTTTATTTGCTTTAATATGCTTCTTGCCTGAAAAAAATGTTATCTGGTTTCCTCCACTTCCACTAATTTTCTTCTTCTCTTCATCCTAAACATCACTATTTCCTGAAGCACATTAAGCCAGCTGAATATTTAACTGCCAAAATACAGTCTCAGCTATGCACTTCATTTTTCTTCTCATCCCCTTTTTCAAATGTTTCAGTGTTTTCCTGCTCTCATGGCTGAATTACCAGTTTAAATATATCACCACTATTGTTGACCCTGGCAAATGAGGATATTGAAACACTTCTGCACTGCCCATGGGTTCTCTGCCCCTGTCACTCAGCCATCAATCATGAAATCCAACCATTGTGCTCCACCAGATCGTGCACACAGCTTAGGGGGCTCTCTCTGACTGTCATCAATATTGCCCATCCTTGAAAGACCTCAGCCATGTTTTGAAAGGTATCTTCTAGATGTTTCCTCTGCTAAACCAGTCACACTCTGTGTTCCTAATCCCAGTACCTTTGCCACAGTGTCTGCTTTTACTTTACAGAGTGCACCATGACTTACTTCACAGAGTACAGGCAGGGAATACTTATCACCTGCAGAAGTGTTATGATCATTTCCTTCTGACATTTTATGCTATTAAGTGGCATAAACTATGATGAAATGTCATCATTCAAATACAGCAACAAAACAAAGCTGACTCTAAACATGAGCTGACTACAGAGTGTGTGGAAAACGCCCCCACTTTATCAGCAAATAGTGGAAAAGTAGTTGATAATTTATGTCATAGCATTCAAAGTTTCTGAAGTCATACATTATTCATGGAAAAAGCCATCTACTTGTGTCTTTAAAAAAGACACACTAAAAAGTACAATGTTAAAAATAGATGGCATTTTATTGGAGATCATAATTATTTAAAAAGTTGGCAACAGGGCTTTTTAGTTCCTAAAATGACCTTTCAAGATTAAATGAGGAAAAGAAAAGCTTCTCTGAGGAAGAAGCTGTGAAAAACTCCAGTGCATAAAGAAGGCATTTACCTTTAATCTGAATTTTAGTATATTCTCCAATGAGAACAGAGACCAGTAAAATCACATTCAGAAGTACTACTAAATAGCAGTGTAGGTCTGCCAAATGACAGAATTTGTAACCTTGTTGTGACCAAAATTGTCATGATACATCTGTAATTCGGAAATGCAAACTTTTCCTGGGCAGTAAATGAGAAATGCACAAATATATTGAAGATCATAAACATGAGCAGAGAGCAATCCCTGAGTACCATTTACCTGTCTCAGTGTTGCCACATATATTATCAGTAAACAGATTTGCTTTCATTTCCCTTAACCAGTGTTCACTCTTCTGCTTACTTTCCCCCTAAGTAAAGACCATGTGAAAATATTGGTAGTGTTGCAATTTAAATCAACAGTAAAAGCATAATTAGAAGTGCACAAACAGTTGGCCAAAATTACGCAGGAAAGGAGTTAGCAGTCCTGCACTACCTTTTGAGTGACCCTTCCCTGCACTTATTTCATTGTTTCAGAGGTGTGTTCTGTGTGGTCAGTCTCTGGTGAAGGTGCTGGGACTCCAAGTATGACCTTCTACATTTACTGGGCAAGATCCAAGGGTGGATGAATGAGAGAAACCACCAGTCATGGGATGACCAGGATGGTATGCAAAGATATGATGACAACTGATTACTTAACCCTTTGCCTTTAACCTTTTCCTGCCTAAAGCAGAGTCAGCTCCTCAGAGGTGTTGCAGAAGAGGTAGAACTCAAAGAGCATTAGAATGCACAGCAAAAGGAAGTAGCTTGTTCCCTTGTTAAGGCCAACTCCAGGAAAGTATCCTTGTTCAGAGAGGATGCTGAGTGCCTTGTTAAAGAGGTTGGTGGGACTGAAAAAAATGCTTGAAGTTAAGCATATTGTTAAATGCTTTCTAGACTTAGGCTGACTAATGCCACGTTGTTGGAGGTTTCATTCCTTGGAGGCAGTGCAAAAAGACACACAAGGCTCTTGGCTCTGCAAAGAAGGGATAACTCTTTGTCCCAGTGCACTTCTCCTCTGCATGAAGCGAGTTCCAGAGAAGAAACCAAGTATTTCACCTTTATTTAAATTTATTCTCCTGTTTATATTAAACAAATCTAAATCAGTGCGTTGATTACATAACTACTTTCCTCTGGAGCAGTTGCCTCCTGTTTACAGCTGACTAAATGGGAGGTGGGAAATCTGTAACAGAGCAACTTCAAAAATGAATGAGAAGAACAGAGGTGCAGTGAGCAACTCACTGGCTCCAAAGAGAGCTGACTTATAGAAAGATAAATCTGGGACACAATCAGCATGTTCACAAAATTCAGTCTCCTGCTGGATAACTAAAAGGAATGATATTGTCTAGAGAATGTCTAATATCCCTGTTACCAGCAGTGATCAGGGTAGCAAACTCTGCAGGCAGTAGAGACAATATGCAGGCAGTAGGCACAGCATGTGTGGCTACAAACATATACTACAACAGTAGAATAATAACTTTAACCTCTGCCTTCAAAAAATATCACAAATTCTATTTTTTTTTCTATTCCAATAGGTCGTTATTCACACGAAACATTCTGCATGAAAAAGTATAAACATGGCTTTAATGCAACAATATTGCATTGTCAGCTCTTGGTAATAGGTTTAATTTTAACTCAGGAAAG
The DNA here is from genome assembly GCF_020740725.1 of Corvus hawaiiensis. NCBI lineage: Eukaryota > Metazoa > Chordata > Aves > Passeriformes > Corvidae > Corvus > Corvus hawaiiensis. The sequence goes on from NC_063217.1 coordinate 15,372,905, forward strand.
CCACAAAAACAAATCAAGCTTTTTGTGTCCCTTTGCATTCTTATGGTTACAAATGAGATTTCCAGCAGCTTGAATTCCAGTGCATGGTGGCTGCACATTGAATCATTAATTACCTACCTTCTGGTAGAAAAAAAATCAGATTGAAACCCTAAGCTGTGGTTTGTATCTTTTTAAAGAAATCCCATCTGTTAGTTTCTATTCCAGAACATTTAGAAATGCTTGCCTGAGGGGAAAAAACCCTAAAAGTAAAAATGTCATTGCAGTAGTAGGACATGGGGTTACCTCCCACTATGTTTTAAATTCAGTGCTGCAGTTCTGGCCCTCAAACCCATCTTGTACAGTGACAGGTCTGAGCTGCAATACTGAACTTACACAGGTTTGGGGAGCCAAAACTTTATGTTTCTTCACATAGGTCAAAGCACAGCTAAAAAAATGCCTGTAGGGAGTGGTTAAGAAAAAAGGGCAGATGAAACCAAAAGGGCACTTAAGCTCTTTGTAAGAACATGAGGCTTTGAAAATATAAAGAAAACATTATCATTTAGAACAAAGAAGAAAGTTTCTCCTGCAATTTATGTTGGTGTCTGTGCCAGGGAGAGCGCTGAGCACTCAAGGGTCTCTGTGCTAAGCACTGTGTAAACTCACAAGTAGATAGTCCCATCTTTGGAAAGTTTTCAGTCTAGGCCCTTTCTTTCTCTGCCTTTTGCACATATCAAGTTATGCCTCCTCATTTAATGGCAAAGAAGTGCTGTCAAGCTAGATAAAGCAAAATGCCTGCTGTGCTTACCATCTCTTTCAGAACACATTTTATAATCCACAACAATAAAGTATAATTTATGCATTTTTATCAAACTCTACATTATTTTAATAACATCTGCAAAGATCAGATTGCAATATGTTCTGGGAGATATTGTTTTGCCCTGAGTTCATAAAATGTTATATTTTTCAGTTAGATCTCCTGCCACAATTTTATGTGCAGTTATGAGTAATTTTTTATCTATTTTGCCAGATCTTGTTTTGAGTAGTAAGAGTTCTCAAAACCAGATGATTTGCAAAACTTTCTTTAGTGGTCTGTGAATATTGATTTAAAGCAGAACAGAATCAATGACCATAGCTCATTCATTGGATGTCTTTCTTGAAAGGACATATCAAAAAAACCAGTCTTTTCATAAGCTTTTAATTTGTTTAAGTAAACCCTGCTGTGATGGAGGACTGTGCTCAAACGAAAGCTTTTCCAGCTTTTCTATAGATTGTGCTAAAAAGGATTTCCCACTGAAAGATAGACTATCCACTCTTCTCACAAGCAATTTTTTTCTCTCATGAAGGAAAAGCAGGCACCTGGAGCAACCACTTGGATCAGTTCAAAGGTGAATAGGTGCATCCTTTATCCCTGTCCAAATTAGTGTTGTATCGCAGCACTTTCAGGCACTGATGAGACTTCCAGGGACTATCCCCAGTTTCTCAGTGCTGCTGCTCCAGGGCTCTTCCTTCATGGATATGGGCAAAATTCTCGTGTTCCAAGCTCCTGAAGTAGACTGTGGAAAATGACTGAAGTCAATGGTTGCTAGCAAAGTGGCCAGGTCATTTCAATGAAAGAAAGAGGTGCTGGTAGTCTGTAGTTCTGCTCAGACGAAACCCCCTGAGACGGAAATAATGTTCGCTTTTGGATCAATAATTCAGGCAAGAGGGTTTTCAGCAAAACCTGTGTAGAAGCCAGAATTGCTTTTGCAGTGAAAACCTGCTCAGGGCCAGTAGTCCACCTCTCATTTCCTATGCAAAATCCATTGTCCTCCAACTGATTTTCCAGGGAATGATCAGAACTGAACAGAGTCATCCTTTATTTGGGGCTATTTAGCCTGTGCTGCTCAGTGAACCTATCAGGATTTTCCTTCCAGTAAGTCAGTCAGGACTCCACCAGACCACTAACATAAGAGGCCTGTGGCATGATATAGGAACAATAATGTATTTAACAGTTCATTCCTGTCTCACTCTCCCCACTCCCCATCACTAATCTGACACTGTAGCAACCATGAACCTTACTTGAGAGACCAGGTGTTGTCCCCGCACTAGTGTGCATACACTGAATTTGCACTTTTAATTAAGGAAGGATTAGCTGCTAGTTTGCACTAACCACTGAGACAACTTCAGAAAAAAAAGTGGCTTATTAAACAGGTATTTAAGACAGCTACTTTGCTTTATGACTCATACATAAACAAGTATAGGACTTTTTATTGTACTAGAAAGTGTAAGGATTGCACAACTAAAGTTATCTTCAAGGAAACTATATTAGGAGGTTTTGAACTACGGGAAATACAAAAAAAAAAACCTTTCCTTGCCCTTTAAGATATGTTCTACACACTTCTTTCATTCTTTTGAATAATAAAAATCCACACATAAATATGTTTATAAGGAGGTAATTCCATCCTCGCATTCTGAGCCCTATAAACCAAGGCAACTTCTCTTTCTTTGTTACAAATATCTTAAGATCAAGTTATACAACTAGACATAGTTGAACATATATTTGTGGTTAAGTCCATTTAAAATGATTTGGGGATAGGAAAATATATTTGGAATGTACTGCCGGTATCCAAAAATGTAAAGTTATAATATCCCAATGGTATAAACAAAGTGAGAGTAGGAATTTATATTAGGCTGTATACTGCAACAAGGTCTCACAGGCAGAGAGCAGGAATAGGTTAAAAGTGGAAGAGTGCTAGGGAAGGCAAGGTAGAAGACGAGTTTATGAGGTGACAGCTCTATTTTGCCTAAGCTCGTCTGGAGGTGAATGGAGAAAAGAGCTCTCTTTCAAAAGGGCTTCAGTATTTCAAAATGTATTTCTGCTCCTAACCAGGTTTTACCCTTCCATCGGCAAGAAGGCGAGGCTGGCTCCAGGGTGACATACCAGGAGCACCAGCTGCCTCCGAGAGAAGATCGTATAGAAACACCTACCAGGAGAACATTGAAATTCAAGGGAGAGGGGGAAAACTGAACAGATAAAGGTATAAATGCACATACGCATGCTGCCAACTGTGAATGGCCTCCATTGTTCCTGATCCCACTCCTTTATTCCCTCCATAAAAAAATTATGAGACCCAACTATTCATACAGCATTTCCAGAAATTTAATAGACCGTATAGATTAAACTCTGAGGGCCAAGCACTGGTGTCAGATACACCCAATGAAAGCCCATCTGAGAACAGAATTTGGCTCAGATTCAGCAGGCAAATGAAAGGTTTTTTCCACTTTCAGAAGAAACCCAAGTATGTAAAGTTTATAGGCACTAGTAGGAGAATAAATCAATTTAAGTCCATGTCACACCATTCTTTACAGTTTTGTAACAAGGTGTACTTTGTTAGATTTTAATCTGCATACATTTGAGACAGCAAAGCTCTTCAAAATCATCTTTTAATGGCATCGCAATTTATAGACAGTAACTAATTTCAAACTTCATAGCACTTGGCTTTTATGATTATTTCAAATCATTTAAATGCAAATGAATTTCCAGAGAGAGAAAACATCAAATGCCCTTGAGTGGCAACATGTAATAGAACTGCGAGCAGAAATCACAGTAGGAATTTGAAGCAGTCTGATAGGGTTTGACGGGAGGTCTGTATAAAAGTGTTTGCCTAAATCCAATTTACATTTCATTTCACATTATATTCTATTTACCCATTTTGTCATTTTAATATGACTTATTTACTTAATCCTGCTCTGAAATCCAATCTACTATCAAGAGCAAATGTGGAATTCTGGTCAGGATAGGACTTACAGCAATTTTGCATTTTAGGACAATGGTAATACAGTTTCTGAAATAGAGCTAGCTAGCTTTTCCCCCACAGTTAATAATGTTACAGCACCACGCAGCCAAAAGCATTTGTGCATGCCTTAAATAATTACACTTCTTTCAAGCTAAGCAATTGTTTGCCTACTGACAGAGTAATATTTCCTGGGAGGCATTGCTAAGCTACAGTACATACAAAATATTTGGACACAGAGTGCTGAGAAAGATCTGAACTATTCTTAATGTGATTGCACTCAGAAAGATAAGAACTGTCCTGGAACTCCCCATTCAGCAGCAGTTACAACAAAGCACCACAAGTGGGGTTTTTTACAGCCAGATGGATTTGCAGGAGGCAGCAAGAGCTGTTCTACCTCTAGTGCTTCCTGTCCTTCCGGATAAGCAGTGCAGGTAAGGACCCAGCCACCGTTTGTATCTTGGTATCATCCATCCTCTGTCAACATCCAGCCTTTCAGTTACAGAATGCACATGTCCTTTCTATTTTACCTGAGATAAAAAGATGTAACTGTCCATGTGTGATTGCAAAGTGACCCAATGGATTCTGCCTTGCCCTATCCCAGAGCGAATTCTGCAATACAGCAGGCTAAACCATGGCATTTAGCAGCTGTAGGCAGGCAGAGGCAACGATGTAGTTTGCACAGCTTGCGAGGGGATTTGACCATGGCGTGGGCCAGACTTGCACATGTAACCATGGTATACGGGTCTGTTCTGAGGAAAGGAGAACTCCAGTGACCACACCTTCCATAGTTCCTCCAAATACCTGTTTTCCAGGCCCAGTATTTGAATGAAAAGGCAAAAATACATCTCAAACTCCCTAGTTCCAGCACAGGCCATACACAGTAATCTGCAGACCCCCTAGTCAGCAGGAGGGGAGAGTGGGAGAACATGATTTTGTGGTGCTGCTGGTATCTGAATATTTTCTCATTTTCTAGAGACGAACTGCACTACTTAAACTACTGTAACAAAGTAAAAAATTTAGATCTCACGTGTTTTCAAAATCTGTCTTTTTAAAGATAACAGAAGACACAAATACCTTCAGATATTATGGGCTATTCATCATTCTGTGCCACATTTCCAGCACATAGTTTGCAGAAATCCATGAATATTTTCATTTCTTATCAGATATAAATTACTGATACAGTCAGTACAATGTTTGTTGGTGAAAACTCTTGTAGAGTAAACTGAGTGATGGACTTGAAGGAAAGTAAGAATAAAATATTGTGCTTGGGATAGAGAGATTACTAAAATTGTGCTATTCCAACAGTAGCCAATTTCACAATCAAGATGTCTTTTCTATTGCAAAGGCAATTTTTATATGTCTCCTGCACATAAATGTCACTCTTTTGTTTATTATGTGTTTCTTTTTCATTTATTTCATTAATTTTGTATATATTTTCTGTGAAAAGACTTCTAAGGAAGTACATTTGTCCCCTGTTTTGAGCAATTTGTCTTTTGCAAGGGCAATATAACTGTGCAAAAGCAATAATACAAGGCCTTTTATCAAAAACTTATCAGCACTGTTCAAACAACGAGGCAGTTCATTAGATTTGAATAAGCTAACTGCTGGGTTAGCTTTGGATCTAAAGTTTGTCAGGTTAGGTGCTGGCTATTTTATTATTTCATTTTTCAAACTTCTCAGATAAAGACTGGTACATTGACTAGCAGTGATTAAACACTAACAAACCTTTAATAAAGATCTTGAGTCTTTACTACTACTAGGTCCACTTCTACCATCCACTAGTCCAGCTCCCCAGTTGGCTCCCAGGTCTTGGTGAATGACCCCCTCCCCCCCCCATTTCATCAGTGGGGGTTTGCTCAGAAGCTCTGCCTGGGAAATTTCCCTTTGGAAAATCCCAGGATGAGGTCTAGGGAAACAGTCCCTTCCAGACGCCACACATATAAAGAGCGATGGCCAGGCTGCAGGAAGTTTTATTCCCAATTCCATGGTCTTTCCCCAGTGCTTTCTGTCCACACTTCTTCCCTTCCGTGCCCTGCAGCTGCAACCCTAGACACATAGCCTGGAGTGTCTGGCCCTGAGCAGCAAAAACCCAGGGGTCAATACCATTTCACCTGGCAGCAGGATCCACCACATGAAGGGGGAGAACCAAGCACTGCAGACAAAGCCATTATTTGCTGAGATCATCAAATCACAGTTTGCTGAGGTTTGCAAAGTACAATTTTTTGTAAGGAGATGTCAGTCCCTTCACTGCGAGGTTATGCTGCACAGAGACCATAAAGGGCATGTCCTCAAAGACACCTCTGGATCCTGACCTCAGTCTCTCTGGCTGTAAACAGTCTTAGGTTTCATTCAGTTCTGCAGTGGTGAATGACTTGCACAGCGGTACCACTCAGCGACTTCAGTGGAGCTGCCCCAGGTATTTGCTGTGTGCATTCAGCCAGGTCCCCTCGCAGGCAGGTGAAGTTTCTCAGTGAAGAGCTAAAATCCACTGCCAGAAACTTTTACAACAGTAGAAAATACTCTTAATAAACAAAATATGTGGAATATATGTCAAAACCAAAATCTGTCAGAAAGCAACATAACTCACCTTTCCTTATTCACACACAATACTAAACTCCTTCTTTAATTTCTTCCCTTTTCTACTACTTTTTTTTTTCCATGGACCTTCTGGTAATACCTGAAAGCCCCTATTTTAACCTTTAGTTCCTTTTCTGTGACAGAATTAAGATTTTTCTTCCTGGAACTGTTGATAACATTTTCTGAATTTAGATATGGCTGTTACATGATAAAAGAAATAATAGAAACTTTCACTGTGAATTAGAAAGTGCAAAAAAACCCCTGGGCTTTAGGCAATACACTTTATGCGCTTACAGTACACTTCAAAGCCAGGAAGCACTAGTGTTAACATAAGAACAGTTGCTTTGCAGACATCTGACACCGTTCTCCCAAACTGCTGAGTGCACTGCTTTTTTTCCTATGTTTGTTAAACACCCATTTCCCTGGATGGCTTAGTATCAATAGGTCATTTTACCCAAAACATAACCACTTTCAACAAGTTCTATATTTTTAAAGCAAATACTTCAGTGCCTTTTATACTGCAGGAAAGAAGGAAGAAAACACTACAATAATGCAATTGAACTATAATCTTAAAAAGCAGCATGGCTGAGAGACAGATTTCTAGTTTTATGAGTTGACAAAAATCAGGAGAGGGGGAATGTGACTGTCCCCTTTCTATCTATAGATTAAATATGATGTGGTAATAACAAAGATTGAAAGAAGATGCTCGTATCAGAGCCAGAACTGAGCAAGTGTCCTACATCCCCACAGTGTGAAAATAAGGCAGAGACTTTCATACAGGACATATACACATCCCATATGTATACTACATTATTTACAAAATATTCTTTAACGTTTCCAGCTGACATGAAAATTATTAGGTTGCAAAAAATATCGGTTAGCTGCTCTTCATTGCAAAGATTTCTGGAATGTAAAGACTACTGAGATTATGGGGAACTCACAAAGCAGTTATTTACCTAGAAAAAATATATTTAAAAAATAAAAAAAATATATACAAAATCTAGCTCTATGTAGATGCATGTGGGACTACACACACACACAAAACTAGGTATTTAGGATAAGAATTAATATTCACTGTCTGGAAAAATATTCAACATTTTCCTCCAGTATAATCATCTTTTTAAATATGGTAGGACCTTTTTGCAGGTCAATCACAGTTTTCAGGCAAGCTGTAATTTAAATCAGCTCCATTCTGCATCTAATGTGAATATTTCACTGAAAAATAATTAAAACTAACCACACTACTTGTGTCTCTGCCTGTCAGATATGGACCACTGTTGTGCATGCACATTGCTAATCTCAGGAAAGGAAACCTTGCAGAAAGGACACGGAGGTGACAAAGTAATTGCCCTCAGTGGGTAATTTGAAGAGTTGTAATAAAGAGGTGCTCCCTGCTCACGCTACCTTCATCTCACCTGAACTTCTATTTGGTGACTCACTTTCATTGCCTACATCACCCTTTAGGCTAATAATGGAAATAGATAGCTCTCCTGGCAAGTAACAGTATATCAGAGCTATCGACTGTATCTCTACCTTTTCAGCACCAAGATGGTTCAGTTTGTTCATCAAAAGGGTCTCAGCATGTTTAATCTCTTTTATCAGCCCTCCTTCCATCTCAAAGCTTGCAAAGGCTCCTGCTCCTGAAATTGCTGCTTTCATCTGAGCCAATGCAGTCATATTTCCCCTTTCTACAGAACGATGTTTCGATGCCAAAGAGAGGGAGCATGAGAGAGAGAAATAATCTTGGCATTCATTCAGATTGTTGTGAAGAAAAAGAAGGGAAAAAAATCCAGACTGCCAATGGGGATTTCCTCTGTAATAAGCCAGATGGCATCATAGGATGCTTGGGGAGACTGTTTCTGTCTAATTCTCTTCAGTAGCAGAAACTGCCAAGGCCTGGCCTTTGTGGTAAAACCAGTGACTAGCTATTTTATATTCTTTCTCTTTGCTGTGCATGCTGTCCCCACCTGTCACTAATGCCTTTGTAATGCAGTCGGTGCCTGATACAAGCTCCTTCCCCTCCTTTCTCTCCCTCACTTCTGGACTCCAAATAATACTTCCTTTCCACCTATACCAGCAACATGGCTGCAACATTTGCTCTATATCCCAGTGATGTCAACATAATTTTTTTCTTCAAGTGCAAAATATTTCACATAGCATGGGGAAAACCAGCTGTGAAATTTCTAAAGGTTGCCATCCTGGCAAAAGACCAAAGCAGGGCTCGACATAGGGAAATGGGGAGCTGGTGCTCTGTCAAACACAGGTGTTCAGTGGCTCAAATGTCAAGATGGACATTGAAATGCTGGTTGGGGTTACAAGTATTTTTTTAATCTCTATTTATAAATTTTATTTATATATATATATGTAGCTCTTTATCTGCTTCTATTTTTTTTTTCATATTTGCAAAACTTTGGTGTTTCTGTTGCATTCTGAAATGTGAGATCAATCTCTCTGCATACCAGATGGATAGCAGAGACTGTGTATTCCAAAAATATGGAAAACCTTATAGAAATCTTGTATGTGACTGCTAGGGTGTTTTTGGTTCCTTAGAGACAGATCCATAAGCTGTCAGCCTGCCTTAAGGGCTTGTATATCCACTGTAAGGACTAAATTGTTTTTCCTCTCCACAAGGAGTCCTATCATGTATTCAGCATGGAGCAGTTAGATATTTTAAACTCATTCTTTGCTGAGAGCAAAGTAGCGTTTTCTCACAACTTTCTGAAGCTGCTTCTTTCTTTCTGACATGGTTCTTTGTCTCCAAGTAGTCATGATGTGCAGATACCACTGCAGCAGAGTAAAGAAATACATCCCAGAGTATCGTTTCATAAAGGCAATAGAGCTGCTAATGACTGCTGTAGCAAAGGCACTTACAAACCTTTGAATGCTGTGCTGGTAAGGAAGGCACAGAGCTAATGCAGAGATGTCGGCTGAGATACAGACAGTACTGGTTGGCAGAAACAGGACTGCAAGAGTCACAAAAATAGCAACATTTATAATCTGATCACGACATGTTCATTGATATACTGTCAACTGGGATAATCTAAAGACAATCAGAAGTTATTTTCTTTATCTATATTTATATATTCTATATCTATAAAATAGCAGCAAACAGGCTTAACAGAATTTTTCTAAGATGTAGTATTTCATTACTTCTTGGAAGGAAAGCCATGCAGATAGCTGTCTCATTGAGCAGCTGATGAATGTTTCAAAATATAAATGTTGGTGTTTTTTCCCAGTTAAACAAAGATGTACCATTTCCACATTTTTGGATGAATAACAATAGTCTATATCACAGTGGGTTTACTCTTTCAATGTATGAAAAGAAATCTGAGGACTCAACTGAAAAATGACAAGCAACATCCCATTCCTCTCCCCAGCAGCTTTCCATGACTCCGACAGCAGAACAGAAACCAAACCCTGAAATCAAGCTCAGAACCATGGCAGGCCTGGTCCCAAAGCATCCTAGGAAGACTGGAGAGAGCCTCCACCTATGCTGCAGCTAAGCCTAGGGACAACATTTGGCAGAAAGGGTCTCTCAGCAGCACCCAACAAAGGAAGGCATGGCCATGGATGGTGCACTGTGCAGTGAAGCAGAAGGATGGGCTCCCCCACCAACCAGCATGTTGTACCCTAAGGGGAAGAGCCCCAACCCCCCCACCAGTTCCCTGACTGGCTCCTGTGCCCTCAGCACTGCTTTTCCCAGCTCCAATCCTGCCACACTACTTGCTGGTGCAGGAAATCAGGATTTCTTGACACTGGTCTAATTCTGGAAAAGAGACCAGCCAGGCAGAACTGATGGGGCCTAAAGATAGCTTAACATCAGCTCTTGCAGAATGCTCTCCTCTGCTACAAAGCATTGCAGCCAAGGCATAACCCAAAATCCAAGCCAGGACGTTTGAACAGGGCAATAACAACAAAGCCATTTTTTTCTGCTCCCAGCTGTGTGTTGAGCGTTGTTTTGTGTTATGACCCCATCACTATTTGGTACAGATTGCCCATCCCTGTGGTCAGTATTCCCTGCTGTGGTCCCCAGGACCAGGGCAAGCTGGCGCTGCCAGCAGCCTGTGCCTGACTCTACAGGGCTTTCCTGGGCCCCAGGTGATCCCATGTAGTGTCTTGGGAGTACATCCAAAGGCGAGAAAAAGAAATCCTTCTGCCCAACAATTTTTAAACCCAGTATAGGACACACCAGACTGACCTTAACTTTGAGTGAGATGTTTATTTCCATTCTGGTGAGCTTTATCCTAAAAAACAACTCTGAATTTGCCCTAACTCAGGTTTACTTGGGTTAGAAGTTACAGATGACAGCTGGGCAGGCTTCAGCAAAATGATGTGTTTGTTCATTCTCATAGAGTTTTGGTTAATTAGGCAATGAAAGATGTAGTTTAGAATCAGGATAATAGGAATAGCTGTATCACAGTAAATTAGTGGGATACTTCAGGGACATTAATGGAATCAGATGCCAATATCTGTGTTGGTTTAGGAAAGCTCTATGTTTTGCCTCCAAAAATATTCTTTGCCAATAGCAGTAAAGTTCATGTTGTCAGTTCCATAAGATAGCATTTATTTTCTACATATATATATTTCTACTAATATCCCCATACTATTGAGCAGCTGTGAATCCTTCCATACTCCAGGCCTTTGTGTGTCCTACTCTATAAAAACAATGTTGATTTGGGAGGCAGTGACCATTAAATGTAGAATTAAACTCTGCTGTGGGATATTTCTCTCCTGACTACATGACTATAAAAGTAAGCTTTCAGGAAATTTGGAAGCACACTGTCTCTGAGGCAAGAAAAATCTTTTGTGGAACACAGGATTTTGGAAAATTATATATAAACATATAAATGTATAAATGGCTACTCTTTGACTGTATTTTTGAGCTGGGCTTGCCTGTGGAGACCCTTCCATGAAAGGATACTCAATAGAGCTCTGATCTTGATAGCAACTGTCAAATACCTGGGAAATGCAAAGTGTCTCCTGGAAGGCCGAATGCAGTGAGGAGAAGGAGCTCACGTGGAAGCTGCATTATCACAATTTTTAAGCTGCAGTCTCGCTGCTCTGACAATGCACATAATTTTAATCTGTGAACACAGTACCATGAGACCTCTTATCAATATGTTCACTATGCAAGTGGAAGCTTAGAAAACTTCAAAGCAAGTTGATAAATTTCCATAAAAGTGTTGCCAGCCCATAATCAGATGGCTAGGAATTCCCAGTTGCACCAAAGATAAAAACTGATGATATTAATTTGTCCTTGTTTGAACCAAGCACTCATACTGAAATCAGCAGTACTCATGTGTACTAATATCAGTCCTTTGCCTGCAAAAGCTATTTTTCTGCCAGTCCACAGATTTAGGGATTTTCTTCATTTCTCTTTCAAAGAGTGAAAATTAAAAGAGAACATAAAACAAAAACTCAAAGGACTCCATTCCATTTAGATTGAGGTTGTTTTTATTTGGCAAGCCAAAACCTGCCTTTGGCCTTTATTTGATTTTCTCAAAGTCATAGTCTACTGCTTCCTTTTCTAAAATTCAAAGGCAGTACCTACTGGTGAAATACCACACTCTTACTCAGTTGCTTCCAAAGCAACTCTGCAAAATATACTCTGCAATTTTTCCAAATCTGGAAACTGAACATTTGTTTTATGACTTGTTCCCACCAGGAAGAATCCAAATCAAAACCTTCCTCCCACCTCAATTTTGTGTTTTTTCCTTTTTCATGACAAGTGCGGGCAGCTGCAAGCCTGAGAACATGGACATTTCATGTAACTGTGGTTTTTTAAGCTGGAAAGGCTTACACCATAGGAGAGCTAATTAAAGTTACTTTGTAGTGAAAAAGAATGTCACAGAAACACCCAATTTAACTGAGAAGATAGAGAAACATAAAGACAAAGCCAAAGTCTTTTTCTAAACTTCCTTTAAAGAAAAATAGGATTCAGACGTTTTCTGCAGTTTTATCTAGTTCCCTTTTGCCCCCCACCCCCTGTCCCTGAATTATTAAATTAAAGGCCAGAAAGCCTCTCTTTGCCAGATTTGCTTATCTTAGTTGATTTACGTAGTTACCATCTGGGGTTTTTTCTTTGTTTGGAGTTTTTTTTCTGGATAGAAATGCATTTCAGAAAGCCTTTCACCTTGACAGGAGGGCACCCTGGAATGAAGGATCCATCTTCATTCCCAGCAGGTTGCTGCCGATTGTGCCCTGGTAGAAGTGCATGTCCTTCTCTCAGCCCCCACACCCAGGTGGGCAGAGCAGGAGCACCATGCCAGTCAGGACTCGAGGAGTGATATGGGAATAGCAGCACTGCACAGCACATGCCCTGCATCACTCAGGCACAGCATGGAAATAATTTGGCCTGGCACAGCACTGTGCAGATGAAATCGCCGCTCCTTCTGCCTCAGCCTGGACATGAACGTAACACCACAACGTCAGACAGCTGCTACAGCAGACCCTGCAGTTCCAATAAGCTTCATGTAGTGATTTAATTTTTACAGTTGTTTACTTAGAGGCTTCACTTTTAATAATTCTGAGAGAAGGATGAAAGCAAAGCAGTGGAGCCTCCAGCATTTTCTGCAGCCTCTTTTCTGTACTGGCACAAAGAGGAAGAAGGCATTTCTACAAAGTCCTGATTCAAGTATAAAAATAAAATTTACATTTATCATATTTGAAGGCAGCCAAGGAAAACTGACCTCATGGTATGAGCTCTAAGAAAGCTCAGGAGGGAGAAATTAAAATGATTAGTAGTAATTACCACCAAAATTATAGTACTGAATAGGACAGTGCCTAATAATGAGAGGTCGCAATTACTAATGCACCCTTCTGTATGCTCATTTGTCTTCTCAGTATTGTAGTCATTTGTGTTGTCCTTTTGCACAGCAGGATGCCCAGTGCCACACTCCTTTCTCTTCTATAAGAAGTTCACAGTAAACAAGGATTCAACTGGTTCAGAGCAGCAGTTTGTACCCTCAGAGGGCTTGGAATAATATGGGCTTTACTTTCAGTCTCTTTGTAAAGAAACTTTACTGCATCTGAGCTTTATTGTCTTTCACTTTATATGTTACAAGGAAATGCAGCTAAAAGGTGAGAAAAGCTGCATTAATTTATATTTTCACCAAAATAAATGGAACCAGAATCTAACTTTCCATTCTTTTTAAGGCACATAGGTTTTGTGCACATTGGGAAGGTTTATCAGTGGATTTTACTGATGGAGTTAATTCATAGAATGGTTTGGGTTGGAAGGGACCTTAAAGACCTAGTTGGACCTAGTTCTAACACCTCACCTCAGGCATGGACATCTTCCACTAGACCAGGTTGCTCCAAGCTCTATCCAACCTGGCCTTGAACGCTTCCAGGGATGAGGCATCTACCCCCTCTCTGGGGAACCTGTTCCAAGACCTCACCACTCTCATTGTCAAAAATTTCTTCCCTCTATCTAATCTAAATCTGATCTCTGCCAACTTAAAGGTATCACCCCTTATCCTATCACTACATGCCCTTGTAAAACGTCCCTCTCTTTTTTGTGGACCCCTTATTCAAGTTACTGATGGAGCCAATATAGCTAGGACAAAACTAAACCCTTTTAGTGACATCACAGTATAAAAATGTTTGTACAACAGTACTATCCGCACAAGAATTTTTATCAAACTAGCTGTCCTGATAATTTAATGCACTCATTTTTGGGACTTACAACTTGAAAATCAGGATTGCCTAGAGAGGTCACCTACACCATGTGCCTACTCTGATACGTTTTTACAGATTCATGGTAATTCTGCAATTTGTTATATTGGTCCAACAGCAAATCAGCACAAAGGCATTTTGTTACTTAAAACTTCTTAATCAAAAAAAAAGGCATTTTGGGTCAACCCTTGTCTGCTTAATCAATATGTTTTCTTTCAGCACAAATATGAAAGCAAACTTCAAAAAGTAACATTAAAATGATAAATTACATTATTCTATTCCAGAAAATTCATAACACATTATAGCAACTCTATTTAAGCCATTTTTCACAGCCTGATCTCGTTCAAATCAATACTGTCTTGAAGGACATTTTGATTTCAACATCACAGCATTTTCCAAAGGACAAGTATTAAAAAAATGTTGCCATAGTTAAAAGTGGACATAGCATTAAAAAAACCCATAATGAGCACAGTGCATTATGTTGTTTATAATCTAGAGACAACGACATAATTTTTAAAAAATTTTGGAGTCCAAGACAAGTTATTCCTAGGAATTGCTATCTGATATAGTGTAGAAAAACAACTAACTTTTTTCCTTTCCTCTTATAGATCTGTAAGTGCCAGTTCAATCACCTCCCTTCTGGAGACTGCAGCCTTCATCAGAAGGCTGGCAAAGCAGGCTGTCAGAGCACTCTTAATTTACTTCAGGAAAAATCAATTAAGATAGCTTAAGTGACTTTAACTGGGAAATTGCTGGGGACAGTAATCACCACTGCAGACAGTGATGAGTACACAAGAATGGCAACTTCTTCCATCAACATATTTGTACCAAAGCGGGCATGTCTCCATTGCTTCAACATCTGAGCCAAAGCCCACTCAAGTCAACACGATTTCCAGAATTAAAAAAGTAGAATTAACAATCAAACCATATTCAATATTTGGCTAGGAAACAATGCTTCTCAAAGTTTTCCTTTGTCATGCTTTTATACATACATATATATAAAAATACACATATATACATATATAGTTGCCCAGGCACTCTTGTGCTTGAGTAAACTACTAGAAAGAGAATGTCTTGATAAAGTCAATATTGCATGTCTGAATCAGTACTACAGAAAACAACAAATGTCATTCTTCTGCTTCTGCCACTTCAGCACCACTTCAAAGGTCACTTATTCCTTGAGAAGCTGCCATAAATAGCCTGCATCTCATACAGAAATGTTCTGCCAAAATATTAACTCACAGTTGCCTTATATTTTCACCTTCAGTCATCAATACTTTTTGACAATCCTTTGCTAGAACATGCTTTCCATCTTAACACCTTTTTAATTCCATGGCTACATCTTTCCCCATACTCCCACAGTAATTGCAGGACTCCCACTAGCATTTCACTGACACAGAGAAGTGGAAAACACTCTTCCCAGATGGGAAACTCTCTTTGTAGTGATGTAGCTCCTGTTGACAGAGCTGTGCTTCTGACTATTCCTCCCCAAAAGTTAAACTACACCAGCAAAGCCTTTTTTTTTTTGTTAGTTTAAAATGAGTCCACATTAGTGCTACTGACAGTATTAAAATAGTGGGAGGAAAAAAATTTACATCCACACGCAGTAGTCAATAGGAACAGAGGATTCCCCTGTGAGACATGGCCTCAGTTAAGCAGCAGCTTTGACTCTGTTTTTCTCACGCAGGCAGCCTTGAAGAGAAACACATAAAGTGTCTCCTGTGAGCAGTACTACAAATAGGGCACCTTGTAGCATCATTTGCTACATGCAACAGCCTCTGCACATGAGGAAATTAATAATCTCAGGAGAGGCAAGACTGGTGCTTTTGCACATATACCAGCTGAACTACACATCTCAACAAGAAGTGCCCATACATGCAAGAACCAGAGAGAGAGAAAGCAGGAGGGAGAAGATATAATCTCCTCAAGCCTCACTGCAGTCAGGCAGTGAGTACTGCAGATGTTGCAGCACTGGAATCCTGCTAGATTTTCCCCAGCTGCAGAAACCTCCCTCATCTGCTGCCTGGTGGAACTACTATACAAACAGAAGGGCTGTCTTCTGCACATCACTGGTCTCTGACCTCCATGGGTAAAGATGACTTTACCACAGCCAGCACAAGCTTCCAAAGATTATGGAGGATGTTTTCAGAAAAAAAAATCCTAACAAACACTGGAAAACATTACTGGGCAGCATAGTAAACATTGAGCTGGAAAAAGTGAAGGGCTTTGCTTCAGGAAAAATACTGTGAGTAAAAGAAAAGTCAGAAGAAAGCAGCCATTCAGAAAGTGTATTATTAGGTGCAGACATATCTTCAGAATACAATGAAGCAAGTACATAGGTCCATATCCTGCCCCTTACTAGAGCAAACACGAACCTTGTTGGTTCAGAAATATAAAGGCCTAGAAAAAATTAGATCTCACTGGATGAACCAGGTATATAATAATTACACTCAAAAAAAGCATTAAAGATGTTTCTTTGAAACATTTCATCCAGTCTTTTCACACTTGCAAAAATTCCCAGCACTAGAAATAATCTAGGCAATAAAATTCGAGATACAAACCCTAAAAAGTATGCTACCCAAGGGATGAATACTGTAATTATCTAAAACCTGTTATGGTATTTAATAATGTGTGGCCTAGCTGGAATCAATAGGACTAACTCAGCAGGCAGACAGCAAAACCTGTACCTTAATTTCTTTTCTTACTAAAATTAAAAGGCTCGCTTTCTGTAGGATTTTCAAGGTCCTTGTAATCTTCAGACTTACTCTTGAATTTTTCATTTTCTTCTGCTACTGAGCAAAGTCTTGTTTTCAAATTGGCAGCTTTGTACATTGCCTCAATGAATGATTGCAGTAACTTAAAGTCTGAAATGAAAACAGCAGCCATTTAGGGGCAAAGCGAAATACAAGTAACAAGTAAATGTATCATGTAATTTCCACTGTCATACAGCTCCTCCCCTACTAAAGGCCCTTTACCACACTCTTTGTCTCACAATTAATGATGTATTTTCTTCTTGTTCTTCCTCCTTCCAAGAATGCTGCTAAGGTTCAAGGCGCTTGTGGGGACAACAATATCACAGTGGAAATATTTGCGCTAATTTCTCAAAATGATCAAGCTCACATTAAAGACATCTTCAAATGCATCAATTCAGCATATATTTCTATTGTTTTCTATTTCCCCTGTTGAAGCTGGTTAAGCTGCTGGAAAAATTAGTTGAACAAGTGGAAAAAGTTGAAAGCATTTCATTATAGCTCCTCCCTGTATTCAGCTTTGGTATCTGAGTTTTTCTGACTCAGTTTTGCTGAATGAATGGCTAACTTGAAACTTTTCAGCCAGTGATTAGTCACAAGTAAGACTTTTATACAGTTGAGTCAGCTCTCCCTCACCAAAAGATTCAGAAAGTTCTGAACATTGACATCTTTTGTTCAGATTAGTCACACTATCCCTGATCTAGGCAGCTAAGTCCTCTGTGCAATGTGGTAAGCACTTTGGACTGCCATCTACAGCTCTATTGCAGATGTAAGCCAGAAGAAAAAAAAAGTCTTAAATCTCACCTCAAGGTGCTTCTGAGAGACACAGCATCACAGACCTTTTACTAATTTAGGTATTTTTCTGTTGCTTGTCATAGACAAGGGTGGGAACACTGTGCTACTCCCACATACATACCAGACAAAAAATGGCCATAACTGATGACCCTAGCTATGTGGTGAAGGAATATTGAAGACCTATGCTCCAATTTCCTACCTCAAAATTTTTCACTTGTTGCATAAAGAAGCCTTGGAGAAGGAGGCAAGCCCACATCTCCCTTTACCCAAGCAAATGCAGGTCTTATCAGGCAAGAGAATCCCATCAAGGCTTGCTTTCTTTCTGGTTCAACAACTGTTGAATTACTCCTTGAGATGTGGGGATGGTGCCAGTGCTGCAGAGTTTCCCATAGATCTAATCCTCTTGAGGTGGTAGGAGCTGGAGTCCGAGGAGGAGACCATCAAGACCCTGCAGACATCGCTGACATTTCCCCAACTCACATAAGTGCTTCTGAGAACCCAGCACAAGGCCCTGAAAATAGACTCACAGATCATTAGGGAGCCAGCAAAGTGCCTGGATTGATTGTACATGGATTGATGTTTTCTGAGAACTGCTGCAAAGGAAGCAGGTGGTTGCATCAGCCAGCTGCAGTTTTTCCAGATTCTGCTTTGAAGCCAGGATGAATGTTGTTCCAATAATCAAGTATGCAGGCTGCAGAATATATGACTAGGATGGGTCCTAACTGGAAATGATGGGCTGCATTGCTTTTGCAGGTGGTGGGTCCAATGTCAGCTGGGCTTATAGACAATCTCATCTCTTGCAGGCTCCTCTGAAGTGCAATGCAGTTAATATTGCAAATAAACTGGGATTCTGGTCACACAGCAAGAGGAATGTGTCCAACTGGCAGAGAGAATAAATACTTCTCCAAACAGGCAGTAATCAGTTAACATTACTCTAAAACAAACATTGAGAAAGCACAGCACTTTAGCAATTAAAGGTCCAAATTTGCAAAATTAATTAGTGTTTCCCACAGCATAGCACTCTACTTATGAACAGCTCTATTGTAAATGTATGATGCTCTAATATGAAAAGAGAGCATTCTTATGTTAATTATCTAATTAACTAATCTGGGCACAATTAGCAGCTGAAACAGCACAGCGTTACACTCTCTTCCTTCTTTCCTTCCGGATTCAAGATTGCCTTTAAATACGTACTTTGGAGTGGCAGGGGACCCTGGTGATAGAGCTTGCTACCACGCTAAGCAGACCTTGGTGCCAGCAGAAGTTCCAGTGAGTGGGCACTGAAACAGGAGAGGCAGTGATATCTTTGGCACGTAATTTAGGAGGGGTAAAGTCAGCTATTTAATCTCACCCCTAAAGCTAGCCAGCCCTCCAGGGAAGCCATCCTTGTTGCTTCACAGAAAGTCAGCATGAAATGCTCAAGAACACAGTTGTCTGTTCTTCTGTCCCTTTGGAAACCCAACACCACTTCACCAGACCCCCCCTGAGAGCAGTATTTTCCAAAGGATGGATCAGTCGCTATTTTAGAGCTCTGAAAATAGAGAGTCTCTTTCATTTCTACTTTGCTGCCAGAGTAGCTATTGACTTCACTAAAGTTTACTGTAGCATGAAGAGAATTAGTGAACTGCGTACAGATCTCTGACAAGAAACTTACCAGGGAGAAGAACATTTGCTGAAAGAGTCTAAATCCGCCTCAGAGGATGGCTTAGACAATGTCTCAAAGTCCTGACTCAGATTCCGTCACAATGATCCTAAACCAGGGATAGAAACAACACAAACATATTCATTTCAATATTTTCACATTTGTACATTTCTACATCTGCATCAGATGGCCTTTCTTATGCAGGAATTTGGGTTTGTGTTCAGTAATTGAAAAGGGCAGGAAAAGGTAACATAAGCTGAGACTAACAAGTTCTATACTGAATTGTGCAAGTTCTATACTGAAATGTTGATCAACTTAAAATATTTTTACTTTATCTTTCTTTGGGATGTTTTTCTTTTAGAACTCTGTTCATCTGCTAATTTAGGATTTTCCATTAAAAAACGTTTGGGTAGGTCTACTTTAATGCTCTGCCTCTCCCATTCATTCAATGCTCTCTGACAAGGACAGGAGTAGTAGTCACACACCTTTGCCTATGCAGTGCAAGGCTGGTTTTGAGACAGTACTGATCCACTATGCATTATAGAATTACAAAATCATTTACATTGGAAAGAACTAGAGTAGTTAATCTAATCCAGTACCAGCAAGATCTGCTGCACTAAATCAGCTTACTCTGGACTTGTCCCCTTGAGTTCTGAGCATCTCCAAGGATGGAGACTCCAGCATCTCTCCAGCCAATCTGCTCCACCTTTTCCTGCTCTTCCAGTGAAAAAAATTTCCTAATAGCTAACTGGAATTTCCTGTCCTCCAAGCTGTGTCTTTTGCCTTTTGCCCTTTCACTGTGAATCTCTCATAAGAATCTGGATTCATCTTCCCTACAGCTTCCCAATAGGTCGCTGCAGGCAGCCAGGAGACCTCCCTTCAGCTGTTCTTTCTCCAGGTTAAATAAACTAGCTGCCTCAGCTTCTCCTTCTACATCGCTTGCTCCAGCCCCTCACCAACCTGGTGACCCCTCCCTTGGACTCACTCTGGGTGGTTGATACCTTTCTTGTGCTGAGAAAGACTGAACTGGACTCTGTGCTCCCACTGCCCTCTGCCCAGTGCCACGTCATGGGGAATGATCAGTCCTGCTGGCTGCTGGCTGCTGACTGCACTTTTGCACAGGCAGCTTCACAGAGATGGTCTGGGTTTGGAAAGCTGCAGCACTTTGGTGGACAGGTTCTGAGAAACCTGATCTAATACTGAGGTTGGCCTGGCCTTCACAAAGCAGGGGTGTAGTAGGCCAACTCCAGATGTCCTTCCTGCATAAGCTCTTATGCAGGTCTGTGCATCTCCTCGGTGGGCTGCAGTCACTGGCACCCCCTCCAGCACAGGACCCAGTCCCTGTACACAAAAGCCCAAAAAGTAGATCTACATGGACCAGAAAAGACTTTACCTGAAGTCTGAGAACTCTAGACTTATCCCTGCTTCATCTCAGCATTGTTCACAGCATACTCCAAGGGAATAAATGTCACAGGGAGAAAGTGAATCCTCTCAGCAGTAGCATTGCACTGATGAAACTCCTAACACAAGCAGCCAAAAGCTGCCTTGCACGCCCTTGGGTCCAAGAAGAGGCACTTGCATTTGTCCATACTCTGAGGAGTCATAACCAGAGCCTGAGACTGACAGCAGCCCATGTGCAATGCAGGGGGAGGGGAAAAAGGCTAAACAAGAAAAGAAAATAAAAGAGAGAGGAGACTATTCCCAGACACCATGACTAGGTCATGTATCCTCTGGCATGTATTGTGTAAGTCAGCTCTTACTTAAAACTCTCTCTTAGCTCTTATGTTAACTTGTTCATAGAGGGTAATCTTGTGAATGATGTGCTTCTGGCATGGCAGCTAACCTAGGAAAGAACTTGCCACGTTATGTTTCCTTATGGAAGGAAAAGGGACGGGTTCTTCCAGGACCTTAAAATATAGTGCTGGGTACCTATTAATAGCTTTTGTCAAAGTGAATTATCATCCTTGTCTCTTAAACAATGACTCATGAATTAGCCACACAAATAATTGCATCTATTGACTTCTACAAGCAGAAATAAAAAAAAACAAAACCAAAACTACATAAGCTACATAAATTTCCATCATATCAAGAATTAACCCTAACTGACTAATAGGATGACAAAAAGAACTGCCTGCCTTTGCTGTGGGATAAATCAGCAGACTTAATATATGTTACCAAATGCCACCACATTTCCATGTGTTTTATTTGAGCCTTGCTTGATTTGTATAAACCCATAAGAACCCTTCTGATACTCTCCAGCTGCCTCAGAAGGTACCATGCCATGCTCTTTACTACACTATTTCTAAAGCATGTATTTGGGGTAAAAGAGCCTTTTCTTATAAGCTGCAATGAGGCTAGACACTTAGCAGTTCTCCAGTCAAAGTTAAAACCTCAAATCCCAACTCTTTCACAACACACCAGGGCTCCAGTGTTCATGGTGGCCTCCAAACAATAAAAGAATAATTGTCCTACCTACTCATAAGAAATTACTGTACCAAGAATGCCAGTGAATGCTTTATAACATGCCTTCATTGCAAGAAAATTTTCTCCTCTTTTGATGAACAGACAGCCCTGGTGCTTAAGGAGCACAGCCCCCAAACTTCCATCATATCTACATAATTTGCCAAATCAAGTTTTCAAGCTAGAGGCATGTATGACCTACTATGGATTTTACCACTGTATAGAGCATTTGGAGCTCCACTAAGGACACCATGGAGTCAGTAATGCATCTGTCTACAGACAGAAAGCCTGTTTTTTGTCTAGAAACAGCCATTTCAGAATTTCTTCTTTATCCACACAGTTATGGAAAATATGTAGAAAAACAGCACCCTGTGACTTACATTACAAATTGCTATTAAGCAACAATCTTTGAATTTTGCTATGTGCGTGCAAACTTTTATCATCAATCCAGAGGAAAAGTATTTATCATACATACATAAGAGACACTCGTGACCTGCTTATGGATATCCCCACTAGCTGGAAAAAAAGACACCATGCAGCATTAATCAAACATACAATTTTCTGGTTTATTTCTTGAGCACAAGTCTTGACAATGTTTTTTTGGGGAAAGATCTTCATGAAATAAGTTGTGAAAGTACTGAAATTCATCCTCTTTTGGGACCTCTAAGCAAGTGTTTCCAAATTCCATACATTAACACATCCATAGAATTTGTTACAAATATTACTAGTTTGTGCCAGAAAGTTTACAACAAAATGCTGGCTGGCTACCAAACCACTAACTCTCTAGGACTGGCTTAGGGACAATTCAGTGTGTTATTTAATGAAAGAGAGTATATGGCCTATGAAAGCCTGTAAGACTCATTTCACAACGTGGTTTGCTCACTCAGTGATCTTGCTTGCCAGCTCCCTGCTCAGCATGGAACCCCACCCAGGCCAGCTATGCTGAAACCAGACTGTCACTGAGCCATTGAATCTCCTTTTTGGCTCAGATGGTCTCAAATTGCATTCAGATTCTCCATTTCAAAATAAAGGCAAACGGTGTGCACAGACATCACCCTTTATATAGGATAGCGTGCTGATGCCCTGGTCTCACTCAGCAAGCAATTATAAAGACTGCATTTAGTGGTAAAGCTGAACTTCTGGTTATGCTCACTGACACTTCATTTTAGGGTTTGGGTTTTTCTCCTTTTTCTGAGAGGAAGATCAGTGCCATACTTTCCCTTTCCATACTGTCTTTTATCCCAAAATGCTTCCCAGTTTAAACATACATTTACAGATTTCTTTTTTTAATATGTTCCTGAGCCATGGGAACTGTGGTGTAATGTGCAAAACATCACTGCTTTGAAACTGAAGTGGGGAAGCATTGAATATTGCCTTTACCTGGAACTACAAGGGTAATTAAAGTAACTGGAACATCAGGTTAAATAAAAACTCTCTATGACCGAGGAAGACTGTTACTGAGTCCAAATGATCAGATCCCTCCTTAAGATTGTCCACATAAAGAAGTTTATTTGTACAAAAAGATACTGGTACTTTCCACATTTAAAAAAAAAAAAAAAGTCTGCAGGTCCTTACAAGGTGCTTCTGCACTCAAAATCTATGCATGCTGATTCTTCGTGCAAGTTAAGAATTGTATTTTTGCAGAATTCTGTTTCCTTGAATAAGCTAATAAGCCCTCCTGCCCATCCCCCAAGTGCTCTTCTTTGATTTAAGATTACAGCTAAATTAGTTTCAGGATTATTTTACAGCACAGACCAAAAACTGTGTCAAGGAACCAATGAACACATAGGAGTTAGTGATAAGTTATCATGTAACCACTATAAAGAGGCTGTGCATTTTGCCTTTTCCTCCTACCTTTGTGTATTGTCTTATCTGGCTTTTCAGAGGTTTCATGGAACAATTAAAACTATCATCTTAATTTTTCAACATCTGTCACACTGCTTGTGCCAAGGACTCTACTGAATGGCAACACCTGTGAGCCTAATGAAGATTTTCTACAAATCTTAAGATTTGAAACATAAGTCAGGGATGACATGGACGGAAATGAGCAAAATAACTACCAATACCTCATTGTTACTAGCATTCAGCATGGGAACCTTCAGCAGCCAGAGGGGAGAAGAGACAGCAATCCACATTCAGAGTAGTCACCTGCCTCTTTTGTCTCCCCTGTTAAGTCAAATTTACTGTTATTCTTGTAGTTTAGATACTACTGGAATAACAGTGACTTTAAAATACACATGTTCTCTGGTGCTGTTAACCACTAAATTTTTTTTTGTCTCTATTTCACTAACACTTGTACAAGAGATGAAGTCATCCATGGATTTGTGTTCTGCTTTACTAGTGTTTAAGCCATATGTTGATATTGATATTTTGGAACCGAGACAATAAGCAAAACAGAATCTATTGCAGCTCATCTTAAAGTAAAAATTCTCAGTCCATAACAGTGCAGAGTAATACCTCTTCGGGAAGGAGAGAACTCTTGTAAATGCTGCTCCCACCTTGTTCATCTCCATGCCTGCATGCTTCCTCCATTCTGACAGCCTTGGGAGGAGAGTGGTGTTTATTTTACATCAGGAGGAACATGGGGACTAGATAAAGTGTTGCAGTGCATGTGGCAGTGGCCACTGCACCAGAGCATACAGAAGACTGGTGCACAGGCCTGCAGAACACAGAGGTCGGATTCTCACCCCGTGGTTACGGCGAGTTTCCATGTTCCTAGTGGTTCTTAGTTTACGTGTTTTAAGTTTATTTGTTCAGAAGTTCTCCATCCAGTTTTATGTATAAGGTCATGTTTATGCGTTTTCCTTAATTGTCCATGTATTAGTTCTGGAAAGTTCTCCCTCCTTTGATGCCCCATTGGTTGGTTCATGTAACTCCCTCCCTTAAGTTATCCCTATTGGATATTCCCCTGTTGTCTCCTCCTTCTCAGTTGATCCCTATTGGTTGTTTCCCTTTGTTCCACCCCCATATAAAATACTGGGATCTGTCTCACTTCTTGGTCTTTGTTCCTGGACCCTCCACAGGCAATAAACCAGCTGGAACCTACACAGAGACCCCTCTCTCATCCCTTGCTTCTGCCAACGCTTTTGCACCATCTTTGTTTGGGGCTCTCTCCTTGCAAAGGAGCCAGCTTTCCCTGCCTGTTGCAGCTGACAGCTTTCCCTGCCTGTTGCAGCCGACCCCTGCCTGCAGCAGCAGAAGCCAAGGATGTGTGCAGCTGCACGCTGTGCTGCCTCGGACGGCCCCAACAGTGTCAGATGAGAAAGGGTTGAAAGGCAATATCTGCTTGCATGGTGATGACTATCTCTTTGGATTGATTTGATTAGTTCTCTTCCTTATCCCTGGAAATGGACAGCTGAAGTGTTGTAACCAGCTGGATTTGTGCAATCATGCCAGAACTGCAGAAAAGTTTGCTCTTTTACTTTGTGGAGTTGCCCAGGCCCATCAGCTCAGGCCAATTTTAGACCTAAATGTGAGAAACTGGGTTGTGAGAGTGAGAAGATTTCTGCAGTTAGAAGTAGCAGAGGGATCAGGGTAGTCATGCCTGGGAGAGACACAGGTCCTAAATACAGACATCATAAGCAAGCTTGGCTTAAGGGGTGCTGTAAACCCCCAAAGCAGGTATTTGCAGGATTCAGCAGTAAACAAGGCCAGCTTTGGTGGAGCTTGTTGTCAGGATAACTGGAGAGACAGCAAAGCATATGTGTTGGGCTCTGTGGGAGCCAAGGGACTGCAGACAGGGCCAGAACGAGAACAGCAACATGGGTGTAGAAAACCAGCAGGATGGAGTCCAAAATATTACACCAAATAAGAATGGGCTGGTGGACATCATGTAAAATGAGGAAGATGGTAACTTTGAAAGTCACGGTGCATGTCTAGCAGTGGCAGGAGTGCTTTCATGGCACCAGCTTTCAGGGATGTTCTTTAAGCCATTTGTGCTATGCAATGGACATTCATACCCTATTCATATATTCCTTCCCCACTGCCTTCTTAAAACCCACTGTTTTCCCTAATAGACAAGAAGAGTTTGAAAATACCTTCTGGTGTGTATCCAGCAGTCTTGTGCTTTCTCCAGCTATTTCAGTAATGAGGGAACAGAAATAGGGGCAGGCCTGTGACAGCTACTGCTTCAAGTGACATGGGGCACACAGGTTGTACGAGGCTGTGCCAATGACATTTTTCTTCCCACTTTCTCAGTCCTGATACCTGGTAAATCTGCATCTGAGATAAATAGCAAAAGTACTGCCATAAAAACAATTCTCTGTACCAGAGTGATATAGAAATCAGTGGAATACCCATTTTTCTTCATAATTCTTTTCATCTTTATTTCCAATCCAAAATAAATAAAATTTTAAAGATATCCTTGAAATTAATGAAGTCTTTCTTATCCAACTCAGCCTGCAAATAGTTAAATTGAGATTTATGCAATTCATCATGGCTCTGCAGCCTATCATCACCCAAAGAAAACTTTCCCTTATAGGAGAGGGGAAGTTTATGTAGCTGCAGTCTTGGATTACATTGATTCAGTCCTGAGGCAATACAGATGCCAATTATATGATACACATACCATACATCTTTAAATTCTCTGTAAAACAATCCCTGAGAAATAATTGTTATTGTCATTCTAGTCAGGCACTGAAAATACAGCCAGCACACTTCCTTACCTGTTGATACAAAACTAAACTTTTGGTGTGTCTGGTAACAGCTTCATTCTTTTTGTGTATTAGTTACGGTACAGCAATCATGGATTAGTCTGTAAAAGGACTTTAATTCGTTTACTAAGAGCCTGTCAGCCTACATGCTTCCATGTCATATCGCTTGAAGTGTTAAAGTGACTTCTCATCTTCCTCCTCTTTTTCTCTTTACATTAAGATTTCATTTGACCCCTCTGGGTTTTCACTAAATTATTTGTGATCAGTAAGTGCCAATTACTCTTATGCAAAGAGCTAAAAAAATAAAAAAATTGAATTTCACTGTAAAGAAACAGGATTTTCTTTAAAAAATGCAAATAATTTTTATAAAGGCATAAAAATTTTTGTCCTTCAGTCTGTAGAGTCTGATCATTAGAAAACTAACCAAAGCAATTTCAGTTGGTTTGGGCTTCTTTTTATAATGTGACCAAAGAGTTTTTTCAAACCCTTCTACCCAGCACAAATTGACTTAACCAGTTCTAAAAAGTACCATTTTGCCTCACGTACTAATTGTGTAGACAAAACTATGTGATAACTCAGTTAACTCACCTTCACGTTAATGTCATCCTCGCCACTGTGGCTGCCACCAGTCTGTACCTCTGTACCCCTCCCCAAGGTGGCATCATAACCTCTTCTAGTACACAGAGACTAACCAGTATTTCAGCTTTCCACGTGACTTAGGTCACAACAAACTTTAATTAAATAACATTTTTCATAGAACTGTCTCTAAACCTTTAAATCTTCATGTAATAATCATGATTGGTAGCCTACAAAGTACCTCCTGTTAGAAAAAAAATGGTGTTAATAGATCATTAAACCTATGTGAATGAAATTAACAGATGCATAAGGAAAAAATATTTGTACAGCCATACTCTCAATGCTCTCCAATTTTTTCTGAAGACAACAGTAAATATATCTTCATTAATGAACTCAAAAAGACTTTGAACCTTGCCAAAACATTACTCTGAAGATCTTACTTATCATCCTAACCAAAGACCTATACCAATAACTAAAAGTAAGACAACAATATTCTAATGAAAATTTCTCAGACTTCCCTTCCTTGCAACATCCCAACTTTGTTAAAGTCATCTCAGATGTAAACCTCCACAGACCAGGAACCTGGCCATGCCTGAGGAATAAATGTAGGACCTGACAACACATCTCCACCGTGACCAGCATGGATCCCACAATCACACGGCCTAGGAATTGTATAACCATGGAACCTTCTTTCCTCATTGAAACCACCCTCGTGAAACCAAGTCGTCACTCTTCCCCAGAGCAAACTCAAATGTAAAATAGTACAGGACAGTAGCATTCAGGTACCAGTAGGAGACCACTTTTTACTCCCCAAAATATTACACCATTGGTTTCTTAATCCTGTTACTCAAGAGAGAACATGGGCCTGGAAATAAAAATCCCTAGTTCTACTGGTTATTTGAAAACCATGGATTCACTAGAGCTACAAGGTTTATATCATGTTATAACTTTCCCTGGCTACCACACACTTGCTATTGCTTTTTACCATGGACAGCCCTGACTCTCTATTGCAGCCTTCAACATTTCTTCTTAGTGATTGCTGAAACAATGTCAGCCTCACCTGAAAATTACACTGACTACAAGCAGACAGACTGAGGTGTGATTTAAGCACGCTTTTATGCACATGACTACCTACAAGAGAGGCAAAGGAGACATTCATGTTAGGAAAACTTCCTGTACTATAGTTCTGAATAAAAGAATGGGCATCGTATCATGAAAAAAAATGGGAACTTTGAACAAAGAAATTACTTAATTCAAAGCTTCAGGATATTAATATTCTAGGGATTTTTATTGTATTCAAAGTAACAGAACTTGTGTAGTCTTTGGAAAGAAAGAAGTTTTTTCAAAGGAACACCTGACTCCATAATTTCCTTTACCAGCAGAAAATATATTGCCAAGTGTTTATGCAAAAAAAGGAAGGTAACAGTAACAGAGCTGGATAAAAGGGATCATCAACATTAGCTGGCTTTCTAAAAAAAGTCCCTCCTACTGTTACACACAGGATATCTGATCTGGGAGCTACTGTAGGATAAAGCTGTAAGGTGAGTCCATGTTAGGCAACAGAAGAAATAACACAGAGTGACAAACACCAACATAGAAGGGAGCTATTCCAAAGCACTCTGTTAAAAACTATATAAGCTCATTCACACTTCGAAGTCTAATCATTTGGTTCATTCCCTCTGTTCTATTTCAGCCAGGATATCTGTAAGATGTCTACCCATTGTTAAATTGGTAGCCTTCTCTGAGCAAAATTGATCCTTGTCATGACTACTGCTTTTCCTTTATCATTCAGGGAACAAGTAATTCTGAACTGTATTATGGTGGGCTTTCTGATTTGAATTTTATTTTCTGGTTGTCTTTGTTTTTCATCTGCTGTCATGTCTTTTCCTGGGGATATATTTTGCCACTTGGGAAATTCTGAGAAGATAAAACGCTGTGTGATTCAAAATTCTTAACAGTCCAGAGCATGTGTGTTTGCATTTGTGGAGGTTCTGTATTTATTCTCTGTCTCCCTGGAAAATCTCCTAGCTTTTTATTTCTAGCTCATCTGTGGCACTTCATTTGTAACATGCTACAGGCTTCCAAAGACAGACACAACACAAAAAGGGAGAGGGAAAATGCTGAGTTCATCACCATAAATTATTGATGTTTCTTCTACTTAACTTACTCATCAGGATTCATTGTTAATGAGGTGTGGATTTTAGTTTTAAATTTGCCATGAAACCAGATGATCTTTAAGGTTGCTTCCAACCCAAACCATTCTGTGATTCTGTGTAGCACTGCAGGCATTCAATTTGAAGCACTGCATTAAAGAGGATTTCTCCCAGTGTGTGTCTCTGGTTCCACTTTCTGCAGTAGGTCTCTGCAACTGTGACTTGGCAGGCACTGGTGGTATTTATCCAAAGCACAGAATGCAATAGGAAACAGAAAGACAAGAGGAAGATTTTTATTATGTAACTGATAAAATACAGAAACAGATGCTGTGCAATTGCTCTGGAATTAGTTGATTTATTTAAAGGGTTAATTGACTCATTGTATTCCTATGGGGTAAACTGGAATTCAGATGAATTGCAGTGATCCAGTATCTGGGAGCACCAGGAAATATGCCAACATAGACTACTGTTTCCATCTTCCAGTTCTCAACTAGTTTAAATTAGGGTCAGATGCTGCTGCTATTGTTGTTCCTGATGCTCAACTCGCACTGCCTTTAGCAGAAACAGAAGCTGGCTTGTGAGCTGGGGTCAGTACTGGGATATTCTCGGTTAAACAGCCCAAGTGAAAAATGGGAGGGAGGTGCGAGTGAGCTGGTTTGGGTTTACCCCAGAGGAAGTTTCCACCAAAGCATGCTAAAAATATAAAATGGGATGAAAAATTGATTTAGGGTTTTTCCAGAGGGCTTCAGAAGTGGAACCTTCTGAACTGAAACCTGTAGCAGCTTTATCCATGGGTGTGGGAGGATCAGGCTCAAACCAGTGCAGCATCTTTTTGAAAACTCCACTTGCCCCTTTGTATGATGAGGCTCCACTGGACTGAATGCCTCTTTCATGGATCCATGTGTCACCTACATAACTCCTGATACAGATATCAGCCCCAGACTACTGGGCAGGAAAAACAGTCCAAAGAATGAGAGGTTTAAGTTCAAAATCCTAGTCCATCACTCACTACCCCAGGACCTTGGGAAACCTGCATTGTCTGACTGTGCCACAGCTCCTTATGTGTGAGTTAATACTTGCAGGTCGCTGTCTTAAAGATCTATTGCAGAAATAAATACATGATAGCTTATTCAATGGGTACAAGATCAAATGAGTAGCTAAGACAGGCAGCCATGAACATCCTGGGATTCTTTTCATCCTAAATCAGGCAAACTAGCAATTAAAGTGGCCTTTTTCTGATACGCAGTAAAAAGGAGTAGGGGAAAAAAAGAAAAAAAAGAAACACTTAAAGAGCTGCTCCTAAAAATATAAAATGTATTTTAATTATGAAGGGGAATTAATTTTAGATTGACTGAGGAAAATCTCATGGGGCATTCAGCCAGCTCATCCATCTCCTATCACCAGAGAATTTCAGCTTTCCAAACAGCCCTGTAACATACCACTTCTTGGGATCTTCTCTGAATACCTAGCTTATTATTTTTGACTCCTTCATTATCTGTCACTGACATAAAATGCAACATGTACTCCTAAGGAAATTAAACACTGAAGAAAAAAATGTATTAGGCTATCTAATCACCCTTCCTCTCCCCTTTCCAGGGTTTCTCCCTACTGTATCATCTTTGCCCTTCAGCCACACACAAAACCTTGTCAGCTTTCCCACTGCTCTTTCCCTTTCTGTTCCTCCATTTCCTGCCACTTTGTTCCTTAAATTAAAAATATGTAGCAATATCTGAATTCAGCTGTCTGGGACAGTGTCAGGTGAGTGAGGACATGATGCTATTCAGACAGTTTATGGTCACTATTAGCCAAAAGGACTGAGTGCTCTTCATCTTGGTCTCCAGAAGTGTGATTAAAACTCATAGTCCAAGCTAACTCAAAAAACCCCCACATGGCTCCTTGCTGCTCCATCCCAATGCTGATGCCAGTGCTCAGGCTCAGGCTCTGTGCCTACAGCAATGGAGAGTCTTTGGAGAGTGAGATGCACCCCAGGTTTTGCCACTGGCCTGGAAGATGCCTTTGAACAACTCTGTCTACTCCAGTACTTTGTCTTGTGTAAGGAGATGCCCTTCATCAGCAACCACTGCATGAAGTGCTGGGTGCTGGTAGCACTGGTAACACCCACAGCACAACACTCTCTAGTCTAATCCCAGTAACTTCATGTCTGTTAAATGCCCTTATTCACCTCAGTTTCCTCTTATTTTCTGCAGTACCTATTTTTGCATTGCTCATTTCAGTTCAGACATCTCTCTGTGTTCTAAATGATCTCAAACTCAACTGCTGCCTTCACCTGCACACCCACCTCCTGCTGTTTCACCAGCTGCTTCATGAGTAGCACTGCTCCGACAGCCAGATGAATGGGCAGAAAATTTGCTTATATTTGCTTTTGTAATACATCTGAAAGTTCACCTCTTCCAGTGGCACAATCCCACAACACTCTCCTGTGGGTGCCCCCCTCCGTCATATTGCATGGTCCCTAGGGACTTCTCCACACTGCCTGGATATTGTGTAGTGCCCTTTGACAGTGAATGTGAGAGTGCTCTCCAATGGAAAGTGAATTGAAAACTGTGAATTGTGAGATTTCTTGAACAGCAGCCTGGGACACTTCAAACTATTCTTTATTAAAAGTATTTTTTAAAATATAAGCATGTTAAAAAATTCAGCAGCTGCAGGTATCAATAGCAATAAGAAAAATGAAAGAAATCAAAATCATCAGCATAGTTTCTAACTGAAAGCAAAGTGTTGTTTTAAAATAGTGCTGTGGAGAGCACAGGGATTTTCCTTTGCTGAAAAAGAAGATTGGATTTTAGAACAGAAAAAACATATGAAGAAGACAAAATCTAACAAACAAAAACAAAGTAATTAGGAAAAAGTGCACCAAGAAATAGAACTTTAAATATCTTCCAAGAATTGCTACATTGACCTTCCAAAAGTTGATATAAACTAGACCCACTCCAGCTGTGGGGTAGCTATTGACTCTTGCCAGCTGAGGATCTGGAGCAGAATATGTCAGCTTTCTGATGAAATTATAATCAGAGTGAAAAAGGGCAGATTATTCAGTCCTCCTCAATAACACAAGAAATTATTCACATGGATAGTAAAAAACTGTTTCTAAAAATAGGAAAAGGTGCAAAATAGTGGGTGGGAACCTATGCATTTCTCCTTTTCCAACACAAGGGTTCTGAGGTGCCTCACAGCCCAAAAAGCAAAGCAGCACATTTTGCTCATCCCCTATACAACAAACTTGCTGCCAATAGCTCAAGGCAGGACAGGATCCATTAGCAGAGCCACTGAGAATAAGCCTTGGGCTCTCACATCACACTGATGTGAGTAAGTTCATAAACATTTGGGATATTTGGGGATAATTTTTACAGATGTCCTCATCTTGATTAAATGTATATTTTTGTTAATATATTAATTAATATCTATCAAATATTTAAGAACTGCAGATTTAGGGCACAGTCATGTGATTAGGCTAAAAATAATTTCCTGTGGTTTGGATGGCCTTAAGCTCTATTTGCAGGGATTCTGTTCCAAGTACAGTAACACAACTTTGATCATGCATGGCCAATCCTGAATTCCTCTACTTTTTAATTATTTTGTGTTTCTGCTCCATAGTTGTTTTCCAGTCTGCTAAGATCTGCTGATCCTCTTTTGAGAGTATTTTAATTTATTAATGTGAAGAGACCTTGTAAATTCACACTTAGTGATTATTAATTTCCCTTCTGCTCTAGACAGTTCTGTATAGGGTGTCTCATTTGAAGATATTTTTTTTAATCTCTGTTTGTCTCATACTATTAAACGCTTGTCTTCACCATGCAGCCAAATCTTGCTATAAGGATCTTGATACATGGGAGCCCAGAGTTTATGCTTGAGGTGGTATTCATGGAATATGACAAGCTTAAACATAGCTCCCTGGAAAGACAATACACACCAAAAAAAGTAGATTGAGCTGTAGGATATTGGCTGATTATCCAAAATGTATATATATTGATGTAGCAGGTTGAGCAATATGAAGGGAAACTCTGATCAGAAGTTGCACGAAGCTGTTCTAGAGCCGAAATCCTACTTAGGTAGTGAATGTGCTGCCATCATACCCTCCTGCTCTCACTCTCATTCAGTTATCCCTGGCTGCCAAACAAAATAAATGGCACATCTCTTGTGAAATCACATCTACATTAATATTTTTTCACTATTTTTAAATTGTCTTGTATATATTGTTGCTCTTTAATTAGACATGGAGACAACATGGCAACAGATCAAACTGTCGGATGGTTTCTGAGATTCCAGATGCTTATGTCAGTGTCATTTTCATTTCCTCAACTCCTTTTTTGCAATTTAATTTTTGGATTACATTTCTGAGGCTCCCTGCTACCAAAGCATCCATCCTTAACACTACTCCCCACGTGAAATAAACCTAAGGTGATATTGCAGCCTCTATGCAATGCTTGCAGCCTTGCAATTACGGCTGACACTGCTCCCAAAATGGAAGGTATGTTTATAAGTTTTTTTAAAAAACAGAAAAAGTTCTGTAAAAACATCTTCCAGATTAATTTTTTTTCATCAGATATACACATAAAGAGCCTCCTAAGTTCTGAAATTGGCAAATAATGATTAAAAATTCATCGTCTCCATATTGGCTCAGATGACAGGGGGGAGAAGGAAAGTAGGAAACCAAAAATTAAAAATTACTATTCCCTAACATTTCTATTTTAAACAACAAAATATTAAAGAAAATATTTCTCAAAAAGATAACTTCCAAGGTAAAAATTTCAAAACAAAAATCCAGTTATACCCCCTTCTCCTCAAGCGAGTTTTTGCCCTTTGCTCACTCTCATCTTCTACCACTCTGTGTCCACCTTAAATTGCAGCATGCCAACAGCAGAGATTTGCTTTGTCCTGATTGTTCTACAGACACAATGCTGAATATAAAAATACAGCAATAGCAGCTTGCTGTTCACGCATGTTCTGAAATGTCATCTCTTTGTCTGAGACAGAGGAGACCAGAATTGTAAGATTATCACGGAAAGCAAAGCCCTAAGTAGGAAAACATAAGGGCCAGTGTAGCTTAAATTATCAAACAATGTGGTTTGGGCGGGGTTTGGGTTTTTTCAGATTTGTTTGCAAGCCAGAGATAACCACATAGTTTTACATCACTAAATCAGAACTTTCAAAGCCAAAATAACTTCGTAAAGTACTTAAAGGCCACAAATTTTTTTGATGGATTCTCATGAAGGAGAATGAAGGTTAAATCCATACAGTTTGCTTTGCAGGTTTTTTTTTGCTTTTTTGATGACAGAACTGAAGAGTCCTGTTGAATTTAATGATTGAATGAATACATAAGTCAATGTAATATTATATTTCTGTGAAACACTATATGTAGATGAAAACAAAGTAAGTGCCAATGTCAAGTTCATCTCTGCCCTGCCTCCCCTCTGCTTCCTAAGTCATTACCTAGTATTTATTTACAAGACTGGAGAAAAAAAAATACCTTGGAAAAATAAAGGCTTTGTGCTCAGGTTTCAGGCATGAAATGGTGTCCCACTGTGTCATTTTGGATTTGAGGTTTAAAAGCTTACAGCATGTTTGCTTGAACAGTCCCATTTTTTAAGAAGAGGAATTTAGTTCTTTGGAATCTGACAGTCTCAGAAGAGCTGCTCAGATGTTTTTATTAATTAGTTAATATTTGTGCAATGCTTAAAGTATCAGGCATTGTATAAATGTTAAGCTATGGAATTTGGTCCTACAATTAAATGGCAATTATAAACAATGAAAAATACATATTTATATATTTGCTAGGAATTTACATAAGTATGATATATTTGATAGCTTAGAAGAGAGCTCCTAATCTATCCAAAGCCATATAAAGTTTAGGGATATGGCTAACAGCCTATTTAAATAACATAGCAAAAGTCATATTTTCCCTGGTGTTTCCATGTTAGTCTTCAAGACTCCGATTAAAAGCAATTTAAGAACAGAACTTTCACATCTGATTTTCCCATGCAGTTGCCATCTACTAGACCTCATACACATGCAAAATAGAAATTTGCCCCTGAAATCACATTAAGTGTGCAAATTAAGAAAAAATAGACTGGACACACTCAAGCTTGGCTTAAAACCTAAAGTCCTGAATGCTTCCAGCTCATCTGTTGACATTACAAAAGATACAAGTATCAAAGAAGCAGAAGAAAATGCTGAGTGCCTTGTTACTTTTCCTGGCTTTTTCTTCTACATATGACTGTCAGACTGTTAATGAAAAGACTCTTAATGAATCAACACACTCACAACAGTGTCACTAATGAACTACTGGTAACTGGAAAAAGAGACTAAAAATATTATATCTCCCTTTAGTGCAGAGTTATATTATCAATATGCTGTAGCCAGAACTGTTAGGCTGAAAAATGCATTTACTTAAGAAAATAACATCATGAAGCAGAACCAGGATAACAACAGCACTTCTGTTGCCAGAACACACTTGTAGTTGGTGGGTGGCTTGTATAACTTGAGCGCTTAATTAAGTGTGTTTTTCCAATAAATACATTGGACATTAATTTTTACTGATGGCTAAATATCTGCTAAGTAGCTACCCTGTTTCTTAGGCAACCAGGCTAGATTTTAATAACTTGCAGGACAAAAGAGCAACAGGCCAGTAGAGTCTGGTAAGGATGTCAGCATTGCCATTATAAACCCCATTTTAGCACTGGGGAAGGGTACTCTAATTTGAACATTAAAACATGCTGGGGATAGCTTTTATCCAGGAGTGATTTTCTGGTTTCTGTTTTTCTAATAAGAGCCATTTGCATCCATTTGGAAGAACCTTAAATGTATGCAGCTTGCAGGGGGGAGGAAAAAAGCTTAAACAGAGAATAATAAAAAAAAAAGAAGAAAGTGCTAAACCAGAGTGGACTTAAGGGTTTAAAAGTAGTATTGAGCCTCAATGTTTGACTCAGAGAGGCTGATGCCAGCAACAGTGAAGCTGAACAAGGATGGGCCCAAGGTCAGGTGGGACCTTCAGGACAGAGGTCTGTGCTGTAAAACCTGGAGATGCTGATTTACAGTGATGCCATTGTTGGGCTGGGAAACCAGAGGCGCAACATGCTGCTTGTGATGGTGGGCTAAGGCAGCCCTTTGGAAGTAGAAAATTAAATCAAATCCCTGGTCAGTCTGTAAATCCTAAGGATACAGTACTCTCTCTCTTCAGTGGGGTTTGTGTGTTAAGTTCCACTGTTGTAGGCACATTCTAATTCCAGATCAACATAAATTTAAAATAGCCTTCACTTCCTTTGCTAAATATATTTTCAGAAGTTTTATGTGTGTTCTGGATCAGCTATGAATCACCCATTCTATATAAGAGCATTTCAGGTATGGAAGAAAATGGTTCTCATATATTCAGTAGTTCGATATATATTTAAATCTTGTAAAGTTGTTTGTAACAAACAGTTTTATAACTAAACTACATTATTACTATGAACTCAGCCAATAATATGTGTTTTAAAGCTACCTGGGTACAAGTTTACAGCAGCAGTTCAGTCACCATCCACATCTGTAAAAAATAAAACAATATAAGATAAATAATGCATGTAGGAGAGGCTGTCAAAATTCATTCGGGCAGTTCCATTTTATACACATTTCATTTCCTAGATTTTAAATACCGAAATATTGATTTATATTGTCATGGCATCCTAAATGTACATAGAAAATAGGCTTCAGAGACCTTACAGACTTCCAAATACCCTCAAACAGTACAGATAATGTGGCTTCTATACAGATATTCTTATTTTCAGGGCTTTTTCTTTCTTTTTTTTCACTTACCTGTACTTCTAAGATCTTCTACATATCCTTTTTCATACTGTTTCAGGCACTCTGTACTCCTTCAGGGTCACATCTGAAATTAGAAGGCCAGGCAGTTACTTGTCACGCAATCTCCCAAGAGGGCATGGAAAAGAACTATCCACAAAAAACCATGGAACTGCTCTCCTGCAAGAGACTGTGCTTACAGACCTTGTAGTGAAAAATAAGTCCACTGACACACAGAGAAGGTTCAGTCCTTTGTCCATCACTAGAAGAAGCCAGCCACAACATAAGAGGAACTGAAAACCAGAATTTTTCTAAGTAATGTTTATTCAAATTTTCCTACTCTTTCTAAAAAGGCGGGAAAATTATTGGAAATATTTTAAGTGGTAAGTCCACTCAGTCCTCAGCAAGTCCATCCATTGCCTTCTCTACAGGATTGCTGCTTCTCAGGGGCACTGACTGCCTTCAGCAGCATTTATAGACACGTGGTGGGCCTCAGCTGCAGATACATGTGGTGGTTCATAAGGCATTATGTCTTTATTTTCATTTGTTGCTGGAGAACAGAGTCATGCTATTCTCATTTCAGAGAAGGAGAGCAGAGGCACTGGGACTGAGGGCTTGAATCAGACACTGGTGACAGTGGCCAGAAGCCTGGCAAGTATTCAGCAGGGCTGCACCCCTGGAGGGCCATCCTCTGCCATCAGCCAAACCTGCCTGGCAGACTAAAAAGCAGAGAGAGCCACTGGGTGTAACATTCACATGGTTACAGCTTTAATTTTGCCAGCTCCATCTAGTGTCACAGTGGGCAAAGCTCCCTGAAGCTCTGGTGCCAAGCAGAGGTTGAGGTGAAGCCTTCATAGCCATCTAAAACTTGCCATGCAGCTATGACTCTCACTGCTTTTCCCCAAAGCAGGCCTTGGTGCCCGTGTATGCCAAGTTGAGGAACAGTTAGACACTTCCCTGGCTATTTGCTTAGTAATGAGAACTCTCATATTATTTGGCCACATTTTTTGCAGAGTTTCTGCCTCCTCTGTTTTACTGTCAGAGACTTGATAGCCAATTATATCCTTCAACAGTGAATGGGAACACTGTTCATCATGTCTACATTCCCTATCAGCACTTAGATAAAAAATCTTATATATTTATAAAGGAGAAGAGAGTAAGTCCCATCAAAAATGACATGCTGGGATTTCAGGAGGAAACTTGAACAGCTGCTGGATGATATAACCTGAATAAAAGTAATTAAAAGAAAATGAGTTCTGCCCTCTTGTATCCTCCTGACTCATGCCTCATTTTCTACTTCAGAATTTAGGAAAGCAAATGTCTATTTCTGTGTCCATCACCAGAGCGACATCACAGCAAGTTAATTAGAGCACATGACAGAGGTGCTATTTTTGCCTTCAAATAAAGATCTTTCTGTTGCATATGAACATTTTTCTTTCTGAAATACAGAAACTTCTTAGCTACCAGCTCTCTCCCAAAGGTGTATAAAAATTATGCTTTTTCTACAGCCTGCAAGCTTCACGATTAGAATTGTCAACCGTGATGTATTAAAGAGGAAACAGTCAGACTTGACTGATCAAGCTTAATTTAGCCTTATGTTTGTGTTTCTGAAACATGGTAAACAATTTTTTAGCATGTACATGCTCACTGACTTGCAGACAAAAAACATTTTTTCTTATTTGAATAAAAATGAAATCTACAAACTCATGACCTGTGTATTAATTAGGATTTTTATATTCCATACTGCATTGATTCAAGGACAGGCCTAAACACTAACATTTATTTATATGCCTTGATAAAGAATATCTCAAGCATTTACCACAGATAAACACTGTTGATGCTAAAAGCCATATTTCCCTCTCAGTTTGGTGTCTGTGTTGTCATGTGGAAACAGCAATTTGTATTATATGGGGACTTCTCTTGACTGCAGGATCCAGAGTGCCCCTCTGAAATGTTTGTCTAAAGCTGGATGCCCAAATTCATATTTAACAATCTGAAACCGTTGAGTGAAAACATTATTCAAAAGCAGATTCCATTGATCATAATTCTTCACTATCCAAGCTCTTTTTCCCTTGGCCTTTCCTTACCTTTCACTCCATCCTCAGAAAGGAGGGCCAGCTGCACCCAAGGAAACAGACCTTCCACATAGCTTAGTTAGATGTCTTGGTCCGTTGGGGGATTCATAGCAAACAAATATCACCAGTAATTTATAAAAGGAGTTATGCATAAGCAGTCATAGGTCAGGCAGCTTGTCTTTTTTTTTTTTATGGAGATAATGGCCCACACTACTCCATCAGTTAGCATTCAGAAGGAGGACTCAGCTCTAGTTTTTATCTTGATACTTTACTTACAACCTAGCAGAAGTACTCAAAGGAGGCCTTGGATTATGGCTTCTGTCTGTCTTGAAGTCTTAGGGATCCTAGACCAAGTGATGGTCTCAAGCAAGGGCCCACATTTCTCTGGCCAGTGATCCAAAAACCTACAAAAAGCCATTTCCAACTGGGAGACCACATTAAACAAACAATAGGGTGAGAGATACAGTATATGGAGAAATGCTGTTAAAGTACATGACCAGATGAGGAGAAAAAACAGAACCATTGTGATAGTTTTATGGACTTTGTGAATATATTCCTAAGTGTCACACAATTTTAACATTGCTCTGACAGGTTAATATGTGCAACTTGTCTCCAGGGGCTAAGATTAAGTAGCAACAAGCTGAAGGGAAAAGCATTGCCAATAAATGGTGAGAAAATTTTTTGCAAGCAGTCTTTCTCTAGGGGAATACTTTATTTAAGTAAAAGGGAAAAAATTGCAACATGTACATGATTAAAATAAGACTCACAACAGGCAAACTTTATTTATTATTTTAACAATGTGACATGCATCCCCAGTTACTTTCTTTCCAAAAGTAACATGATTTTAAAAAAAATTCCAGCGCTTGTGTGCTTGATCTCCCTGTGGCTACTACCCAACCCATGGAAATATTTGTCCTACATCACATACAGGGGTAGTCCAGGCCAACAAGGCATGGCCATGATCAGGAGAAAAGGACTTCAGGGAGCAAGGGATGCAGGAACATCCCAGCAAAAAGCACAAGGCATAGGTGGTATCTGAGCTCTCCTAATGGCAGAAGGACTATTTGCTCTACTACCCCAAGATGGGCAGTGCCAGGGCTGTTCCTGAGGGAACTGAGAAATGGAAGGAGTGAAAGGCAGGAAATGAGCAATGCCAGAGTAGTACAGTAACGCAGTTCTTGGGCCACACCAACAGTACAGATCCATAGTGATGGCAGGGATGCTATGAGCAAGGACCAGGACTGAAAGGCGGGAGCACCAACAGCCCACACTGAGGGTGCAGGGCAGAATCATGGCCACAGTCACACAGGGACCACTGGGTGTGGCAGCACAGGAGCCATCCAAGAAACCTGCTCCTTTAGTAACCCGTCATAATTGCTGTTGAACATGTCCAGCTATTCTGAAACATGAGTGTCCTGAACAAACTGCTTTCATCAGCTGAGGAGGCATATTTTCCAGGTTCTCCCAGTCAAGCCAGCTCATCTTTATGTCACTCTTTGATGTAAGGGCAATGTGTTTTTAAGAGACATTTCTCAAAGAGGGAAGAGCAGTCATTTGGCACATGAAAGAGAGCAATGCCGTGACAATAAGGGACCGCAGAGCACAACGTGTAGCAAGAGCAGAAGGAACACAAAGGCAGAAAAAATAGAAGGTACCTTGGAGTAGAGAAAACAATAAACAGCAGAATCCATAGACAAAAACCCCAGTAAGGGTCCAGGAGACACACTTGGGCAGTGGAGGAAGTAATAGAGAAGGACAAGAGCATCAGCCATTGGGTGGTTACACAGGCTGACAAAAAAGCACAGCGCTGCCAAAAAAAAAGCTGCTGAGTGGCCTTTGGGCTGGAGAGGGAAAGGTGGGCTCACAGGAGAGGGCATCACCCCCTGCAAAGCACAGGGCAGCCCTTGTCCTTTACTGGGCTCAGGTGGTGGGTGACAAGTCTGAGCTGAACTGCTGCCAGGAGTGTAGTTGTAATGTTGAATTTAGATGGGAAAGTAATGAAAAGCAGGAGGAAAACATTTTAGTACCATTAATTAATTGGTTTCTGTATTATTTTAAAGTTCTTGGATGTTTTTTTCAAAGACAATTAACTCAGCTTTATGTTTCTAGTAAATAAAACTCTCCATTTTGAAGCAGCCACTTCAAATCTGAGTGGAAGAGGAAATCAGACCCCTAATTCTGACCCCTACTCTTCAAATCACCAATTTTTTCCACAGCAAGATTAAATGCACCGTTGTTGTTCTGCCAGCCCTTAACGCAAATTAATGACTTAAATTACCTTTCATCTCACCTTATAAATTCTACCTTGAAGCAGCAGAAAGCCCAAGGGCTCTTGCATAACCAGATGAAGACAAGTTCACTGCCTCAAATCCTTCCCTTCTTGCTCTACTTTACATCAATTCTTTATAAGAAGAGGTCTCCAGGGCTAACAAAGGAGCTGGCCATGCAGCAGAAGGTGCCGTGGGACTTTCAGAGGTAAAAGCCCGTCTCACGGTGACTCAGTGCACTCCATTAGTCCTAGGAAACGCAGGGCACATCGAATGCAGCAGATGTGCCCTCACTTGCCAGGCTTCAGACAAATGCAATCAAATCTATTTTAATCATCTATGAAATGCAAATGCGTTCCACTTGCGCACCCACAAGATCCATTGTCTTCCTCACTGAAGCATGAGATAATGCCAATTAAACGCCGTTGCTAACTTAATAGGTGTTCTGATTGCCTATGGGAAATTATCTTTACTTTTTTATTAGTAGTAATATAAGTAGTAGTATTTCACATTGCAAAGATTTTTAAATGTTTTAATAATTGCACTTGGGTTTGTTTGTGTTCTCCCTTCCACTGGCTCAGTGGCCAGCACCTATCCAGACTGAGCAGTGAAACCTGTGTTTGCACTCAGAGAAACAATGCTGTGTAATTCCAAGTATTAAAAATACTCTTCTCAATTTCTTCTAAAGGGCCCTAAACAGAAGTGACAGTTGCATTAATCTGCTGGCAATTTTGCTCACACATGCAGGCTCCCGTATATGCACACGGCCCCTTTGTTATTCTGCTAGAAATGGCCAGGCAGCTGTAAAGATGTTTATTCTCAGACCCACAATGAAAAACGTTTGCAGTATGTATGTAGCCTACAAAGTCAAGAATGATAAGCATTTAAATCAGACTGGCCATGCAAAGTCAATATTTCGATATCAGAGGAATTGATTCTTGATCTAATGCCAGCACTGTGTACTCAATGTACTGCAGAAAAATCCTCGCCCAGTCTTCCTGCCAGCACACTGTTAGGGATGACAAGCATGCAGTTATCTGATAGAGCAGATATTTGTTCCAAAAGACGATTTTCATTTCAAAGACAAAACATGAAAAGAGCTTACTTGTGGGGAAACCAAATACTGTATTCTCCTCTTGATAAATCAAGCTTTAGAGAAATAATGCCAAAGAGAGCAGGATTCTGAAAAGAACTTCTGTAGCTCTTTTCATGCTTTTTCAGCTACTCAGCTGGCTTAACTCTGCCAACTAATAATCTTGTGTTTTCCTAAGATGTGTTGAGAAAGAGTTTATTTGCAAATAATTATTTAGTGATAAGGATGCATGTCTGTTTGCTTTTAAACAGTTCCTACAAAGCTAATTAGGGGGTTTATCATAGAACACAGGGTTCTATATGGTTTATACCTTAAGCTGCTAATTATGGGATTTTCAATAACATCTCTTTCTTTCCTTTGCAGAGAACTAAGACAGTATTACTAAACAATAAAAGCCCTGTTTCAGTGAAAAAGGCGACATTTCTTCATGTCGCAGTCTTGTCAGTTCTCTCATCGCTGAATTTACATAAAGTAACCAAGTATGAGTAATAACAGACAGGAGAGGGAAACATCTTCATACCCTTCGAGACCAGGGACTAACACAATAGTCCTTTTATACTCTGGAAAGACATCTTTGCTACTTGGCCACAGACCTCCAGATACACTGTCTAATTACAGTTAGCAAGCAGCATGCCCTTGACACAACACAGAATAAATATAACCTGCCCTTTCAAGTGTGTCACTGTGCTCAACGCTTATGTCTTCACACTACTAACCAGACCTTATACAAAGAAACTTAACCATGCCTGTACCCACAAAAATTAAATAGTATCACATTGAATGTTACTTTATTTTAGCAGGACATCAAGAGGGATTGACACCAAATCGCCACCATCCAGCTCCATTAACTGAGGGTCTACCTCACTCACAGCTCTTCCTTGGGGCATAATAATTACCTGCATTCTTTATTTCACTGCCAGTCTTTTATAAAAGTGCAAATATGGAGTGTCCATACAGTTTCAAAGAAAAGTTAAAGGTAGACTGTAGAGAAAATTAATCATAAGCATATCAGGACCTTACTGGGATGCAGCCCAATTAAATTCAATACACACATCCACTGTGGAGGCCATTAATAAGCTGCTAAAAATTTCTGTGTGTCCCTGCTGGGCTTTATACAAAATCTTGCCCCTATAATGAACTCTGCAGGCTTTACAGGTGGGATTTTCAGAAGTGTTCAACACTGATCCAGATCCACTCTCCTTGAAGTCAGCAGGAATTTTAACCATCAGTGTTAGGGGGGAGGTAGGAAAAGGTCAGCCTTGAGTGCTTTTCAAAATCCCACCCCACCAGTCTGCTTAAGCCCCACGGAACTCTGAGGGGAGAGAAGTTTTGCTGTATTTATAGCACAGAGTAAGGAGTCTTTATATACAATGAACATCAGATTATGTGCTGCAGAAGAACAGAATATTTTTGCGTTGTTTATCTGTCAAAAGAACCAACCTTCAAAAACAATACATAAGCCTACGTAAATAAACCAATCATTCCTACCCAGGGAGTGTAACTGTTTGTGCTCCCTTGTATAGCCTAGAGACCCAATACAGCTATTGATCTGGTTCCTTAAAGAGAAAAACGATCAAAATCCAGAGTTCTACACAAGACTAAAATGCTGGAAAAAAAATATAAAACTTAATAGAAAAAGGCCCTGAAATTTTGAAAACTGCTTGCAAGGTTCAAACTCTCTGATAGACTGTGGGAATCCAGAGGAAATAATAGCAGTACCACTAGTAGGTTGTTGATTCAGGCTTCAAATTAATTATAAATTCATAATTAATTATGAAGTGCTACCCCTTGCTCTGCTTTCCTGTGGCCTGGGGAAGAGACAGATTCTCAAAAGCTCAGAGTCAATTTCCGTTTTATTTTTAGCCAGTCAACCTCACAAAAGGTCTTACCTACAAGTTGGGAACTTGCTCTTTTATATTCCATTCATGTATAGGCTAATCAGCTGGTGCAGTGATCTGTGACACTTAAATAGAAAAGATGCATATAAAAAGCAAAGGCAGAGCAGAAGGGGCCCAAATACTCTGCCAGGGCCATGGCAAGGGCAAAGCAAGAA
The DNA here is from genome assembly GCF_020740725.1 of Corvus hawaiiensis. Lineage (NCBI taxonomy): Eukaryota > Metazoa > Chordata > Aves > Passeriformes > Corvidae > Corvus > Corvus hawaiiensis. The sequence goes on from NC_063217.1 coordinate 15,417,224, forward strand.
GGGTGTCTGCACTCAGCAGCTCCTGCTGCTGTTGTGCCCTGAGAAATGGCAGCAGTGCATGCCCATGGATGAAGGAGGATGTGGCAGGACACTGTGGGGTGGAAAGCCACAGATTGCCAAGGCATCCTGCGGAGATGGGTGCTCATGACCTTGTTTCTCCCAGCAGCATCCAGCTCCAGCTGGGAAGTGAAGAACTCACTTGCTCCATGGTGCAAATCTGATGCACTAAGAACCAAATCTTCAGAGGATGCTCGTAGAATCATAGAATGGTTTTGGGTTGGAAGGGACAGCTTCCACTAGACCAGATTGTTCAGAACCTCATCCAGCCTGGCCTTGCTGGGTCTTCTGTCCTTGCACCTAAGCCACACTAGGAATGGCAAAACTTTTGTTTCTCTCTGCTGAGTTTCTAGCTCTCTGCACTTAAGAGCGTTCCACATTGGTGTTGGTTTTTTATGTGTATTTATTTTCTAGCCTTTCCACTAGCACACATCTCACTAAGAAGAAGGATCTGTGAGGAAAAGGGGTGGTGTATCCAGCTCAGCAGATTGAAATCATCTTTTGTTTCGGTCATTACTGAAAGATGGAGTGGTAATACAGTTTTCGCTTACAATTACAGAATCAACATACAGTAGCTAATTAACCTTAAAAACTTTCAGTGTCCAGTAAACACTGATCTCTAATCCATTAAGTTTATTCACTTCAGGACTAAGCAGCTTGAAATAAAGTACTGTCCTATGAATCAGCAGCCTTTTTGTAGATGACAGGAACAAAAATTATCCAACCATGTGGTATTTCCAGCTCGCCTGGAATAAATTAGTAGTAATTCTGAAGAAGGATAAAGTGGTTTGGGTAAGTAACACCCTGGTGGATGCTTAGAATGAAGAAATGGGCATCCATTTGCTAGGTCTGCCTCCACTTTCCTGTATAATCTCAAGAAAGTCACTTATCTTGTTTTAATTTTCAAGTTTAGAAGGAATATATGGAGCTTCTCATGCTTGCCTGGTCTTCAGAGTATAAAATGTCTTTAAACATATGTATGTACAGCACTAACAACATAGTCCTGGTCCCGATTGAAGCTGGTGGCTATTATCTTAAGAAAAATCAGTAAATAAATCATGATGTGTAAGAAAGCCACGTGATCTGAACCCAATGGCACGTGACCAGAAGATGGCAATATTTGAACCAGAGGACTGAGGCAAGCGTCCTTATGGGTCATACACATCACAGGTCCCCCAGGTTACCCCCACCTCCTTCTGTCAGTGATATGAAACCTCCACAACCGGCTGAAATCACCTTCTGAGCCAGGAGTAGGAGTAGGTAATTTAGTTTCCATGGTAATGCAGTTCTGGACCATTCTTAAACAGAAGCTGCCAAGTATGACAAATGGTAGGTGCTGATTTTTTTATGTGAACAGCTATTCACTATGAATTGAAATGAGATTGCCGAATTCACTTTCCTTGGGACTGGAGCTCGGGTCAAAAGCTATTGTTACATTCAAGCCATAGTCCAAAACTAGCACTTTAGCCACCCATCTCTAGCTGCAATATAGAAATTTTTAAGTCATAGAATAAAAATGAATGACTCAATATCAGAGTTGTCAAATATATGAGACAGATTTACATCAAGCAATTCTAAAATGCTCTGTAGCCATGAATTAAAGGAAACATATGACAAATGACTCTTATTCATTCCCTCATGGGGAAGAAATTCTGTTTTAAGCATTGCTGAATGTTGTGCAGTTGCTATTATATATATGTATATATGGAATCTGCATTAGGATAAACACATGAAATGATAAGGGCTTGAATTCAACTAATTTTCTTCCATGAGCCACCACTGTATAATATGCCACAGTAGGTTTTGCACTCTGCTAATCGCCCCAAACAGTACGTAATTGGTGTTGGAAAATGCTGTAATACTGTAATTAGTAAAATGACAAATAAAAGAGGAAAAGGCTTTTTCATTTTAGTCTTGTTTTCCTTCAGAATGAAGCAGTAGGAAGAAAGGTTGCCAGATCAACTGTTATTTAACACCATCTCTGCCATAAAAGCAGCCCAAAAAGCAACTGTTTTGCCCAGGCTGGAGAAATGGGGGGAGGATGATCCTGCCACTCACCACCCAGCTGAAGGTGGGTTAATAGGGTGCTGCTGGACTGCCTGCAGTGGCTGCATGGCTGGGGCTGGATGGGCTCCCCCAAACTGCCCCAGCAACCCCAGCAGCCAGATGGCATTGAAGAGCCATGAGGATTTACGTACTGGTCCAAAAAGAGCTATCTGTGGCCTGTCTGCGAACCAGCAGGTTCTGCATGGCAAACCCATACAAAAGTGATTCCTATAAAGGTTCTTCTTCATATTAGTGATTCTTCCTGCTTGCAATGCTACCTTTGACAAACACAAAGAAGGGAACAAAACATTGTAAGCATTGGGGGAGGAAAAAAGTGAGGCATTCCCAGCTCGTTCAATGTTGAAAGGAGAAGAAACTCAGCTGAGAAGCATTGTGAAAAAACAACATTTTCTGCCTTTATAGCACCCTTACAAACTCTGGTACTCAAAGCCTTTTGTGAACATTCATTAAGTTCTGCATTAAAAGGGTAGTTCTCCCCAACATAACCTCTGTTTCTTCTCTGTGAAATGCCTGGAATAAAGGGTGCTCACACACTGTTTGTATTTTCGGCATTTACATAGACACAGTTGATAGCACCTGGAATTGAGATATGGGCAGGTGAACGGGTTTGTTTGGGGTGAAACTGGGAGTGGCTTTCAGAGGCAGGGAGAGAAAATCTGGGCACAAAATGGGCGCAGTGGCTCTTCTGACCCACCCCAGAGCAGACATGGACTCAGCACACCCATGAGAGTCTGCCAGCAGTGCCTGACCCTGCACCATGATCCCCCAGCCTGCCAAGACTGGCAGCCTTCTGCCCGTGCCCTGCCAGTACCTGCCCTGCATGTTCCCTGGAGACACTTCAGTCTCATTTATGACTCCCAGGAAGCAGTGGCAGGTCTCACGGGAGACCTGAATGCTACTGCAGTGGAGTGGTGCACTTGGTATGAGCTGCAATGAGTAGTGATTCCCCAAAAGCTGACTGTCAGTCTCAGTCGAGCAGTTTAGCAGATAGCTAGAGCTGAAAGGGAAGTTGTTTCGTCCTTGCTGTGCTAAGGAAATGGGTGGTGGTTTTGGGTGTCAACCCAACAACTTCTTTAGGGATCACCCGGACCAGGGGTGGACAAAATTTAAAGGACATAATACTATTTCAGAGCAGGTTGTTACTACTATTTAGAAACCAATCTCTGCAAAGAATAGCAAGTTTTTGGCTGGCTGTCTCAGCACCAGACACTCCTGAGTTCTGTATAAATGGACATCTAGGAGGCAAGAAATAGTGTGGATTACACCACTGGCAGGGAGTTTAACTAACACACATGAACTAGTAACAGGTATTAAGAGACAGGACTTCCTAAATTGCACTGGGGCCACTGCTGGTCTTCACAGCTTCTGCAAGGAATTCCAGAACCTGTTGTCACTGGCGTAATAGGTTAGTATTAGGCAAGCCTTCTTCAGATAACTCACATTGATGCAAAATGTTGTACAATCTTTAGTTTTGCTCTTTTCAGAAGTGGAGACTTTGTTTTCATCCTAATGTTATGGTTAAAAATGGGCTGCCTGTGCCCCTGTGTGCCACAGACGCTTGGGAAGTGCTGAACAGGTAACTGGGGAAAGCACTTACAGCCCACCATGTAATTCCTTCCCTGCACACAAAGAGGGAATATTTGTGGCCTGCTGACACATAGCACTTCAGAAAGTCAGGAAAATTTGTAGGACAGTGAGTAGGTGCTAGAAATCTTTGCCTGGAACCTTATTGACTATCATGAGTTTCACTTCTATGAAATGCTCTTACAACTTCATCCACTGCCTCTCCCCTGCCTCATCTAAACAATTTTTTGCAAGAAAAAGGGAGCAGTAGGAATCTGCACACTGCTTTTCTTAGTGGTCTTTTTCATTTAACTTAGCCACTGGGCTTTATTATGCAGCCTGCCTGGGACAATGCATTAATAGTCTCATTCTACCAGTGTGACAGAACAACAAAGAGCCCAGTATGTGCTGAAATATGCACTCCCCTTGCTAAGCCTGTAATCCTAGCTTTGATATTTTTTTGTTTAAGCTATCAGCACAAACCTAGTGAGAAGGAATCGGAAATCGCACGCTTAATTTCGTCTTCTGCTTGACTTCCATCTTTGATCAGAGACTGAAGAGAATGGGCTGAGGGAAGCCCATGGCTTCCTCCACAGATGATGTTAAAGGACAGTTTGTCATACAGAGTAGCCTCCATTTTCTTGGTCATAACCACAAAATCCCTCCTGTCCTTCCTGTAATTTCCTCAAGAAGGACATCAAAAGTGCAGATACATTTCCTGAATTTGGGCTGCTGCTGCCATTCTACTCTAGACCTGCTGTGTCACCTGCTGTGACCTTTCCTCCAGATGCAAACAAATCTTTGAGTTATGGCCCCAAAATGGGTGACCCAGATGCAAGACTCAATGCAGAGGAGTTTCAGTGCGTTGCTCACAGCACCACCACAGATCTCCTCTGCCACCATCCTCCAGCCTTGGAGTCAGTGTGCCCTTGCTCATTTGCCTGATATTCACCATGGGGACGCTGCCACTGCTGCAGCTGGGAGCATCCATCAAGCTCTCCCATTGCTTTGACAGAGCTTGAAGGAGTTGCCAGACTACAGCTGCTGTTTTCCATTCTTTGCTGTTTAGAAGCTGTTTGCTAACTTTTAAATGAACTTCTGATGCTGATCACGCAGTCCCCACCTTCTCTGACTCTGCAGGATGCCAGAAGATGGACAGAGGGTCATAGCCCCGGAGGTGGTTAATCGGTGCTTGTGTGAGACCCTCTGGCCAGCTCACAGCACCCTGATTGAGTGAGTTGAGCCTGAGGTGAAGCAATTACTGTAAAAATGAGACAGATCATGTGGAAAGAAGGGTTAAGGGCTGAACGGTGCACGGCTTTACTGCAGAGGGAAGCAGAAAGGGTGGAAAACGCACACCCAGGGGACTGAGGGGCTGTAAAATCTGATCACTCTTCTGCTTCAAGGACATTCATGTTGCAAGGTAAGGAACGGCAACCAACACCAATCTGGGCAAGGAAGCTTACCTTCAAAGTGTACGTGAGCTTATCTCCCTGCTAAGGTCAACAGAAAATTCCCATTGAGCTCATGAGGGCTTGGATTTTCAATTAATGCAAGGCTACTGGACTTGATGTTCAGTTATGAAGCGCTTGTAATTATTAACTTATCTCTTCTCTGACTACCAGTTGACTTCTGAAGGGAGATAATATAGCATAGCTTAAGACTGAATGTATATTTGTACTTTAAAACACCATTCTCAGTGATATGAATTGATGTACCATACTCTTCTGGGCCAGTTTAAGAAGCAGCATGAAAATAATCTTACTGGACACATAAAAATGAACTGTAAGTCTGCATGCTGGAATCTAGTTACTGTACCATTTTACTTATTGTTAACTTAAAGCCTTTTTCTGGTGTTAATTCATAACTGTAACACACTTTCCAAAGACAAAATCCTAGGAGTTAGTTTTTTCCAATCTTTTAAAAATGTTGTTTTACAAGCAAGATTCAAATAGTCTGCACCTGATGTTTCTAGGACGCTGAGAAGTTGCAAAACTCCCAGTGTCTCAACAAGTTGCTTTTTACAGCAACACTGTTGAGTGTTCAGAAATTAGTTGTTTGTCTCTTCCTCCCATTGTTTTTTAAATCCTTCCTTAAGTATTAAACTCCTGTGAACAGTTGTGCTTATGCTTTCAGAGTTACAGAAGTCACTGGGTACTACGATGAAGGACCAATTGTTCTAGCACAGAAAGCTCCATACAGAGCTACAAGCGAAGAACACTTTTATTCCCCTTTGCAACAAACCACTTGACGTCAAATACAAAAATTATAGAAGTACGGCAGTTCCCTGGAAATCAGTGTGACCCCAGAAGCAGGATTACTAGAAAACTACTGGAATATGCAGTACTTTCAAAGATGAACCATGAATATTGTCAAAGGGCAAAGAGATACCCGAGGAAGCAGCTAAGCACAAAGACATTCCAGGGTACCAGCCATGGAGGCTGGAGGTAGCCAAGAGCGGAGGTGCAGGCTCAGGACGGGAGAGGTCAGAGGGAAAGGGAAGTGCTGGAGATAGGCTGACCAATAAGCCACACTGGCAGCACATGTGGCACTGCTGGTAAGTTGAGCCAAGGAGAGATGGAGATCAGAAGACAACACTCCAGGAGGCTGGGAGGTGATGTTCAGATAAAAGTCTGTCAGCTGTGTCACAGGGTGAACATAGGTGAGGGTTTGGCAGCACTGTTTTGGATCATTTCAAGGAAAAATAGTGAGAAATTGGGTCAGCCAGGTAAAAAATAGTCTGCAGTCAAGAAGGAGCAGATCTCAGAGCAGATCAGCCAGATCTTGGTCACAAGTGAGAGAAGAGGAACTACTCTCTGAGACCAGTTGATGAAAGCCCCATCAGCTTTAAGTAGTTGCCCAAGTGTACAGGGAAGGAAGAGAAGGTGTTGGAGCATGAAAAACTGAAAAGGAGATGGTCATTTATTCCATTTAAAACCTGCTTTTTTTCTGTAGCATTCCTCACACAAATACTAAGCACTAGAGAAATATAAACCATTACCTCTTTTTTATAGGTGGGGCTTTTGCACATAGGAAGATGAAACAATTTCCCTAAAGTTACCCAGCAGCTCAGTGGCAGAGCTGACAAATGAACTCAAGGATCACAAATCCCTGTCCAGTTCAGGTTTTGAACCTTATTCTCCATTTGCAATTAGTTTAACAAAAGGAAAAACTGTGCAAGTTGCTTGTAATTGTCCCAAAGTCATACATATAATCATCTTTAACTGATGAACATGTTTCCTACCCTTTGTTTATGCTGGTTATTCATTAGTGATCATTTGTGGTGTGAGAAGCCAATCTTACAGCATTATTTTTCTTGATAACCCTGATTGGGTACCAATTTTCTTGAAAAGCTAGTAGCTAAAAAGGATGTTCATTCCTTCATTCCCCAAATACATCAGAGTAAAATCTGTATTCTGCACAGGTGCTTTCGACCAGTCATCAGAAAGCACGTGTAGTTGTGAGCTAAACACTCAAAATCCAACAATTATTTGCGATGTCTATTTTGCCACTATTGGGTTGAAAGATGAAGACAAAAGAAGAGGCTGTTCATGTGCTGTCATGGGGGAAATGGAAAGAGGCTGGCAATCACCCTAAAATGCACAGAGGTTTTTCTCATATCATGCCGGAGTATGTAGGCTCTTGAGCAATGGCCATACTCTGTAAAAAGCCACTTTAAAAGGATGTATCTTGACTCTAATGCATTGCCTATGCTGTGCAAGAAAGTTATTTAGGAAAGAAATGAAAGAAAACGTCAGAACATCAGACAGTAAAATGAAAGGGCAAACTTGGGACTGCATCTTGCCGTCTAAATACTCTCCCTCGTGTCATGTGAATGCCCTGCAGTATCCTCCATGATCCCAGCCACCTCTCCAAAAAGGCATAGCTCCTCTCATGGGTTCTGTGCTTTCTGCATATACAGTGCCTTGCATCACATCTAGGGCTTTAAAGGCCTGATCCAAAGCCTATTGATTCCATCTCAATGTCCCAAATCAAGACTGGAATAAACACATTCAAACATTTCTTTTTTGCTTCACCTTGAATTTCATGCATGCTCGGTCCACCAGCCAGCCTGAAAATCACAAACTGCTGCCTGTAACACTAATATTTTGTCCACAGAACAAATGCTATCAGTCTTCATTGTCTCCACAGAAAAAGTTTTGATTTTTCCATTTCTTCTGCAAACAAAATGAACATATAATTTATGTTTGTGAGCAAAGTGATTTTATGGTATTTCTCTTTGTTGACAGAATGATTGGAATAAAATTACATTCTGTTGACAAAAAAAAAGTGATGAAATGTTGCTTGTGCATGTTAGGAACAAAAGAGTTTGACAAAAAACACAGTTTGCCAATGGGACATAGTAAATGTTTTAACAAAATGAATTCTGTCTGTCTCCTATTTGTCCTAGGAATGACATGAGAAGTTTTTCCAAATCCGCTATGTCAAAATAAAATATAAAAAATTTACCTATAAAAAGACTAAACACTACTTTTATAGAAGCCATTCCTTCTAGTGCTTTAAGCCATATTGCTTTAGGTCACATCTCTTTTTTCCAGAATTCAGTAATTTTTAACAGAGATATGTGGGATCCACATGTTTTGGTACCTATCCATCCTATACACCACCATTAATTAACAGTAGTAGGCTTTCACATTTTTTTTGATTTTTGGTAAATTGGACAATGAAGTAGAACTTTGTCATTTTCAGGGATACTAGATATGTTTAAAGATAACAGCATTTGTCCTTCAAAGTCATCAGGCCTCTGACAGCAACACAAGTACTCACATAATTTAATTCTTTCATAGCCTAAGCAACAGTCTGACAGCATCTGGGAAATGTGTGCCAAGCTATTTTCTCTTTGAACTTTGATTCCTGACATCTTTACATGGACATGAGCTCATATGAGGATGGACAGAAAGGGAGGGGAATCTCTCTTTGGTGGGCTCAAGTGAATGAGCTTAGACAAGGCTGATTTACCCTTGGTAGCAGAGGGCCTTTAGGTTAAAAGAAATTTGATGGCTCTACGGGGAGTGGGATATAAAAGCACAAGGCTCAGAACAAAGGGAATAGACTTAAGTCACCATCATGAAATGGTTCAGCAAAAAGCAAAGAAAGAGCCACTATGAAAGGTTAAAGTGCAAAAGAACAAAAGCAAAGGTTGAAAAAAATTATGTAAGCATCAACATATTAACAACAAATAAAACAAAAAATAAAACTTGCAGCATAAACAGAGCCATCTGCATTGATCCTTCCTTTCTTGCTGATCTTTATTAGGCCCAAAGGCTATAAATCAGTCCAGGACAAGTGCCTGCTCCTGGCCAGGGTGATGGTGAAGAGCATGAGCTTTGCTACAGAGCTGGTGCGTGGGACAAGCTCGAGGGACAGACTTGGCTAGTTTGGTCCCTGGGATGTGCATAAAAGGTTGCCAGTGCTTCCAGGGCTCAGGCAGGCAGTGAAAGGAGTCAACTTTCCTTCCAGACAGACAAAAATGAAAGAAAAACATTGTAATCCCATTAGCACTGGTGGATGTCTGTCTGATCTTCCATCATGCAGAGGAATACCATCCCCACTGAAAGCACTGGGATTTTGGCCATACCCCACAGCATATCAGCGAGCTAGGACATGAAGCACCCTTAAATCCATTCAATTCCCTTGCAGCTAAGTGAGGAGATACAGAAAGGACATGGAAGGAGTCTGGCAAGATCCTACAGTGCAGACACACTTTCAAATGTTCACAAGTTTGAGCTTTTCAAGTCACTGTGGCTTCACACAGTCAGAAGGACTGCAGACCTGAGGTCTGGACTTTAACATCATGGGCTAAAGAAATCTGTGATCTTGGGGCCACCAAAGACCTTGTCAGACTTTTTTCTGGCATTCCAAGGTCATGGTAAAGTAAATGATGTTTAGTTCAACTGTGTATGGGTTAAAGATCTGGAGGAGATCTGTGTCTGTATGGATTGGCCAGTCTGCACAAATATTAACATAAAAGCAGTAATAGAAATTTACATTTATCAAATGTCTCTTAGAGCTAAAAATGCAATTAATTGCACTGCTTGCAGGAAGGCTTTTGTTCTTTTCTTCCCTCCCTCTCTCCTCCAGACCCCCCCCCCGACAGTGAGAAGAAGGGAGCTAATGTGGTAAATGTTTTTTCCTCTGATTTTTCCCTTACAAAAGAATAAATGATATTAAAAGCTGAGAAATGTTCAAACATAATCAACACACACATACATTCTAAAGAAAATAGCAAATTAAATGCAAAGCCTATGCTAATGCATCATCCAGGTTGCGATTTTAATTGCAAAAAGTCAGGAAATGTAAAGTTATGGTTCTCGCAGTAATCATCACTCAGCCCCTTGAACACAGGTAGGATTTGTATTCCAGGCAGTGTGCGGCGTTAACTCGAACACCAGCGTACATATGCGTTCTCTGCCTTCATTACAGTTGCTGGGGGAACCATAATTCTGCATTTGCTGACTTTTGCTCAATTAATTTTTCTCCTTATTGCTGTGCTACAAGATTCTTGCATTTAATTTCGCTGTATTAAAAAAACAAACACGTAAAACAATGAAAAGAAACTGGAAATTTCCATCGCATATTAAAGTAAGCAGATAATCCATTCTGTCTCTGCATCCTAAGGCTTGTGTAGGACCACACAGTCATTTTAGAACACAGGTACATGAATAATAATAATAGCAATAGTAATAATAGTTAATAATAATCACAATAAATGCACAACCTGAAGCTTCACCTCATTGTGAAGTGAGTGCAAAAAGGTCAGGGAACTGGCATGCTCTGGACAATGCCTTTTTTCAACCCACTGTGGTAACTACTTATATTGCATTTCTTTGCAATGAAGGCCGTGCTGAGGTCCCATGTTCCCACCAAAGCTGTCTCAGATGTGTTTCACCACAAAAGCAAATGCTGTGCCCCCACAACCTGCTCAGCACTTCAGCACCTCTGAAGATAATTTTGTCTTTAATCCTCCAACTACATGCTGGTGGTGGGATATACCTTCCTGGAAATCTCCCTGGTCAATCTGCACTAGCAGCCATAAAAGTAATTAATTCTAGTGGTCTGAAAAATCAGTTGGAAAACAATGCTTAGAGTAGGTATTTTCCTACTCTGTAACAAAGGAGTCATCACTCTCAGCTTCTCCTCTGAGACTATATATTTGAAGGCACACTTGGAAATACACTAAGTAAGCCTCACTAGCATTATTGATGTGGTCTCTTTGTACCAGCAGGAGTCCCACACCATTGTGACTTGTCCTTACCCACCTCTCATCCTCCTCTGGGCTCCTGAAATGCGCCCACAAGGATGTATTGGATGTTTCAAGGTCAGATTTCCAAAGTGGCTGAAAGATATGAAGATGAATACAAACCCACTCAGAGTTTAAATAACTGAGCACTTGGTAAATCCCACTAATCCCACCTTTCTTTTAAAGCTCATATATATATAAAATCTATTCCTAGGAAAAGCCATAGCCCAGAAGTCACCATTCTCATGCAAACTGTCATGCCAGGGGTTCTCTTTTTCTCATAGCAGTGGGTCTGCTGGTCAGACAAATCCATTAGCCCTAGCTAGAACAGCCCTCACTCAGAAGATGCATACATGTAAGTCTCCTGAGCTAAGATGTCACTATTGCCTCTCTGATAAATCTTGGCATTTTCTTCTAAAATTGTTCCATATTTTACAGCTTTATGTTAGCTAATGTGCAAATGGGAAACACAAGTGCCTCCTGTCCTCTGTAATGTCTCTTATAAACTCTCATGATGGAAAGAGTGGGATTTGTGCTGATAGACCAGCATAGCCACGGGTGAGCACTGGCCTCCAATTTATAAAGAGCTATCAGATATCCATGGTGTGTTCACATACTGTGTTTATTGCCAACAATATGGGACCTTTTACCTTGAAAATACATGAAACATTTTCTAAATATAGCTCTCATTAGTACTTACTTGTTAAAACTACCACTTTTTGTTATTCAGATCTTTCTTCTTTCCTCTTTTACCTTTTTCCATTGTAAAGAGAAAGGAAATAGACTTTTTAAGATGGCAGAGAAAGAATTATGGAGAAAAATTCCCATGGGCCTTTGGGGCTTTTCTGCTCCTTCTCTGAAATACGTTTATTTGGTTGATCTGTAAGCCTCTAGGTCAGCCTGTTCTTTGGACTTTGAATGCAAAGAGCACATCCAGCCAGAGGTAAGAATCCAAGGTCTCTGGCAGAAAACAGCATCAGACAGAACACATGGCAGCTCCTGAACATGCCAGAAAGAAGAAATGGTGTTGCAAAAAGTGCAAAGTTCATTCAGCTCTATTTTTGCTTTTTGCCAATTTTCCCAAACCATAGTCAAAGGAGTCCAAATTCTCTGTGAAGTCATGTCAAACCTATGGCTGACCCACAGCATTGTACCACTCCTTTCACTCATTTCGAATACAAGCATGATGGTCACACAGTAAAAAAATCAACAGAGGTCCCCTGATCTAAAAGATGCAGGAATCTTTGCTTTCAGGCGTATGCAACATGCAAATAAGACAGTGAGCCAGGGAAATAGGTCTAACGTAGGTCATGAAGAGAAACACTGGTTAGCAGTCATGCAGACTTTGGACATAGTGCTGTGAAGGGCTCATTTCAGTGGTGAGGAACCCCCCCCACAGTGGACTCAGGGAAGTTCCATCACAGCAAGGAAGAAGTATCACCTTCTTGCTCTTCTTATGGAGGAAAAAAGCTGAATTAGCTGAAATATGTCACCAATAGAAAATCTAGATCATTAGTGGAGTTAAGCAAGTAGGATTTTTGGATGTCCTACAGGAATCAGCTTTTATAAATATCCATGGTCATTTGAGAGGACCACTGGCAGCCTTAGGACTATTAAAGACGAGATCATGGAAATCGGTATTAGGTGCTACCTGGAGTATGGTGCTTGCCTAGTGCTTTGTAGCTCAAAAGAAGGAGGCAGCAAAAAAAGAAATAAAGAGTCCAGAGGTTCAAGATGAGTGAGAAGAGGAGGATGTAGGCAAGGTGGTCACTCAGGCTGGGTGCACCCAGGAGGAGGCAAACACCAGGGGCACATGAGGAATGTGCAATAAATAGATAGATGAGGGCAGCAAACAAGTTGTGTTTGATATTCTCAGGACAGCACAAGATTTTCACCAAAAGCAAATGGAAGTCACTAGTCACTAACAATGACACTGTAGACAACTTGCCACAGCTGGTGCATTGAAAGGTTCCCAAAAAGGTGACATGGGTAATACAGATTTATATGTCAAGAGGGGGAAAGATATAGGAGGCACCAGCCAGCTCCTTCAGCAACCCCCTTATGAATAAATTGTTTCTCTTACTACTGGTTGTACCTATTTTTATTTAAAATAGACTATCCAAGGACAGGCAGTGTATACCTGTGGTGGAATAAAGTTATTTGGAAACTTTCCTATCCAATTTCTGCTTCAGATTTCACTTTGAAAATCTAGCAATTCAAAAAGAAACAAAAGCATCCCACCGAATGATACCAAAGGACAAAGTTATTTCGGGAATACAATTTTAATCAGTGCAGTACCAGCATTTAAATCTGCTGCCGTACTGACATCAGTGGGGAAAAAAAATTAAAAACAAGGAGTCCAGAGGGACTGGCAGTTTTGGAAATTAATCTACACCTGTGTCACCTTAACATGGGATTACTGCAATTCACTCTTGATGCAGAAATTGTGGGGGAGCAAGAACTGTCAGCTCGCTTATTAGGATGAGTTTCACAGTGAGTGACACCTCTGCTCTGTGATGTGTAATGGCTAACAACCAATTTCCATCTGACTCCCTGCATTAGGGACTCAGCAAATTAGTGACCTCACTTCTTATTTTCATGTGAGTCCATGGTGTCCAGATTACTGTGGTGAGAAGACAAATGAAATCAATAGAATCTCTGTACCCAAACAGATTTCCTATCAAAACAGAGTGGCAAGGGAACAGAAAGGGTACAGCAAACATGGGTGACAGCTCACCAGATATGGGTGACGTGCTGAGTACACCTCCTTGTCACCGAGGGACAGGAAACCAATTCCTCTGAAGCACACTGCTACTTTATCTGTGTGTCCTCAGTGTTTCCCTGCCCCAGGGACAGACAACAGCCCCGGCTGTGGCTCAGCTTGGAGCTAGAGCAATGGGCAGATGTTACTGGGACCATCCTCTGGCTCTCCAGGCAGGGACATATCCCTTCAAAAGCATCTCTCATCCCACACCAGCCCCCTGCTCACCACCACCCCCCAGGGAGGGAGCAGCCACCCTTCTAGCCAGGCTAGAGGGATCCAAAAGAATCACTTGGACATTGAACCTGCAAAAGTAGTACTACACTGCAGTGTAGGCAGCTCACGGGCTGACAATCACAGCCTTTGCTACCATGTGCGCTGATGCTTCTTAAACAGCTATGCAAATCAGGACAGTGCTTGGGTAAACTTTATTTGCCTAAAACACTGGCTTTCCAGAAGATAAAAATCCCTCTGAAAGCAAGAAGACACTCATATTTGTCAGAAGTTGTTTCTTGCTTCTTATTGTTGCATGTTGTGAGGAAAGGAATTCTTTATCCTTCTTCCCTTATGGTTTTTTTTCCTTTATCCTCTTCCCATAACTCTGAATTAAAATCTTGGTGTTTTCCAACCTAAATCTTCTGTTCATTGGTATTTCAAATAAATTGGATTTCAAACTGAGCTCAAATACCCCCACCCTAGAATTTCCCAAAAATTTTCAAATCTTTTTTTTGACACTTCAAAATGAAACATTTCTCTATAAAATCCTTCTGAGACATCTACCCAATTCTGAAAGGCTTGAACAAACCACAGGTGAAGTAAAAAATTGCGCTTTGAATAATAAACAAAATATAATAATATTGCAACAAAACCAATTTTCCCATCCAGTTTTTCAGTAGGGTCATCTCTCAACCCTGGGATATGGCTATATTTTCTTTAGGGCATAAAAGAGCTGAGCTGTATCTGCTAGAAGCAAGGTGACAAAGTAACACCACCTCTGTGAGTGAAATGAGCCGTGTCAGTAAAAGTGTAGTCTGAGCCCTAAAAACTCCTGCCAGAAGAGCTGTAGCACTTTGGGTCCTCGCAGCACACGGCAGCCTGGATGCACTCAGTGCATCCCCCAGCACAGGCAGGTGATGGGAGGCACTGAACACACACCATTGTGTGAGCAGTCAGGTGAACCACCACTGCAGCTGATGGGAGCAAAGCTGTGTCCACAGGGGTTTGTTTCAGTGCTCTGCTGGCCCTGAAGGGCTCTGCTGCCCAGGCAGAAAGAAGTACTCAAGCTCACCAGTAGGTTTTCTTCTTGGAGAGATGCAAACATCTACAAACACCACCTCCATTGACAAAATGCTCTTGCACAGACCAGCTCTCAGTCCCCTTTCCCTGGTGGGAGAATTGGAGGCATCTTTGTGTCTGCAGGATCCTTGGAGATGTAACTGTAAGAGACCACCTTGCTGCCAAGTACAATATTGCTGCAGCCAATAATCATACTCAGGCAGATTTTAGCTCAGCTCATGATCATTTTAAGCATAAACCTGTCTTCACAACCCCTCTGGATGACAAGGGAAAGGTGGAGGCAGCAAAGCTAAGAGAGCTGGTGGAGGTGACTGAACAAGCTGCAAGCAGGGCTGCCATCAAGGAGCTCCAAGCTCCCAGCCCTGCTGCTGGCCAGGCTGCCCTGAGCCCTGGGTCAGTGGTGGGAGAGCAGAGCCACTGAACACCTACACATTATCCATAACTTGTCACACAACTGCTTTTGTGAAACAAAGAAAATTTCCACTTCCTTGATTCTAGGGATATGAATCAGGTTTCAGGTGATGGACTGGCTTTTTAACTCAATTTTGTTCAAGCTAAAAGCTTCTTCAGAAGGTGTTTGAGTATTCAACCATCTTTTATCTAGTGCTTTCATACAGATATATAAACCAAAGATTGGCAGAAAATGGCAATTTTTGTTTGAGGCCTTTGACTTATAGTGTATATGGAGAAGTCAAAGAGGAGAGACAGTGGTTTTCCATCACCTACCATCCCTCCATCCAGGCTGAACTCCCCAGTCCCTGATCATTGGCGCTACCACAGCAGCTTCCAGGGGACAGACTCTGAAGCTACAAACCACAGAAACTCACAGACATGTGCAAACAACAGGACAGGATAAAATCAGACAGGTACCCTTTCTGCACAAGAACATGACGCAACTGAAAGCTGGCAGAGGAGAAGTCCTAAACTCTTGCCAGCATTACTTACAATTCACAGGCACCTGGATAGCTGTTACCAATCTGGCTGCCTCTATGTGAACTTCTGCTAAATAACCCCACAGGTGCCAGCTAACACCAGAGATTTCACATGCCATTTGAACAGAAGAGGGTCAATAGTCAGCCAGCAGAGCTGATGAACAGCAAATCACCAAGTCAGTTTACTAGCAATGAGCTCTATTAAGTGACTGTAATGTAGTTCATAGCCCTGGAGTAGTCACTGTCCCTCACTAATCTAACGGCAGTATTGACAAGGATCATTTACACAGCTTCCCTTAAAGGTTACCACTATTTGTCAGGACTCTCTGTGCTCCCGATGTGCGTGTGGCCCTTGTTTACATCCCAGGCTTGCCCACCCTCACGGCAGAGCCACGATCCCAGGCAGCCCCGACTCCTCTACAAGGTCACGCTGCTGCAGCCGGGCACCGGGTGTGCACATCCTCTAAACATCTGCTAGGGATTAACAGAGACAGCACAAACCTATCCTAAGGGCTGAACTAAGGGAGAGAAATCGGCTGTTTGACAGCAGTACCTTGCCACCAGGTATCAGTTAATCTGCATTAAGCCTACCCAGCTGCTTCTCGTGGACAGTGGACATACTCCCCTAATGCTCGGCCATGTCACAGAGTTGTAGTTCTATGTCCTTGATCATTAAGCGCAGCCACATCTTAGTTTTACATGTTCTTTGTAAAAATGAAAAATAAAAATCACTAGTCCCTCAAGCATCATCTCTGAGCTTTAACTAGCAAGAACTAGTCCCTGGATTCTAAATACATGGATCTTTCTGGCTAAAATGTCTGCTTTTCAACCCCATTCTTTCTCTGTTTTATAATGATGGTCTGAATTGTGCAAACATCACTGCTCTGTTTGGATAGAGTCTCATCTCTTCAACATCCAGCTCTGTCTAGAAAATGAAGGAAAACCACAGCAACAAAGCCCTCCTGATGCAAATGAGAGGAAAGACAAGAAGAGCTAATGTGGACAATGGACACTTTAAACCCTCTCTGCACTTACAGTGTAAATAGATAAATCAGAGAAGCACTATTTGAAGTATAAAATTATCTTGGTCTTTAAAAAATAGCTTAAACTGCTTAAAAAACCCCAAAAAACAAAAAAACAAAAGCTGTTGAAATTCTACTTTGCTTCCCATCTCAGTTCACAGACACAGCCAGATGCTCCAAAGGTGCCACTTATTGAGATAGACACTTTTTGAGAGAGGATCCAGTGATCAGGGCAGTCCTTGGGATGTAATCCCCAGCAAAGAGGGACGAGATTAGGAGAGAGACAGCGAGGGAAGGTCTCACACTTCTGGTTCTCTCCAGCCTCCCAGCATTGCTCCATGCTCTCCAGTGGACATATTGTTTGAGACACTTGTGTCTCTGAGCAGAAACAGGCCAGATTTGCCCCATGTTTGGAGGTGCTTTCTGGAGGACTTGCAAAGCCACTGTGTCATGGATCTTGCTTATTCCTTCCCGCAAGCAGCTGCCATGTACCTGCTCCTGCTCAGCTCCAGGGCCACCAGCTGCTTCTGCAGCTCCAGGTCCACATGTGACCTCGTGGTGGAGCTAAACCAGGATCCTGGTGCTTGGTGAGCAAAAAAATATAAAGCTGACATGAACTTTCATGCTGAGTAGAGGAGCTTGCCTGCCTGCCCAGGGCTATGCATGGTAGGCATCCCTACTCATAGAGGGATCTAAACCTTTCTACATCTTCTGCACAGCCTCAGGGAAGAGACCAGGTCCTAAAGCCACACCACTTGTTCCAGAGCCCAGCAATCTGTGATTACTCCTTCCCAATGAGTTCTGGAAGGTTATTATTTTCCCATTATTTTCACTTTTTTCTCTCCCATACCACAAGTAGATTTAAGGGTCACACCAGGGAGACAGATGAGGAAATCCGCCCAGACAGTGTTACTCTAGTGGGAGCCAGTCAGTGCTGATTCTGCTCCTACTGAGCAGCACATAAGAATAATCATTAAGTTCAATAGATCAAGGCCACACAATAAAAGAAGAAAAGATTACCTCCCTTTTCCATTTTCTTCTGTTAACACAGAAAAAGGTACAAAAAAGAATTTCTCTCTATTCCCAGCATTTGCGTAAATGTGTCCTCAAATGATCAAAGCATGGATCTCTGACACAAAAGCTTTTGGGCCAAATCCAACAATTAATAAAACCTTCACTGCCCAGATGAGGATTCCCACCAGAAAAAGTCATCTGGTCTTAAAAACTGGGACAGCTGCTGCAATGGTATCCCAGCCTCCCTTCACAGAGAAGGGTTCACTGACAGCAAAACCTCTGCTCTGTAGCAAGCAACTGAGAAGCTTTTGGATACCTGGCCCCTCCAGGACCAGGGAACTGCCTGTAGGTCACTTAAGTACTGAAAACATGAGTTGAGCACAACTGAGAAAGCAGCTATTGGCTTTCAGTCACTGTAACAACCCTTTTCTTCCTCTCTAAAAAGAGAGTACTTGCCTACTGACATCACATACTGTTTGGGCTGTTAGTTTCAGGAATATAAACACATCCACATCCCTGTCCAAATATCCTCTACCTAATTAACTAGTACTTTTATAAATTATTGCCCAACAGAGATGCTGAGACTGCCAAGTCAAAGTCTCCAAAGACAGGAAATGCAGAATTAAAGCTGGTCACTCACATGCTGTTTTACTTCAAATACAATTGCTGCACCTGGAAAGAGCTGGGTTATGCAGTGAATTCAAATGTTGTCCATGGCAGGCTTTCCACATTTGTGGCAAAAACCATGAGGAGAAAATACAGAAGATTAGAGATAGAAGAAAAATACTTCAATTGCTTAAAAAGAAATGTCATTTAGAGATAAGACTCTCTCTGAGAATATGCCTGAAGGACCCCTTCTGATACTAGACAGTGTTTTCAGACCAAGTTGCATGAGAATGCTTGGTAACTCATTTCACCTTCCTAGTTTTCCAGGGGTCAGACTCAGGTGGATAGTCAGCAGTGGCTATGGAGGTGATATGCAGCAGTGAGGAGGAACGCTGCTGGCTGTGGGTGAAGACGCCTGGAATTAATTCTGTGTTCTGTGGTCCAGGGCCTCAGAAAATACAATAAACAACAGAAGGTACTTTCAGAGAGCTTGTGCTTATTTTCTCAGTGACAAAATGGGAATTATAAGATCACCCAAAACTCACAAGAAAGCTGTGAAGATAGTTGATTAATGCCTATAATGTTTCTGGTGACATCAGAAAAATGTCCAAATAACAAAAAAGCCAGGTCTTCGCAGAGTGAAACAAGAGTCCTGTGGAAACTGCAATGTGAGGTCGAGCATTCCCGCCTCGAAAGCCAGAGCATCCAGGACTGGAGCTTAGGAGGCTCCCCCAGCATGGGCCCAGTACAGGTGTGCACCGGCTGGATGAGCTCCCGCCGCTCCCAGCTGCTGCTGCTGCCCCTGCCGGGATGGCCATCCCGGGCACCCAGCAGCACTGCCTGATCCGCCTGCCAAACATTCCCCGGGCCTGAGTCAGGCTGTGGGCCAGACCTTAGGGTTACACCGAGGCACACAAGGCTGCTAAATCTGGAAGCAGCTCTATATATCAGTGAATGCAATGGGCATTAAGCACCACCAGGCTTACAGCTCAAGGCTAATGTACCTAAATGCATCCGTTCACTCTATGCAAAGTGCTGTGAAGATGAAAAACATGAGGATATTATTTTGGCAGGCACCAGGATCCTAAATGCAACTCTATTTTTTCCTACTTCATGCTGAAGTTGTTAAAATTCTTCAAATATTAAATGTCCTGCCCCACTTTTAGGGTTGACTTAAATGCGGTTTCCAAAATATGTGCTGAATATTATTCATTTCTCAGAGAATCAAAAAGTTAGAGGCCCTTTGATGGGGTTGCTTGCATTTTTAAATCACATGCACATGCACTAGTTAGAAGACTTTGGCAATTATGGTTATATATGGCAGTATCTCAGACAAAAATGCACAATGCAAATGGAAAATTCTAGATGTTTATAACTTCTCTCTATTATATTTTTTGTGCCTTTAACCTAAATCTCTCCTACATAACACATCACAATACCAGTAACTGAAGAAATTAAAAAATGAAGCCCAGAATAACCAAAAAGTGAGGAGAACTGCAGTCCACTACCTTCCAAAAACCAAATTCCATTACATTCATTAATGAACACAAGGAAATAATCCTCCCCCAGTGTTAAATATGGATCTTATCTCGTATCTGGGTCTCAGAAAAAGGATTCAGCAACTTCTTCAGGGAATGTTTATGCTTCAATATTTATCACCTAATTGATGTTAGCAAACTAATCTTGTAGGAGCTGATGTGGAATAAACTAGGAGTCAGAACACTTGCTCCTGGAAACAACATACTTGAAGATAAAAGACAAATTTGAACAAAATTTGTAATACAGTCTTATGTGTTGGAATATTTATTCACCATTCAGGAGAGAGTCAGACTTCCCACTGACAAAGCTAGATTGCTAGTGGCCCCAGACCACAGCATCCACAGTAGAAGACTTCCATGTTCTGCCCAATGCAGTTTCTAGACCAGCTCTCAGACCTGGCTCTCCTGGTCAGTCTGAAGTTAGACATGCAAAAACACAACATAAAACACTAAAGTGCCTAACATTTTGACACCCAGAGCTCCTTAGAGCAAGTGGAGACTTTAGCACTAATTTATACCAGGCTTATACAGATGGGTGTGGGCTCCTCTGGCTGGCATGGACAAGAGCCAGTTATGGTTCAGAAGTGTTTAACTGTGTTGTGCCGGAGCAAACATGCCCTGCCTTTCAGCAGGATGTATTGATTCAAGCACAGCAATGTACTAATGTCACCTATACCGCTGTGGGATCACAGCTGGCTCTTGTGTGGCCAGCTCAGGCCACAGGCAGAACACGTATGTGTGTCTGCACTTGTCTTTAGAGGCATCCTCTAGTTTGCATGGTGGATAGGAAGCCATCTAGATTATCTCAGACAAGTCAGAGAAAGATGCAAAGTCTAGGTACTTAAGAGAGTCTAGGTGATCCCACGCCAGAGGACATCTTCTGTTAACAGTGCTCTTGATCACACTTGTTCTTTTGTATTCAACACCCGAGACAGGCTTTTCCCACAAAATACAGAAAGAATACAATGCTTCCTCCTCCCCCACACTGCCTTTAATCCTCTATTCTTGTGACTGAAGATTTTGTGTGAGAGGTAAAAGGACACTTTTTTGCCCAAAGTCTTCTAACCCGGCTCCTAGCATTCAGCATAGCAGTCTAACCATGAATGTATGCAGTGGGAATTTGGAGGGCTTGCTCTGTCCCTCCTTGTAAAATTCCTCCTCTTTTCTTGAAGCAGTTATAAATCTACTGGGGCAAAGCAAGAGTGGTTCAGCTAGATTAATTAGTTTCACACTCAGCTGAGGGTAGGGGCAACTTAACAAAACAAATTATCAGCCAAAGTTGAAAAACATAAATTATTTTGAGAACACCACCCTGAGGTAGAGTAATTAGGCTTTCCTGGGAGAGAGAGACAACTCTGAGTGCCAGACAACAAGGAAGGGATTTAAATGCAAGTTTCTCATATCTCTATGATATTAGTGTCACTAATGTGACAGTCTCCCAGTGAAGGAGAGTGTGGGTATTATTTGCCGCTCTCCTGCACGTGGGGAGAGGAAGACTCTGGAAGCGTCTTGAGAGCAGGACTTACAGGCTGCAAAGAAGCCAAGCATCTCATTTGTCATCCCAGAAAAGTCCCAGCATGCACTGGGATTCAGATCTGCAAAATTTTAGCTCCACTCTGAGTTTGCTGCCGCCACCCATGTGCCAGCCCTACCACCACCCAGCCAAGACCCAGCAGCACAGAGCCCTTTCCTTGCCTGAACTCTCCCTCAGTGCTTGTTTCCCCACTGCCCTGACACTGCCTGTCTGCCCTGAAAATAAGCAACACCTGATGATAAACTTGGATTCTACCTGTCAGGGAGGGACTGCAGCAGCTTCCACATACAACCGATCCTGCTGGGACCACCTTGCTTTCAGTAGAGCAAGGAGGACAACCTTTCCTCTGTGTCAGGGACCTGTGTATGTGTGGCTGCCTGGCCCAGGGAGATCACCCCCCACTTCTTCACAGCAATGTGTTTTGGGGTACAGGCAGTCTCCAGCCTTCTCTTCAATGCTGGGCACATTCAGCCCAAGCAGAGATACGACAGAGAATGTTGTTCCAGGCCAGCAAGGCAGACAATGCCTCAAAGTTCAAAAGTCTGTGTGCATGTTTACATTAAACAACATCATCTGATAAAGTGAGCTGCTTTTCCTCTCTCCTGTGCTCTCTCTCTTTTCTCTCTGGTCTGTGATTTTTGTACCCCTTCTGCTCAGTGTCTGTCTGAGCAGCAACAGGAGGCACCAAGAATAGCCCTCTAATCTCTACTCATTTCTTATCCCTCTGATACCTTCAGAGGGAATGGAGGATGCCTTTGCATTCCTTTGATCCTCTGCCCGGGCATGCTCATTTGAGGCTACATCTCTGTTCTGCAGCAGAAAGTGTTAATAGCTTGTTTTGTTTTGTTTTCACATAGTGACATAGTTTTGTCATATGATGGTGTATGTCATTTTTGGTAGCATCTTCCTTTCAGGTCCACAGGGTCACTCGTGCTGGTTGTTTCAAATTTTTGAGTTTAAGATATATCTTCTGCAACTTTCAGAGTTTTCATTTTAAGATGCTTGTTTCCAGGGATTTGAATAATTTGCAAGGGAACAAAAGAAGCAGCCAGGAGCATGGAATTTGGCATTGACCCAGCCCTTCATTCATAATAAACCTTTAAAAAAACCAGCAATGACTCAGCACTGGCATAATTCACTAACCAGAAAAACCTGCTTCCCAACCTTAAAATTGCATTGGTAGGTACTTAATCACAGCAAATAGCATAGTGGATACTTTATTTTTGAAAGCATATGCTGTTGTGTTCATCTCCTGAAATTGCTGTAACACATGGCCTCTCATTTAAAATATCCTTGTCAGATATAATTGGCAAAAGTCATCAGATGAGGCTCACATCATATAATTAGATGTATTATATTAGGCTGAATGGGTTACTTTAATAGTAATGCCACAACATATGCTAACAAGATGTTTTAAAATATAAACAAATTCCATGACCTTCTTGAGGCAATAACTCTAATTCTCTGTCATTTAGTTTTGGCAATAATCTATTAAAAATATGTTGGGCAACTTGTTTGAGCCCTTCTGAGCCTCCTCATCCAAACACACCTGTTGTTGCAGATACCTACACCCACACAGCTTGGCTCAGCCCTCTGCTCAAGCACCTCCACCGGCACGGGATAAGGAGGGGCTGGAGATGAGAGGCTGTGGCCCTGCTTCCCACCTCCAGCGTCACACTGGGTGGTTGCAGTGTCACGTAGCCAAACCGCTGCACAGACTTGCTGTTATTACAAGCTCCCCAGTTCTTACAGGCTAAGGATCCAGTCCCCAGTCCTTGGATGCTCATCCATCACATTAGGAAAACAAGTTATGTTCCTCCTTGCTGTTATGCACAGTACTATTGCTAATAAACAAAACCGCTTTTGCTTACCTAGTGGTACCAGGTACTTCATCTAAAGGGAAGAGGAAGCCTAAGTTGTACATTTGGGAAACACCGTAACGAAAAAAGGCAGTGGCCACATGGTGACTCACTGCTTCCTGATGATATTCTGGTTTTTGAATAACAGCGTGGGTGTGGCTGTCTGGTTTTCAGGTGGGTTTTTTTAAGTTAACGATCTGAAGACGCCCCTTGGTTTACCCAGTGATGCTCCTGGCTTCCTGTCAGTGTCACAGTAGAGATGAGTTCATGATGCCTTACATGCCTCAGTTTCTCTACCACCTGTGTTGCAACATCAGTAATAGGAACCGAATTGAAATACTGGAAGGAAAAATATAGCCATCTATTTCCAGAGTTACACGTTGCTGGCCTGTATCCACATACAGGATTTTTAGGACTAAAAAGGTACAAGCCATCTCCTTTGGCCTCCACTTTACCAAGAGTAAAGCTATTATTAGTCTGCTAACTCATTTCCCAGGAAAGACGTGCCTATTCGCAAGGCTAATTATTCGAGTAAACAATCACACCCCTCACTGGCCCAGTTAGGCTGTTGGAGAAGCCGGGGACAATTTCTTACACGCACAAGTGGCCCTGCGTACGCAGTGGCCCTGCCCCTTCTGTCCGCCCAGGAGGTCCTGGTCCCAGCAGGTGCAGGTATTGGGAGTCACCCACAGCTGCCCTCTGCCTGCAGGATGTTTCTGGGATGCACCCACAGATGATACCATATTATATGCACACAATAAGGTAGGGGGAGAATTCAAAGTTTTGTCACACTCCTTTGAAGCTGAATGTATTTAACAAAGATGATGAAAGGCCTTGAGCGGAAGCTGTATGAGGAGGGGCTGAGGTCACTTGGTCTGTTCATCCTGGAGGAGACTGAGGGGAGACCTCTCTGCAGTTACAGCTTCCTTGTGAGGGGAAGAGGAGGGTCAGGCACTGATCTCTGGTGACCAGTGTCCTGAGGTAAAGGCCTGAAGCTCTGTCAGGGGAAGTTTAGGCTGGATATTAGAAAAACGCTCTTCACTTGGAGGGTGGTTGGGCACTGGAACAGGCTCCCCTGGGAAGTGGTCACAGCATCAAACCTGACAGAGTTCAACAAGTGTTTGGACAATGCTCTGCGACACATGGTGTGACTCTTGGAAATGATGCTGTGCATGGCTGGGAGGTGGACTCTATGATCCTCGTGGATCCCTTCCAACTCAGCTTATTCTGTGATTCTGTATTGCCAAGCTCTGCTTACCGCATAGGTCTTGACAGCTAGACCCATATTCAGGCATCAAATTACTGCCTGCAGCTTGTATTCAGGTCAGCAATAACATCACATAGGGACAAAAATATTACACATAACCTTGTCTGACTTCAGAGAGAAAATTATTTACTTCTAAAGACAAACTTCTTCCCTAAGAAAGCACAGACTTCTTTTTGACACAGCTTGGATTGCTCCTCAGTGCAAGTTAGACTGATTCCTGTCACAAACATAAGAATTACACAAAATTAGGATGGTTTGTCCCACAGGAAATTCTAATTCAGCCTGATCTGATTTTATCAAATCAGTAAGCAAACCTGAATTTCCAAAATGAAAACCTAGACACAGAAATATGGAAGTGGCAGCTCCCAGAATGGGCAAGCAGGTGGGTACAGTGTACAGTACTGGCCGCTCCTGTCCCCCGTGGTTGCGGCTGATGCTTGCAGGGGATACACTGAACACAAGGGCTCTCCATCTTCCCTGGCCCAGCCATCTGTGACTTAGACTTCAGCACCTGAGGGATGCAATGTGTTTATTTGCCGCAGAGAGACTGACCTTTCCTTTTTCATTTAATACCGTTGAGGCCATTTATATTCTTTATCTCCATATCATTCAGTAACAATCAATTCTACATAATTACATACAGTGTGGAACAGATTTTCCTTGTGTTTATATTGCATTCTATTTAATAATTTGTGTGGGTGACTCTGAATCTGTTAAACTAAGAGAACAGCATGCAATCTGCATAAATTTCTTTCTAATATCTCTAAGGTTTTATAAAAAAATGCATTATTCCATTCATGGTACTTTGTCTTTTCCAAGCCAAAGAGTGCCAAACTACTGTGACTGTCTTACAGTTTTTGTTTTGAGTTGTGTCTTTTGTTTGTTTGTTTGTTTTGGATTTTTTTCTTGATTTTTCTTTATCTTTTTTTTAATTAGACCAACCAGAACTATTTCTAGTATATGAGATGGGTTCATGAATTTAAATAGCGATATTATTATAGTCTTATATTATTTTTCTCACCATATATAAGCTGCTACTTACCTTTATAATTCTTCTGAATACTAATACAAGATGTATCTGAAAATTATCCACAAAATTTCCAAGGAGTTTTTTTGTCTGAATTGTAATAATTGAAAGACACCTCCTCATTATAGACTTAAAACTAAGGGGTTTTTATTTAAGTTTTGTTTTCCTCTATCCTAAACAACTGTGTATTATCTGGAAAGGCTGTCACCTTGTTATTCATCTGCCCTTTCTTGATTATTTGTGATTGTGTCTAACACAAATCCTAGGATAAGTTGTATGAAAATTAAATGAATGATAATTTCAAAAAAGCTTCTTTTCAGGATACTGAAATATTTCACAGTTGCATCTTTCAATGATAATCAGTTTTGCGATTTTGTTAAATTATATTTAATGTTTGTGAAATTTAGTGTACCCAAACCCTTGCCTCATTGCCATCAGTGTCCAACTGCATGTGTAACACTGTGCCCTGCTGCTCTGTGGTACACATCTCTTAGCAGCCTGACCCCTCCCAAACACAGCCAAATGTCCAGTGATGCCAGGGGCTTTGTTAAAGGTTTGCTGTTTCACGACATTTATGTTGTGAGTCAAGTCCAATCCTGTGGTTAACACTCTGGGGCATACTAAATACAAAAAGCTAAAGTGACACTAAAAGTATACAAACCTATGTAAAACAAAACCCACCAAACAAACAAACAAACAAAACGTTTTACGGTTTTGTTCATACAGAAACTCCTTCACTCCCACATGCTATGAGATGTCTTACTCATTCATCTCTGTGCTTTCTTCAACAACCTTCCCGTGTGGAAAAAAAGACACCTATCCCAACACCTTCTACCACAAGGAAACTATTGTCTCGTGCGCTTGTTTCTTATCTGAAACTAGCATTGCTTCCTGAATTCATGGTGAATAGTTTTATTTTCCAGCAACACGCATGAGCAGGAGTCACAAGAAAAGCCCATGACCCTGTGGCAGTGACAAGGCACTTCTGGGCCCTGTTAGCCAGGGATGTGATCAGCAGTTCCCTCACTGCCAGAAATCGAGCCTTGGCCTGTGTGCACAAAAAAAACCCCAGAAACCCAGCCAATATCCAGCAGAGAGTTAACCATTCCCTCACCCCACCTCTCTCCATTGCTCTCCTCCTCAGCTCTGCTCCCAGGTCAACAGGTAAACCCCAAATTTCTAATACTGGTGCAGGTATTGGAACTGGATCTCTGCTGACACTGAATGCAGGCACTTTTTTGATTGTGAAGAACTTGGGAGTTTTCTGGCTCAGCAACAATGGAAAGTGAACTGAAATGTAATGGGCCATAAGACACTGAAACATTTGGCCATTCAGAGCCTATCAACACATGATATCAGGCAGTGGTTTGGATTGTTATTATTTTATTTTTCTAAAATAAAACAATGTTAAATTTAAGTTTATGTGCAAGGGATTGCTTGGCAGTGATAATAATGTATGTATCACTGTAAAAGGTAATTAATTTATTCCCAGACACCTTTCCTCCCTTCAGTCAATGTTATTCCTTCTTCAAGAAAAGTGACATCCTGACCCTGCTGAAATGAATGCAAGAACTACCTGTAGTTTCAACAGGAGCGGCCTTCACCTTGCACAGGATCAGGAAAAGACTTGGCATCAGCCTTCAGATTAAAATTCAAGAGTTCCTGGCACTCCTTTAAATTGCACATTATTACCATGGTCCCCTGCTCACATCCATCCATCAGCTCTGCTTATCCCACAAGTGGTCTGTAAAGGCTTCATTTTTTTTAAGCAAACTTCTGTCTTCTCATCCACTTTCCACATTTGGAGTACTTGAGCACCTTTAGCAGGTTTCTGTCCAGCTTTGGCAGCCTCTCTTGGAAGCCACAGAGAATTAATCACCTGCCAAGGAGAAATTAATCACTTTGTTGCTGCCTCCCCCATGCATGATGGCAGAAATTCAAGCCTTTGGCTCCACCAGCAGCAGCCACAAGCCTGTTTCAGACTGCTTCAACTCTCCTGCATCACCTGTCCCACCTTCTCTCTGCTTGCAGCTAAGCTCATGCTATTATAAGTTGGTATTAGTGATGGAATATGCTTGGTTTTGCTCCTGCCCTTTCTGCCAACAAGGATGCACTGTGACTAATACAATCTCCAGCTCCAGGCTGAATTACTGCGATTGAACTACATAGGGAGGCTGTGCCAAGGCTTCGACTTCGTGGCCATGGGATAGCTCCATCTCAAGCAGAAGGGAGAGTGCCCTGGGGGTCTACTCACTGCTTCCTCAGTTATTCCCAGTCCATTTCAAAAACTAGGAACTTATCAACAAAGTTAAGCTGTAGCAGAGACCATATCTCCAGCTGCAACTCAGCTGGCAAAGGATGCTCCATTGGCAAACACAGATAAAGTATTTTTAACTTGTGAGGTCAGCTGCAAAACAAGAAACTGAACAAGACGAGAAAATTCCAGAATTTTTAGGAAAAGATATTATATCTGATTTTCAGAAAATAACTGAATAATATAGCTGAATAAGTCTTTATTGTATGTCATGTTTTTCTGTCTGGTAATTCATATACTCCACATATTGTTAGGATCTCTGTTGTTTTGTTGGGGTTTTTTTATCTAAGGGGTCTCTGAGAGTGTCTGGGAAAAGCTTAACTAAAAACATGCATACTTCAGCATGAAAATTTACAAGGATATATAAAATTGAAAGGTTTGGAATCCCTTACTATATACATTATGTATACACAAATCAATATAAGCACATTATATATTTAGCATTCAAAAATCATAATGTACTGGAACAGATGTTGCCTGCATCATCCTAATTCAGCCTCCTTGTGTGCTTCATACAACTTTTAATTATACAATTACTTTCTTTTCCTGCACAAACCTGCTGTTTTAAAATTATACCGAATTAATAAACTCTGAAGTTAAATTGAAGGTGTGTAAGGATGCTGGCTATTATCCACAGGACAATTCCTTATTTTTTGTTGAAGAAATCAGGAGGTACATAGTGAGTGAAATGTAACTGGTTTTGTGGAATTTCATCTTACCTTGAAGAGAGAGAAGGCTTGACAGAGTCCAGGCTACCCCTATCTCAGTAGAAGTGACTTTCCAAGTTCCTTGTTGAGTAAACCAAAGCACATGATGCTAACACAAAGGTGGAAATTGAAGAAGGAGTAAAAGAATATTTTCAGCTCAAGATAAAGATGTTTGGAACAAAATGAAGTGCATCACTATGACACCTGGAGAAGAGTTCACCAATAGCCTCTACCCCAGTCATATGAGCATTGGCCACAGACAAAAGGGACTGAGATCCTCAAAGGAGCACAAAATCACTCCAGTTTATCTTGTTAAAATCTGGTAACTAAATCCTCATAGTAAGAACTTGAACATCCTGGTAAACCTCCAATTTAGGAAGGTTTCAATGAGTACAAATTTCAGACAGGGGTGCTCTGTCATTCTCCATTCCTAGATCATGGACAGCTGAGAAGCACATGCCTTGAATGCCCCAACTGCACAAGCACAAAAAGTCCAGCCTAGGCAATCACAACAGAGTGCAGGGTGCCCATTTCCTCAAGCATCTCCCCAGCTGAATGTGCTTCTTTTGGAGTTAGCTTTCTTCACGGTGGGTGGCATGGGGCTATGTTTTGGATTTGTGCTGAACACAGGGTTGATAACGTAGAGATGTTTTTGTTATTGCTGAGCAGGGCTCACACAGAGCCAAGGCCTTTTCTGGTTTTGGTACTGCCACACTGGCAAGGAAGTTGGGGGTGCCTGGGAAGCTGGGAGAAGACACAGCCAGGACAGGTGACCCAAAGTGATCAAAGGGACGTTCCAGACCATGTGACATCATGCTCAGTGTATAAAACTGGAGATTAGAAGGTGGAAAGGGGGACATTTGGAGTGATGGCATTTGTCTTCTCAAGTCATTGTCATGTGTGATGTGGCCCTGCTCTCCTGGGGATGACTGAACACCTGCCTGCCCATGGGGAGCAGTGACTTAATTCTTTGTTTTGCTTTGCTTGTGTGTGTGGCTTTTGCTTTCCCTATTGAACTGTCTTTATCTCAACCCATGAGTTTTCCAGCTTTTACCCTTCTGATTCTCTCCCAGATCCCCCTGGTGATGCAGTGAGCGAGGGGCTGCGTGGGGCTTGGCTGCTGACTGGGGTGAAACCGTGACACCACAAAAATCTGCACCGATAGACTGCATAGTGAAGTGGGCTGGGTGTCTCTTGTTGCCAACACCAAAGTGTCCCTAAGACATTTCATATGTCACTTTTCATCTCAGAACAAATTGTATCCATATGAAAGGAATTCTGCCTTACATTTCAGTCTGCCACAGAAAAACTGATCAGAGAATAGAAATTGACTTCTGCTTAGGCCATTTAACAGATGTAATTATGTGCAAACAGAATTATACGCTTGGCTCTTTGGAAGTTCCCGGTTCACAAAGCTGGGAATTGTTATGCGCAAAATCACCTGGAAGATGAAATTTAAACAAAAATATTCAATTATAGCTGGGAAATATTCAAGAAATGAGATGAAAAAGAATATAATAAATATATTTTATTACATATAAATATATATATATACATATTTATATATATAAAAATAAACAATCTAATGAACAAAATAGTGTGATTAACATGTCAACCTGCTTAAAAAAAAAAAAGACAAAACAACCTTAAAAATATGGATAATAATTTTAAAAGACTGAAAGCTGAGAGTAACAAATACATACCAGCTAACTGTTAAGAACTGTAGAAAGGTTAGCAGCGGAGGCAGAAATACTCAAGAAGAAGTGAGATCAAGGTACAAAAGGTTAAACATATGGAAATTAACTGGTCCAGCTAACTTGTAGTCTCAAATTGTTAAAAGCCGGTGGAGACGGTCATCAGACCTTTAATATTGGTCTTCAGTACAGCAGTCATTAAGTTGCAGCTACCTGGCAGAGAACTGATGCTACCCCAGCGACTGCAAGAACAAATGGGGTATCCCTCCTGCTCTGACAGGAGCACCGCAGAAGAGCAGATAAAAGACCTGAGTTTACTGCTAATAGTAGAGGTAATAAAGAGCAACAGGTTTATGAAAAGCAGATAGTAACAAACAATATTGATAACTTTCAAAAATTGGAAGTTTTGTTGATAAAGGCTCCACCATTGAAAAAATAATCCTGAATTTCTCTGATATATTAAGCACTGAGTCACATAAGAAGCAAGAGGGAAGTCAAATCCAGGTTCATGTGATTAAATGAGAAAGGAAGTTAATTCTTTGATAGTATTAAAAGTTATATGGAAACAGAGAGAAAGCAATGTTTCTAGTGAGTTTTCTCTGGGATTAGGTCATAGCTTTGCGCCATTTAATATTTTGGAAAATGAAAAAAGCTCAACTATTTTAAGGGAAATGACAGAAATATTAGAAGACTATTGTCTAACAGAGAGTAACTGTTCCTCAGTAAAGGACTATGCAGATAAAGGCACAGATAAATAACCATTTTTGAAAGGAAAAGGAAACATCAGTGGGATAAAAAGCAGAGGGAGCATAAGTTCAGTGAAGAACTGATGAGAAGGAGATCAAAAGTATCTTCCCAGGACAAGGACTTCAGTTCTCGACAGAACTGGAAGAGCAGTCAGACAGCAATTCACCTTTGGGTGGCTTCTCTTTCTTCCAGGCCAAAGCAGAAGTAGGTGCTAAATAAATGAAGGCAAGTGAAAAGAAACAAGCTTTCCTTTGGGGTCACTGCAAGAGAAATTGAATACCTGCTTTGAAGTAAATATATAATTTTTAAAAAAGTAAATCCACCCCACCTACAGAGAACACCATTCTGGAGAGACGTCTGGTCCCAGGCACCAGTCTGTCTCATGTAGTAGAGCAGCAGCAGGGCTCTGGCAGGTGCTCCTTGGAAAACCTACTGACAATTGTACATGTTCAACACTCCCATAGGGAGACCCTGTCTCTGCAAATTCTTACTTGGCAAACAAGTATTTCACTTGAAAAATGCACGATTTGGAAGATATAAGGAGATGCATGATTACAGGAAGAGAGGCAAGCTAAGAGAGTCTAAGCAGCATTGGAAAGTGCTAGGCTAAAGCTAAAAAAAGGTAATTTAAAAGAAGTATCATCGCTTGGAGAGAAAAAAAAAAATACACAGACTGACCACATCAATGATCCAGCCATCTGTAACACACCTTCTCCAACATGGATCAGACAAGCACAAGAACACCTTGAGATCCTGGGCTATGAAAAAATCACCATCCATAATTCGACTGTCTAAAGCAACAAGCTTGTGAAAAGCGTGCTGTGGACATAACAAAATACCTTTTAAGAGTTTAAACAACAGAATACAGAGCTCTCAAACTGAGTGACTTGAACAGTGGGTGGAAAACAGTCATTCACAGATGTCCTGAAGGATGGTATTGGCATAGTTGTTTTACAATCATGTGGCCAAAACTAGAAACCAGAGAGCTTTCCACTTCTCTGCAGGTGTTATTTAAAAAAAAACAAAACCAAAAAAAAACCCACAAAAAAACCCCCCAAAACCCTTGCACCCATCCACTCATCTAGGAAAGGCAGCTGTGTCACAGTGAGGGCACCAAAAGGTTCACAAGCTCCCTGCAGCCCATGTTAACTGAAACAAACCACAAAACTGCTGCCGCTTCTGAAGGGGCCTGGCAAACCTCATTTTACCACAGAAATACGGAGCTTATTTTTCAGCTTCAGATGTACAATTTGCAAACTGAATGCAAACCTCAGAAAGACTCAATTGTTGCAGATACACTCTAAAGTATTAGAAATACGTTGTGTAGGATAGACAAGAGCTAGATACCAATCAGATTAAAAAAACCCAAAACAACTGCTGCAAGTCAGATTTCATGAGAACTCTGATTTTGAAAGCTACTGCTAAGGTACAACCCTCTAGACTCTTGGCCCTATTTTCAGATCAAAGAAATAATCTCATAATCTGAAAAGAAGCAAAACATCTATTTGAAGACATGAAGATGGTTAACTCTGAGGTACCATGGTATCGTAAACATATGAATGAAGCCCTTTTGGAGATTAGGCAATCTAAGAAAGACAAAGAGTTACCAGGATGAAGATGGTCAGGTTTGTTGCATTCAACAAGTAAAGCAAAAGAGCAATTTACTGATAGTGCTCTTTTTGTTGGTTTTGTTCTGACATAGTGTTCACGTCCCCAGATCCAAATTCTGTCTCTTCTTCACTCTTCCTAAGCAGCTGCTTCCACTCTGAGAGTCTGAAGTTAATGGGTAGGCGATGTGAGGTAGGCAGGATGGACCCTCCGGGCTCAGTTCAGGTGCCTCACCAGATGCACATGGAGCACATGCAGATTCACGCACTGGCCTTGCATAAATCTCCACCAAGCCTGGTAGGTTTTCCAAAATGTTGTATATCCCAGATTCTTCAAAAGATACCTCTTCAAATACTCCTTTTTCATCAGCAGCAAAATTTACTTTCTATTCTATTTTATCTTCCCTTATCCTGAGAAGAGTTTGGACTGAAGTATGTCTCCTGGAAAGCAACTGATGAGAACAGCAAGCCTGAAGCACACCAGCAGCAAGAAGAAGGTCAGCCCAAACTGCTGTACCTCAGCACAGCTCCTGCCAGCCAAAACCACCCTAGAGAGTAAAATGTCCAACCTGCTTGCAAAAAACATTTCTCTTTACAAGTAGTTGCAATGCAAAACAGTGTGCCATAGAGGGGAGGAAACTTTTCACAAAAAAAAAAGATTGCCTACTGGAATTTATTTAGGTCGACACCAGTGGGACTTTCTCAGAAGCAAGGAAACTTTTTGTGAGCTAAATGTTTACCTCCTTTGTGGGAGCAGCAAATTAGGTGTTTACTCCTTCAAGCAGTAACAGAAGCCAATACACCTGTTCCTTCCAGATTGTCCCTGCTTTTTTTGGCATGTGATACCTTGAAAATGGCTCCAGTGATCTGCCATGGGAGGGCCAGGAGGTTTGATAAAACAGGTTGTAGCATTTGTTTCTCAAGTACTAAAAAAAACCCAAAGCAGTTAATGGTTGTGCTGGCTAAGAGAATATAATGCTTATTGCTGCATTTTATTAATTCTGGTACCAATCCCACAGAATATTGAAATTAGACTAAAATAAAAACTGAAAAAATGTGGGTAAAAACAAACATGCCACATATATTTATGAAAAAGCCATCAATCTTATATGGTTGTGCCTTTCCTCATGGGGGAGGGGATAGGATCAGAGAGATGTTATCCACGGCCTGATCCACCACTGCCCTGTGAACCACCCAGCCCCAGTTCTCACCCCTGGAGAGGACAGAGTGACAGGAAGGGCATTTAAATCCCACTTCTGATCTGCGAAGTGCAACCTTGTGCACTCTCCCCACAAAAAAACAGCAGAGAAGGACTGAGGGGTGGGGACAGTGTAAGTGTGAAACCCCACTTTGAGCATCTGCATTTCTCTGGTGGCACCTTGCATCAGCTGTCACCAAGTCACCACAGACTGGCAGGTGACATTCTGTATATTTATGTATATGGAAAGCCCCAGCTGGATTCAAACAATTTTGCCTACAAAAGTGATGGGCTGAGAGCAGAGGACATTAAACCTGAGGGTTTAGTTCACAGTTCTGTGAAAAAAATCATTGCTTTTCTCAGTATCAGTCCAAAAATTCCTTCAGTGTCAGAAATGGTGCTGGGTTATGCAGGCAACCCAGCTCAGCCCCGGCCAACAAATCTGCAGAGTAAAGACACAGATTTAGAAATATAAAGGGCTTATGCAAAGGAACCAGACTGAAAGGTGGATTGAAATTCCCTTTTGATCCAACACTCATCACATGCCTTCTAATCCCATTGAAGCGTCAAGTGCCTCAGCCCCTGGGAGGTGGAAAATGGTAGCTCATCCTCTGGGCACATTGGCACCCAATGGAGGTACAGCACTGGCCCTGCCACAGCCAACACCCTGCGCAGAGAAACAGCTTATACCAGCAAAAAAAAAGTTGTTTCTCTGGTAGGAATTAAACCACTTTGCTGAACAGATTACATTATAACAACAAAAAGGCCTTTTGATGGTAGGACTGAACTCACAGTAGGGATTTTGCTGTTGTAATTATACTATTGCCATGCCAGCAAAACTCTTTAAGCATAGACCAACTCCCTGCATTTTTACCTTTTCAGTTTAAAAGGTTACACAGAGGCAGAAGTTATGAAATGGGTTGGCACTGGCATGGGGAACAGTCTAGCCCCCTAGAAAGCAATTCATCTTGCAATGGAGAAGGCTTCCTGGAGCATTTTCCCAAAGGAACCACAGTGATACACCAGCTCTGGAGGTGTGCAAGGGAACTGGAAATTGTGGTCCAAGAGGTGTGCAAGTGTGCTCAGCTTGTAAATATTTTTTTTAATGAAGACCTAGGTTGGTTTTTTATTTAGAGTACCTATTCTGAAATGTTTGTATCTACTGTGTTAATAAATCTGGGGAGGGGGTGGGGGATATTAACTATAGAGAAGAGATTCTGCAGTGATGAAATGGCGTGCATATGCAGATCAAAACAAATTGTAATCCTTTGGGAAAATCTGACATTTAAGTGCTCCCTATTCTGGATGTGCCAATTCAATAGCATACCTGCTTCTCATATATAATGTAATGCAAGAATAAGAAACTTAAGACACACTTAAAGACCAAAAAAAAGGGTGGAGCTCCTTGGCAACATCTCTAATCCCTTTGAAGGCTCTGGCATCTGCTGAGTCAGGCACTCCCTCTCTATGCTGTAGTTTACAATCAGCCACTTGAGTCACAGCAAGTTCCTGACTTCCCTGTTGGAACTACACTGTCATGAACTACAGTTGCATATTTTTAGGGATTGGATACTTTTATTTAATCTCTGTGTTTTTGTTGTTGTTGATCAATTATAAATATATAAATATTGGCTAAATAAATTAAAAGGAAAAAAAAAAATAAAGGAGTTCTGAGCTCTCAGCTCTCAGTACAGCTGCAAGAGACTTGTTCTCATAAATGCTGTCCTCGAGCCACAAAACACACTTCATTCTTCATGAAGTCCTTGGAGCTGGAGAAGCATTTTGCAGACCAGCCATGGGATCCCCACATGAAGCATCTGGAGGCAGGATTGCATTAGCAGAGCTCTCTGCCCTGCTGGAAAGACCTTGCTCCCCAGCAGCAGACTAATTAGCCAGGGTGGAGCCCCATTCTGATATAAATCCATGCTAGCCTGGATGTCTTTCTACAGTGCTTCCCAGTGGCACACAGACATGGGGATGTGGCCTGGAGCCAGTCACCAATCCTGCCTTATTTCCTCATCCAAAAATTGAAGATGCAGTCTGTCTGCCAGCAGAAACTCCCATTGTGCAACTGAATTTGCTGATATTTGCAAAGCATTTAAAGGTGTGTCTTAATGGGAAAAAGTGTGTCCGAACTCCAGGTAGGTCACAGGAGTAAACCTGTTTCTGATTTTAGCAGACAAAACAGCAGTGAGCAGCATTTCACATGCACAGAGTTGAGCTAGGAATTCTCTTTAATCAAGTTAAGTCAGGTTTCATTCCTGCCCCTGCCAATTATTTAAATCCCATCTACCCACAAAAGCCTCCAACCCTGCTGTGGTGGAGCTGTTGACTCACATTGTTTCTCAAAAAGGGGGTTACAATGCACTGACCTGTACTCAGCACTGGCGTGGATAGGGAGTAGCTCCACGGGAATGTGTCAGTGTATCCTCTGGCACATCCCTGTGCTGCCATTGCACATGCCAAGCCCACAGAGAGATCCCAGAGAAGTTTCCTGGGAAGAATTAACGTAGTGGGTCAGGTAGAAACTGCTCCAGCCATCAGAGGATGTGCCACTAGAAACCTCAGGAGAGCACGATGCAGGTAAAGCCACTGAAGCACGGGGTTACCCGAGTTATCACAATGCCCCTTAGGCTCGTCCAGTGCAAGGGGATTTGCTCTAGGCAATTCTGCATCAAAATATGCTCTGCATTAACCCAAGCCAGGCAACTGAAACCATGACCCCGTCTCTCTGCTTCGTGAGAACATTAGAGGGGAAATGCTGAGAAAATGCAATGTGACTGTTCATGGAAGAATGATTTCTGTCTTTTCTTCAAAATGTTTCTTGAGTTTAATACAAGCATCAACAAACGTAGCTATTAAGATCCCCTTTTCTCATCAGCAGTGTTTCTATCTCTAGGCGGAACTTGATATCTGCTTAACAGTGCAGAGCAAATTTATAGGACAGCTTAAGGTAGGAAATAATGAATTTCACTTCAGCAACTGATAGCACATAATTGCGTGTAGCTACAGTTTGTCACTCTGAAATGCATGATAATATGTAAGCTCTGGCGTTCAGTTCTTATTTGCCTCTTATTGTTTAAAGAAATAGAAAAATTAGAAATATTAAAAAAAGAAAATTAGTTCCACTAATTAAGTCACTTCCAGTTCAGTGAGATTCTTCATTACTTTTTAAAATGTATTTTTAACCTGTGTTTCTTATAATGTAATTTTATGTGCTTCTTTCACAATTTTCTCCCACATTCTTTCTGTATTTTTTATTTTATTTCCATGTGCGTTACATCTATTTCTTTCATCGCAATATTTTCTACAACTTTTCAACAGTTCTTCAGCTTTGGAAACACTACAGAATGTCAAAAGAAAATTAAAAATATGTATGTTTAAAGAACCCCTAAACTCTAAACTTGTATGTAATGCCTTTTAATGATAGAAAAGCTTAAAAGAAAAGAGCAAAATTTATAAAAGCTAATATTTTTGCCACCAGTTTTATATTTAAATATTAATCCCTTAAATATTAAAAAGCCCAGCATTTCATTTAAGGTTTGGAGTATAAAACCACATATTTTTATTTAAAAAAACCATCTGAATAAAAGCATTGAACTTAGTCTGAAAACAGTGATGTTTATTGCTGAGGGCGTGGAAATTAAAAGCAGTCATGTTTACTGAGGAGCTGACTGTAAGGGGGCAAGGTCATAATTTGCACATAATTACTGGTTTGCACTATCGTTTAACCACTACTGAGATGAATATGTTTTTCTTCCTTCCCTCTTCCTGTGCAGAAGTAGTGTTCAGCACACTTCCTATGCATTAGATGTTCTTGTGCAAATCACTGCTTTCTGTGGTTTGTGATTCAATAGCAAACATTGCTCTCACAAACAAGGTCTGCATCTAGAGATAGCTCTGTATTTTTTGATAATATTTTCAGTTAGTAAGAATGTGCCATCAGCACATAATTACAGACATGCATGCTATGACAAACAAACATGAAAATATGGTTGACTACAGTAAACCAGGAATATTTTAAATATGGGGTGTGTCTGCCTTTGTATAGTATATACAGTCACACCAGTCTCCTTTGCATCAGTTCGCACAGAAAATATCCAGCCAAGTATTCTGGGCGAGCCTATAAATAATATTATTTCCCAAGGCTGAGAACTATATGCTTCCTGGATAACTTTTGAGGAGTTTGAATCATGATTTTCAGAACTTGCTTTGTTAGTGCCGATTTTGACAATGCAGGGTGTCCAGGAAGAGGTGAGCATCCCCACTCTGGGAAGCAGTCCTCAGCTGAGGAAGACATCGGGTGCCAAGAAACAGAGGCGCTCAAACTTCACATTAGAAGTTTGACCTTTATATCAAAGCTATTTTTAAAATAGCAAGATTTTGTTTCAGCATTTGATGGTGGCATACCAGACACTCCAACTGGAATAAAGCCATATGTACTGGTATCAGGTGTTGTGTGCCCAGGGGAGAGTTACTGCCAGCCACCTGTTCAGTGGCAGCTCTTCCTGCCACAGCCATAGCTCACCTTAACCATGATGGTCTGTTGACAGGTATTTCAGAGTATGACCCACAGTGCTGCAATTTTTTGAAAAATAATGACAGAATGTTTGCTGCCTCACTGATATCTTCAACCTTTGCTCCAAGCTCTTGCTTTCAAGGAAAGTACAAGGTTTGAAATGGATGTGGGTTCTTGGGACTGTACCCGCTCCTCCTTGGCAGTCTGTGTGCTAGTCTTGAAATGACACACAAAGCCTGAGCTTCACATTCAAAGCCACCTACATGTCAAAATTCACAGGAAGGTAGTTTGCCTGGGCTACCCAATCTTCTTGGCTCAACAGTCAACATTTTAATCACTCCTCCAACTTGCATTTATACAGAATTTCTAGAGACGGGATGAGTTCCAAGCTGGGATGAAATAAATTCCCAATTTCTCCACAAGACAGAACACTATTCTCTCCCTGGCTCTGAGAAGCTGATTGTGGGTGAGCTGGTGCAACCCTCCCATTCTTCTCCAGCTGCCTGTGCCAAGGGCAGAGTACTGTGGGGGGTATTCACACAGTGCACTCCAGAGCATCTCCCTGCACGCAGGCTGGCGAGATGGGAGGGTGGGTGGCTATTCATAGAATCATAGAGTTATTGAAGTTGAAAAGGACCTCTAAGATCCTCGAGTCCAACTGTTAACCCAGCACTGCCAAGTCCTCCATTAAACCGTGTCCCTAAGCACCACAGCTGCATCTCTTTCAAATACTTCCAGGATGGTGACTCCACCACTTCCCTGGGCAGTCTGTTCCAATGCTTGACAACCCTTTCAGTGAAGACATTTCTCCAAATATCCAATCAGGTGCTCCTGTTGTTCAGCTTGAGGGCCTATCACTTTTTACCTGAGAGAAGAAGTCAACTCCCACCTCACTACCACTTCTTCTCAGGCAGTTGTAGAGAGCAATAAGGTCCCCCCCAAGCCTCCTTTTCTCCAGATTAAACAACACCAGATGCCTCAGCTGCTCCTCATAGGATTTGTGCTCCAGACCCTTCACCAGCTCCATTGCCCTTCACTGGACTTGCTCCAGCACTTCAGTGTCTAAGTAGGTCCCCTTGTCATAGAAGAAGATCAGGTTGGTCCAGCAGGACCTGCCTTTCATTAACGCATGCAGCTGAGCCTGATCCCCTGGTTGTCCAGGTCTTTGATGTTGGAAAGTCATAAGGAAAATCTTGTGCAACCTTAATTCAGCCCTCTTCTAATCTTCAATTACAAAATCACATACTGTATTTTCCTTGGGACCCTGCCTCATTCAGTTCATGGAATAGCCGGTGTTCACTTAATGAGCAACTATTCAATATTTTATTTTCTTCTCACTCAGTGTGTTGCCCTAGGCATGATTTACTAGATGTAATTCAAACCTAGCTGTGTAGCCAAAATTATTAATTTCAGCGCAGCTTTTTTTCCTTTGGTACTCATCCTCACAGCACTCCTGAGTGCTACACAAACAGTAAATACTATATTTTCATAATACCACAGTGAGGGTGTTTTCATAATACCCCAGTGTGATTAAATGGGGAGGAGGGGGTGGAATTATCCTCACAGGTGTGTAGAAAAGGCAGAGAAATGCAGAGGAGACATTACAGTCCAAAGAATCAAAAATTTGTAACACTCTCTTGACAATTTCAGTCCTTTTAAAAATTCTTAATATAATTCCAGTCGAGTCAAGCTGTATCCATCAGTGCTCAGAGATGGAGGAGACCTTCTAAACCATAGACTAGTTCCCTCCTATCACAGGCAGCTTTTTAATACTATTATCAAATTGGACCGAATAGGAATTGGGTTTCCTTGAATTCCTATTAAAAAGCTGAGAACTCACTCCTCTGGTAGTTAGAAACCATGTTCTAATTTTCAGCCTAAATTTATTCATAGCCAGATTGCACTCATTTGTTCTTAGGCCAACATTGTCCTTCACCTTAAATAGTTCCTCTCCCTCTCTGGCATTTGCCACTACTGATAAATTTAGAGTGAGCAATCACATCTTTTTCTCTCTCAGCATTTGTCTTGAGGAGCTAAATGAGCTACACTCCCTAAGGTGTCTCTCTCAAATTAAGCTGCCAGGTCCCCTGTTGATCCTAAGAACTGCTTTCCACACCTACTTCAGCTCATACTTATCTGCTCTGGGCATGGCTGACCAGGCTCATAGGCAGCACCAGGCCTGCCTGTATTCACCCAGAGGAGGGTCAAGAGGCAAAAGGGTAACTGCTGGTAACCAAATGAGTTAACAGTATTTCTCTATCTGCCCTGGAAATGATGTGTCTCAGAATCAACCTGAGATTTCCACAGCTACAGCTCATCAGTAGCACCCCAATGACTGAAGTCTACCATCACATGCCAACTGTGCTCCTTTTCAGTTTCCAACAGAAAGTCACAGCATTGGTTGAAAAAATGCATGCATTTTGTACTACTGAATTTCATTTCGCTCCTCTCCTCCCAGTCCTCTGGATCATCACTGCATACCTCTGCTCCAGTATCCCAGTCCCAGCCTGGGTGGTGATGCCACCCACAAAGTGTCGGTGGCTGACTCCACTGGCAGCCTAGTATACGTACACTTGTACACACAGGTGTATATGAAGTTGGTTTTTGAACGTGTCTGCTTCTGAGATCAATTTTAAACAACTCACCAGAAAAAAAGACCAAAACAGAGCAACTATTAGAAAACCACAGAGATCAGCTATGAAAGCTCGGAACATTAGACATCCTGATTTGATATCTTTTGAAAAATTCCTGTACTCCATGGCTGTCAAATGTTGGTCACCTATTTGACATGAAATAAATTATATTTTGATTTCTGAAAAGATTACACTCCATTAAATTTAAGACTGCTTCAGTTATGACTTATATATGCACCTTTTGGGGATTCATGTGTTTTTCTTTAAGGTGTGAATTGATGTGTGCAAGGCCATTTGGAGTCATCTTTTTTCATTGAACATCTATCTTAGAATCACATACTAAAATACTTGGTAAATAATGACCAGACGAATTGAATGCAACTGGAGAAACATAATCCAA
This sequence comes from Corvus hawaiiensis, assembly GCF_020740725.1. Taxonomy (NCBI): domain Eukaryota; kingdom Metazoa; phylum Chordata; class Aves; order Passeriformes; family Corvidae; genus Corvus; species Corvus hawaiiensis. Next base: position 15,458,847 of record NC_063217.1, read on the forward strand.
ATTTGACAGCAGAAGAGAATGCCTAGGCAAGAAACCCAAGGAGAATAAAAGCAAGGTAGGAAGCGTGTGACACCATGACTTAGCTGAAATAAATTGCTTCCAGTTGCACAGACTGCTTGTTTTTCTGGCTAAAAAATATGCATATTTCAAGCAGAATACAGTGAGGAGGAGGATGCTCCCTACCCACTGCCACCAGTCCCCAAACCTGGGGGAGTGGCCACAGCAGGTTATAGTGGAAGTCACTGAGCAGCTGATAACAGAAGACTGACAACCCTGAGACCATGTCAGACTTTGCACCACAATCCTCTCCACAGATAACAGTCCTGGACAAGCTGAGGGGACCCAGAGGCATATACTGTCAGATTTAGGCCACTTTATGGATGCTCTTGGGAGTATATTGCCTGCAAAATGCTCCAGAGACTGGTGTAAGCAAGAAAAAATTTCCAAGCCAACAAATAATGGTGATTTCAGGATAACTTAGATAACCTCCAAGGTGTAGGAGGGATCAGATTTGAGCTGGAATGATCCAGCGAGGCAGTAAATAAACACTATGTCTTGCTGACCCCAGGAGGGCTCAGCCCAGATACATAGAAAAAAGTTGCCAAATACCCTTTGGAGAGTCGTAACCTAAATTCACAGAGACATAAAACAAGGAAGAGGTAATACATGAAGCTTTCTGTGAAAAGGGTGCATTGTCACATGTACGTGGGAAAAAAAAGAAGACTTTCTAGCATGCAGGGGAAGAAAAGCAACAGCCATAAGAGAGGCTTGGGCAGAGCAGAGGGCAGGTACAAGTGTGTAGGCAGTGGTGAGAGACGAGGTGCAGGAAGGAGCAGTGTTCATGCAGGCACTGCAGGTATGAGGAGGCAAGACAAGGACTGGAGCAGGGTATTGGAGAGGGGGAACCCTCTGTTTATGGCTCCTGCACTGCTCCCTGAGAGTAGCCCAGTCTTCATTGCCCAGTGGGGTTAATTTTGGTGCCTTTGCAAATACAAATCGAGCAGATCCAATGAGCTCCTTTAAAGCAGACAGTTCACCTGCAAAAAGGCTTGCACCAGCTTCACTAGATCAGGTTTTCTAAACTGCTGCTTCTGGGCAGACAAAGTCTGGGGAGGTAAGGAGAGAAAACATTTGGTCCTGTGATACTCCACTGTGTCTGACAGAAGTGTATTTAGTCTCTTCCCAGTAAATAACACCTATTTTTGGGGCAGAAAAAAACTCAACTGTCTGACAAAGCCACACTTCGTATGCCCCTTATTCTTCCTTGAGAAGTATCTTCAGCTGTGAATACATATATATACCCTAATGACAGTCAGCTGTCACGTCTGTAAACATACATTTACCTCCCATTAAGGGTTATTTGCCCCTTTTTGTGACCTTTCACCAGCTTTCCATACCCTGGCCATGTGGCACAGATGGTATAATCCTGTCAGGCTAAGGCAGGTGACAGTGCTGCTCAGTGTTTAGTAATCAGTGACTGTAATTAGCCAGACTGGACTCAGGCTCAGATAATAGGGCAGTCAAACAGCTGCCAGTCAGGAGGCTTTTCCTGTGGACTGCAGGAGATGGAAGAGAGGATGATATAAAGAGGCCATGCATTTTTCCAGCACACTTTATACAGAACAAGTGATAATGTTACATATGGTGTTTTTCATTTAAAAAAAATTCCTTCCAGAGTGACCAATAAAGTGTGTTTCATATCACAAGGAGCTTTTAGTTGGTTTTTAAATCTGATGGAGGGGTCTGGAGAGTGTTTAGCAGCACCAGAGTTTTTTCCTATTTGGAGACTATCTTGTCGTGCTTTCCTTACACAAATATGTTCACATACACACAAAACATGCATGGATGAAGCGCTCCAAGTTCCTGATCCCTAAAGCAACTCCTTTAACACAGGAAAGTGCTAAGCTGCTACTTGTTTGCATTCAGAGATCAGGATTTAGACAAAATTAAACTTAGTTGTAGTGAAAATAAAGAGAAAAAAAAAATTAAAGAGATGCCATTAAAAATAGGGAGGGTATTGAAACTATTGACTATAGGAAGTTATCAGAATAAACTTTTTACTGGTTTTAGTTCTTTTTAGAGATCTCAGAGATTGTCCTTATTTCTGATCTTGTGTCATGCTACACGTTTAGATGATATGTAAGCTGCACATGCTGTATTTAAGAGAAGCAAGCAGTGTGCTGAACCAACCATATTTTCATGTGAGAGATGATTCACTGTCTCCTGGATGGTAGAAAATTCTCTGTCCTAAGCAGATGCTCATGTTCACAGTCTGTGAGGGTGAAAGAGGTTTTATTACCAAAGAGGCAACCAGTCATCTCTTGCAGGGAAAGACTAGCATTCATTGCCTAGGAGGGCTTTTTTGCCTTGCTTCAATATTTCTTTCCTATTTTTGAACATGTGCCTGTTATTGCAAAGACACTAATAATGAAATATATTTAATTTTAAATTATGCACACATCACAATTAATCAACTTCTCCTCATCCTTTATTGCATATATTCCAACAACATTTCTCGCTCTTCCCCTCCAAAATTGTGCTATTTATCTGTACAGAACAGATACCTTAATCTTTTGTGGGGAAAGCAGAGAATAATTTCAATTTCCATGCATTTATGAGAAGACATTCTTAAATAGGCCAGTGAAAGAGATATTGCATCTATAAATAAATTATTCCAAGGCGGGCAGTGGGATGGGGTTACACACATCGCCATTGTGCGGGGAGGCTGCAAAGCCTGACCCGGGAGTGCAGCTGTTGTCTTTGTGCCGGGTACTCTGCCTCTGCCATTGTTCCCCTGATTACAACAGGCACGTCGGGGGCGCGGGGAGGGCAGGCGGGGGTGAAAGGATGGCTGTGCATTGATAACGCCTGGCACTATCACAGAGGGCAATGATAGGCTTCTCAGCTGCGGCGCTATCGGGGTGTGGGGCTCTGGAGCGTGTGCGTCCCCCCGCCTCCCCTCCCTGAATCAGCAAGTTCGGGAGATGTGAATGTGTTCACCTCCTGCGTGTGCCAGCTGGATCTTACCCAGACACACACGGGATTGTGTCAACAGATGGTGTAAACGGGACAAAAAGGACAGTATTTCCAAACTGAATATGTAATATCAAACAGGTGTGGAAGTAAGGAGATGGTAATGAACAAGGAACGCCGAGCTGCAGAGAAGGGTGTCCGTGCTGCTCGCAGCAGAGAGGTGGGGAGGGAACTCATTGCTCTTACCATGCGCCACTCAACAGGAGGGGAAAACGGCCATGATCTCTCTGCCACTGCCATTGACCCCAGTAACACCTCAGCTGCTGCATAGCCTGGCCCCAGGGAGACGGCAGGGGTGATGTCCCTGCTGCCCTTTCATCCCCTTCATCGTCTTGTTTCCAGCAGCACCTCTGAAAGCCCTACACAAAGGTGCTTGGCCTGTCAGCATCCTAAAAGCCGTGCTCACCCACTCCTCCAGTTGGGGCAGAGGCAGGCCAGGAGGACAGGGGACCAATAGCAGAGGTGTTCCCAGCTCCTGTTATCAGCCTGCCTGGGGCAAGAAGGAGAAATACCCCAGAACAGAAAAGCCCGAATTAGTTGGGCTAATCTAGGATGCTGCTGTCATCACAGATGCACTGGGGACATCTGAGCTGGGGTTACTGAGCATCAGCATGAAAGGCATCCATGTCACAGGAGGTGTTGTGTGACCCAAACCTTGCTACAACGCTGTGATTGATTCCTATTTACCCCTGTGGACCTCCTGACACCTAGGATAGCTGCCACTCACCCCACCATCGACCTTTAGGGCTGCATAGTACACCTGGTGTCATAAGCCTGGCCATGGGAAGGGATACACCTGCCCTGCACCCTTCAGGAGAAGCCTGCCAGGCACACAAATGCAACTGGGTTATTCACCCCCAAAAGATGTAAAGCAGCCGTGCTTGGCACCAGCCATGGAGTCGTTTATGGCCAAACTGCCTGTCCATTTGTATCCCAAGACATGTCAGAGAAAACATAGTAGGGTTTTTTCCCTCACTGACTGAACTGGGGTACACAACAGTTCACCATTGCTTTGTAGATTTTCCCCTTCCTAAAACCCAGAGGAAATCCTCCTACTTCTCAGCAGATGCTATCTGGTCACTCTGAGCTCCTCCTCAGCTGCTGAAAAGAAGTATTCATCTTAAACCTACTTAATTTTTATAACCCTCTCTGGTTTTTCCATTTATTTCCAATTACTGTGGGTCTTGCTATCTGTCAAGGATAGGATCACACATCTGTCTCACTGTTAAAACTGCTAACAGAGACCAGGAGTAAGGGATTTCTGACATGAAAGCCATGGCCACCCATGACAAGCAGGGGTAGAAACTAAGATGCCTGTTACTGTGGGACTGAAACATATTCATTTGATGCTGCTTTGATACTTCAGTTGCTGTCAGATAGGTACCTACAACAACACAATCTGAAAACAAGTTTACAAAGTAGCCACACACTGACTTGTATATTCCCACATTCTTTCTTTTGCTCATCCCAAGGTTGTAATGCATTGTGTACAAATTCACCTCACAGATATTCTTGTATTTTACTTGCAATCTGGTACACATCTGTTATATGTAGATGAGCTTCCTGCTCTCATCCCTTTCAAATTATTCTCTCCAGAACTGTGTTCAGCCAAAACTGAGCATTGCTATTTCCCCATCCTCTGTGATCTGTCAGCTGCATTCAACACAATTAGCTTTCTTGTTCATCATGCAATCCTGCCCTCATTTACCTGGCTTGGTCATTTCCTCTTCTCTAAGTGGGTCAGTGAGAGGATCTTCTTGATTCTTCCTCCAGTTTTCCATGGAGGTACCTGCAGGTCCTCACCATGGCCCCATTCTCTTTTTCCAGGTTCATGATATCAGCCTCCACCACAGGCACCTATATTTCAATCAGCTTTCTCCCAACACACTCTTGTTTAACATCTCTCTGTAATTCAGTAAAGTAATCAAATTTAAGCTACTGGAGAACCCACCTTAATCCTCTTTTCTTCTGATGTGGCTCCAAGAGTTGTAAGAAGACACTAATATACACAGGCTAACACCCAGTATGCTGATCAATACTGTATCAGTCTTAACTTGTATTCTCTCACACATCTCTCTCTTGTCTGACATGTGAAGGTCTCTGTTTGTACATCACAGCTGGGGCCTCTGTCCCCCATTGTCTTAATTATAGACTCAATGTGCTGCAGATATATAAATCATGGAAATTTAATCAGGCTTATTGCATCCTTCATCTGGCAGCACAGACTGAAATGAAAGCTGTGGTGAAATAAAGGCTATTCCAAATGAGAGGGAATAGCAATGCTACATTATGCTCTTGAGAATTTTCCCAAGATATAGCATCTCTGGGGACCCTCTTCCCCCACACACAGGTGCAAATCCCAACTCATGCTCAGTCATTTAAATAAAAGTTACAGTCAACATATAAGACACAGGACCCAGGCTGACAAGCTGCAAGTGGTTTGTTTCTACAGAGATGAGAAGGGAGTAAAGCACATGAGATGGTCCTGGGGATGCTCACAATGTCTTTCAGAGGTGAAAAAAATAAAAACAACAGGGTGAGAACATGGAGCAGGTGAGCACCAGCAGGTGCATGGAGCAAGTGGGCTGGGCTCCTGTCCTGCCCCGCTCCCTATGTCCCTTCCTTTACAGGCTGCTGGGATTCCTAGCTCCTTACCAGTCTCTCCATGGTGCTGCTTTCCACATCCTTTGCTCACCCACTCCTTGCTGATGGCACGAAGAGGGGAGTAGTGGAGTCTCTGTGTTCAGACCCATCCCAATGAAAGACCAAGCATGAAACAGCAAAATGCCACGTCCACAGCCAGATTGACTAGTCAGGGCACAGTAAATACTACCACTGGAGTAAGTATTTTAGCAGACGCGGGACAACTTGTTAGGTCATTTCCATTTGCTTAATCATATCCTGTAATAGGCGTTAAATGGTAACATCTCCTTACACTGACGAAAACCTAACTTATCCACAGGCTATTCCCTAGTAGAAAATTGAGACTGGTAAAGTGAATCCACTCAGCATGGGGTACAGCTGTAGGAAAACCAAACACATATCCAAATTGTGATGGGAAAAAATCTCATCTTGATAGAATTTGGGTGAAGTGTGATACACATTCGTTGTCCAAGGGACAGGGCACACTAAAGTTTTTCATCACCCTGCATTGCCAGAGCCTGCATGATTAGCACCTATTGAAATCAATTAGTTTAATCACAGTAATATCCTCCAGGTCTGGATGGTTTTGTAAGATGAGCCCCAAAACCTTGCCTCTACTGGGAGAATTACCCATAACTGACATTGGCTACACCCTAACAGATGCAGATGAATAAGTAAACACATTAAGCTGCTGAGGTAGAGTAGGACAAACAGCACTCGGCACTGCTTAGTAACCACTCGGTGTTACTCATCTGCCAATGTGTTGACTGCTGTTTAACTTGTTATGTCCTGATTGACACTTGGAGCCAAGCAGTGTTCAGTCTTTGTTCCTTTGGTGAGCAAGGTATGAAGCCGGAGTATCTGTGGTTTTCAAAATAGCATTTAAAAACAAAGATGAAAGAGTTATTATAATACAGCAGAGTATAAAATCGATGCTGGAAAGTTATTTTAACTTCAAAATGCTCCTATGAGCATTGCTGTATGGGATGAAATATAACACAGACTCTAGACAGTATTAATAAGTAAGGATGAAAGCAGATATTGTGCAGAAATTTGGGGGATAAAAAAATAAAAGCAGAATTAAGTACTAAATCAGACCAGCAGAACTGTCAAATGTGTTAGACTACATTCACAGGCACTCGTGTGACATTCAGGCACAAAACATAAACGTTTATTTAGTTTGAGTAATTTTGCTTTTTAGAGTAAAAGGGTTCTTTTTTTTTTTAGGAAGAGGAGGAGGGCTTTTATCTACAGTCTGGAATTTTAAAAGTCTTATACCCTGCAAGGACTGTTTGAAGCAGTTCCAGAAGAACTGCTTTTCATTAGCAAGTGCTGACTCAATGATCTGTAGAAATGTATTGAGTTCATCAAAAAAATTAAAGAAAATTATTTGGTTCTACTTCTAAGAAGTTACATAATTTCAGTTGGACCTCATCACTTAAATCACTATATACTATGTTTCAAATATGTTATCACTTGAAAGTAGAAATAATAAAGGCAAAACAAACTGGTTTGATTTCATTGAAGTCTTTGATAAAGATTTCTTTTGATGACTTCAAATAAAGCAATTCCCAAATGCCATTTCTCAGTAAATTTTGAAATTCCAAGGTTTTTGTTTAAATTTCAGAAAAAGCAAAAATTAATAGCATTTCTTAAGGAACATAAATGTTGAACTTAGGCAAATGCTGATATAATTGTGCCCAGCAGCCCAGGGGTTTACTTCAAGTGAGCAAGTGTTTGTGTAGTTATATGTAGGTATAAGCTTGAACACATATGATCTAAGTTTGGACATAAAGTCCAGAGGGCTGCCAGAGCAGGGCAGTTTTTCAAGCTGCTCTAATATGAACCAGAATCACAGTTATTGCTTTTCTGGAAAACAAGTGAGTCTATACTTATACTTTATCCCACTCTTATCAGTTGGGTAGAAGGGGCTAAAAAGACACTAAAAAGGCACTCTGGTTATACCTACACTGATAAATAGCATGCTCAGGCACATTTACCAGCCTTGAGGCTCTGCAGTATGGCTGGGTTCCATGCTTTTGGCCTTTCTCACCCACCTAAAAAGGATGGTGTGAGAAACAAGCATCTATCTGCATCAGCCTTATCAGATAGCAAGTAAAAGGTAGCATTTGTTTACATTTCATAGCAAGTCACTGTGGTAAAGACATTACTCTTTATGCACTCTTTCAAAGCCTGTGATTATCAAGTTAGGAGAAAGGAGTTAAAATCACGTCCACTCACCACAGGCTACAAGAGAGTTTGAAGCCAGCAGTTATCTACTTCAGAGAGGTTTATTCATGTCATTTTCTTGCCCATGCCCCCAGTCTGTTTTCTGTTCAGCAGCCTGCAGCAATAGTCCTGAGAAGCACAGATTCTTCCTCTCATCCTGTGTTCATCCTGATTTCTTAAGATTTAGTTCATATCAAGCATTGACATGTGAACACATAAGCTTATCCCACAGTCATAAACTCTTCAGATTCAAGAAGTACCATCTGCTCTCAGTAAAACTACCTAAACAGCCCAGCTCCTCCCCTGATAAATTCTTCTGGTGCTGCTACACATCGTAGGAATGGTCCTACACAGAGCAAAAGTCTACCTGGCCCAGGAGCCAGTCTCTGACAGTAATCAACAGCAGATCCCTAGGGAAGGGTATGAGAACACACAGTCATGGCTTTCCCAGAAGATGTGTTTGGAATCTCCTATGCCAGCACTAGTATCTTTGTATTTAATTTTTCTCAATGGGATCTTCTTCCATGGATTTTTTTGCGTAGTTTTTTAGCCACTGCTAACTCACAGCACACATAACATACACCAACAAATCGCACACCTAAATACGCACTGCATAAGGAAAAACAAGGTAGCTTTGAACTGCTTACATGCTGAACTCATAGACACCTAGATCTTGACGGAAAGAGGTAAGGAAGCAGTAGTCTCCCTATTATTTTCTTCAAAACTTAAAAAAAGTTTCTTCAAAACTTAAAAAAAAAAATGTGAAGGCATTTCCATACTTTTCTTGTTTCCTTTCTCTGAACTGTCTCCAGTTCTCCACTACATTTTTTTAAGAAGAGGGGACATGAACTCTGTAGAGATTTATGCAGTTTCTTTTGTTCTCTATTTCTTTTCTAATAATTCCTAACATTCAATTTTCAATTTTTATTGCTGCTGAGCATTAAATTGGTGGTTTCATAAGAACTATTCATTAAAATTCTGACATCTTATTCCTAAATGGTAACGTTCAATTCAGAGCCCAACACTACATGGAGAGTTAAGACTGCCTTTTTTCGTGGGTATCACTTATATATATCTACACTGAAGTGGTGATACCAAAATTTGCAACACAGTCAAAACTTCAATTTCTGCAATAAAATAAATATTTTCAAAAATATAAAAACTGGCTGTTATTAAGAAATACTCATTTGAATCTATTTCACTGAAGAATTTTTCAATAATGATATTATGACAGTGTAACATAAAGAGACCTCTATACATCATTTTATACCACTTTGTTTGAGCAATATCACTACCTCAATATTCTAATGAGTCATCATGGTATCTTATAGCCATGATTTCTTGAGAGAAGGGAATAGAAGAAAATTCCACCTTTCATTAACAAAAATCAAGTACATTTCAAGCTATCACACGTATAAAAGTTAAAGTTTAAAAACGTGATAGAATTGCATGGTCAAGAACAACAGTAAACAGATTAAAAGAACTTTTTTTCATTTTTACATCCTTTTAAAACCTATTTTATGCTTTGCGAAGCACAGTTTTTAGCTGGGTAACAGAATTACGATGGTGAACAAAGGACACATGTATAGGTACTGAAAATCAAATTTATTTACGATGGCAATGTGTGATATATTTCTGAACTAGCCTAGAGCTAATCCAGTTGGCTTGGGGTTTTTTTTAAGAAATCTGGAAATGCTGTCAAATTAATCATATCATCAAGATCACACTAGTTCTTGAGGACGAAAAGATTTAATATATTCAAGGAAACACCAAACAGACCACAACAATTTAATAGCAAGGAATGTGGTGGTAAAGACTCTGATGTTGGAGATTCCTATTTAAGACCTGATGTTGATATTATCTCATTATCCAAATGAGCGTTCTGCCCCACAGGCTCTCAGCTAGTCTACGAAGCATTGCTTGGAATCTCTCTTCATGGAGCTGTTCCACAATCAGATACCAAGATCCTGATCTGAAGCACTCTAGGAAGAAAAACAAAGCATGAAAAATACAAGCATTGGGGAAAAAAACATTTTCTATGTTTCTATATTATGGCATATATCTACAGATGGATAATACTTTGTCTCTGTGACTTCTTTTTGTCTTTTGGATCAGGAATGTAAATACTGTGATTTATATTAGAAATTAATTATCATTCAAAACATACATAGTTTAACAATTTTAGGGCAAATCCTACACTCATCTAAGTATGCACAACTAGCTAAAAAAGAAGCCCAAAAAGAATTGTTGGTTGTTTTAGAAACTCCTGATTTTCTAACTTAAGTCCTTTGGAAGTACCACTTTTCTTAAAGAACATTCAAAATAATTAATACTTTAAACTTATCTTGAGAATAAAGAGATTGTTTTCTATATCCTCATAAGCAGTAAGCATTGTAAGATAATATGTATGCACACACCCAGTATTCACAAAATCTTTTTTTTCTGATATTTTCCCTGACATGATTTGTTTTTAAATCGTGACAAAGGAAAGATATTTTAGGTAATCATTACATTGCATGGCATATAATAAATGTAAATCATCTTATTTCCATCCAACATTCACATATTATATCATCAGCATTGAACAGGATCTTATCCAGTTACAAACACAAGAATTCATGTTTCAGGTCTTACTTCTAGTAAAAGGCAGATTACCTCTTGCCATCCTGTACTCTTCATTTTTGTTTTATAAAAGAAGCCCTTATTTTATCTTGCTGTCAATTTAATTATGAAGTGTGAACTGCCACATTTCTAGTACATGTTGTGGTCCCTGCTCTGATCGCTTCATGATTTGCACTTTTAATAGTGTATCACTGGAGAGAGGTTGGCATGAAGACAAACCATGGCAAAGCATGCATTCACTCCTTGCTTTGGGACCCAGTGGTTGCTAATTGAGCTTGATAGCCAGACAAATCAGTGAAGGCAAACACCTCCCATCTTTTTCACGCAGTGAGATTTGCCTTCTGGACACCTGTCTGTCACCTGAAAGAGGAGACACATGGCTTGCTGAAGAGGGGTAGGGAAGAGGGACAACACTCCTGTCTGTATTGCCAAAATATTACTTTGGTGAGACTCTTGCAGGGGTATAATCTCTCATAACTGCCCCACCCCAAGAGTCTTGTACACTTCTGTTCAAACACCAACGTGTGGAGATACATTAAATGACTTCTGCAACTACCTTGTTTTCCAGAGATGTCTTTAGCACGTCAACCTGAAACTTGCTGTTGTAATATTTTCATGAACTGTTTTGTTGCTAGGAGTTTACTTAGATTGGTTAAGTGGGTAAATGTGAGAAACTCCTTGACTTTCATTTGCCCCAGCTACCTTATTTGTTTCTAGGTGGCTCCTGGTCCACCCAGCTGGCCACTGCCTCTGTGGTGGGCTCATAAAGCACTATCAACACTCAGGTGTATATAACATGCATTATTTATACAGTTCTCTGATTAGTATGTGCCTCCTGCTCTCCTGTGTCACTTCACCTATCCTCCAAATTACAATGTAAGAGTACATTTAAACTCATAAAAAGTTCTCAGCTATTTTCTCTCAGGATGAGAGGTTGTTTTGAGATCAGGTGATGTTGTTTTGAAATTTCCAGTGTTGAGTGGATAATTATTGAAAGTGTAATAGCCCCACGGATTTTAGGTTTTGAATTTTCTGACCCTTTCAAGTAAACTAAGCACCAAAAACTGAGAAACAGGAGAAGCTTGGATGTGTAAAACATCAAACATTTATTTCCCCTTTGGATTTTGACAGAAGCTTTAGTAAGTTTGAATTTTGCCTGCATCGCTTCAGTGTGTATACAGTACAGATGGTCAACAGGTAAAATAAACCTCTAACTTTATTTTCAAGTCCCAGCTTTGTACTGAAGGTGGAAAAGCATCACTAGGAAGAAAAGCTGGCATGATAATGCCTCAGAAAGAGATACAGCACCCTGCAGCTCTGTAGATGTAAAATTGATTCTGCCATAACATCCATATGTGGCAGTAAATATGAACAGCACTACTAGCTGGTGGGATGGGTGGGAAGGGTCACCACTATTGCCTCGTCCTCCCATTTCAAGAATCCTAAGGATATTAATAGTGGCATATGCCAAGTGGCAGAAAGAAAAGGTTCTGTTGAAAGTGAATAATCAGTTCCTACATAATAATATGTTCATCTTCAGATTTTAGAGAGAGCCTTTGCAGAGTCACAAAACTCTGAGATTTAAGTGATACAAACACTAGGCACTCTAAAAGCAAGCTAGAACACTCTTCCCTTCTTTCAGAAGATCTTGACCTTACTTCTGGAAGTAGACCTGTGTTTCTGTGAAGAGAAAGTTTTACTGTATTATTTGCCACCTACCATATGGCTGCTGGACTTTTTCATGAGCAAATTCCCCGTGTGGCTGTGGGAAGATTTTACACAAGATAGGAAATGACTTGTAAAGTATTTTGACAGAGATTCCAGATTTGTGAGTATATATTAGGTTCTACGTGACACTATCTAGAATAGGCAGAAAAGTAAATTACTTTTATCTATTATATATGCAAGTGTACAACTGGAATGACAAAAACTATCTTTGCCTTTTGGGATGAAGTAAGAGAATTAATCTTTTACTTACCGTGAGACAGTGTTACAGAGCTGAAGGGCACAGAAGTATTAAATGTGTTAGGCAATAATTACAAGCTAGAAATCATGTTGAAGAATATGCATACACACATGATTTTCTGTTTTAAAACTTACCTTGGTGCAACATAAACCTAACTAATTCACATACATAAGATCTTTAAATCTAAACATAATAAATGGAGAACTTGGGTTTTATCTATTTGGATTCATACGCAACCCAAATGCAACAATCTGGTGCTGTCTGCACCTGTTCCATACAAACACAATTTTTAGAACAAGTTGCCCACCATTCATTGTTTCCATATTATATGGCAAAGTTTAAACTAATAAAACAAACCCACCCCATTTTCAAATGGAGTACACATCATGGCTCATCTCCGAGGATGCATTATAACAGACAATAAACTAACTTTGTCCTGGCAATCAACTAACTCAAATTATTTTGGGCTTGGTGAAGGAAATTAAAGCTTCAAAACTGTGGCACTTCTACATATCAAATTAAAAGACCTGTGATTGAACATACTTTATATAGAGAGGGAAAAGCAGTTTCTATAGCCAGCTGCTGGCAAGCCAGGGAAATAGAGACCAAACCAGCTGACAGCCAGTGCCAAAACATAGAGCCATTTTCTACTAAACAGCAGGGGGGTAGGAGACAGCATCTTGAGGAGCAGTGAGGTCAAAAGCAATCCTGCCACAAGCATCATGGTGCCCTGAGCTTGCCCTCACTGTTCAACCACACCAGCTGTGATTGGGGTGCGGAGGGAAGAAGGGCTGCATCTGTGCAAGGAAATCACTGCAGCTTCTGTTTCCTTCCCTGATTTTGATCCCATTTGCAGTTTGATAAGAGAACTGCCAAGTTGCAATCTCATAGCATTCTATATGTATCAATCAAAAGGAAAAAAACCATCAAAAATTAATTCTGAAGAAAATTCATCAAGAAAATAAAGGCCACACAGAAGCAGCCTAACATCATAAGTGTGTATTTTTAAAGCCTTTGTTTCGAGTTTACAAGTTTGGTCTTATTAAAACAAAATACTCTCTTACTGTTTTCCAGCCAATGCAATTTCTAGATGAGATGAAGCATAAGCAAACAAAAAGTCTATGGTGGAGTGATTGGCCAGTTCAGACCATGCTCCAGGAGCATTCCTGAGTTCCTTGGAGCTAGGAAGCTCTTGCACAGCAACATCTATGGACAAGGCTCTCTCCCAACTCTGGTGGTACCCGAGACTCCCTGACAGGTCAACATACAATGACTGACTGTGGTTATTCATGTCAGCTCTCTCCTTGACCCAGATACTGGACATATCCTGTCCTTGCATTCCCTCGGTAAGCCCAGCATGCCAGCAGCACTCCAGATCACCTCCTCTGCATAAGCAGCCATCATAAGCAAACCCTTTGGTTTCTGGATTGCTATTCCATCTCCCTACAGAATGACGAATGCTTCAAATCTTGCTCTGTAAGGCATTTCATGGCTGGGGAACAAGACTGATAAATTTCCGGAGAAACCACCATGGTCAACAGTCACACAATGAAGCCTACACAGTAAAATTAAAACTGACTGTGGGGTGAATAGTTTTAGGGCTTTCCTGAGAACCGTTCCTGAAGATCTCATAAAAATTAGAAAAGTGCTTGACCCCCTTTCATCTCCAATGGAAAGCATATTTCTTCATTCACATACACATTTGCATATCACACTATATGTCATTATAGGAAACAAATCAGCAAAACAATCCCACATTATTCTAATATGCACATTTCTTTCTCTGTCGAGTGGATAATTAAAAAACCAAAAAGACAGATGGGAAGTCATGCTTTGTTTATTACCTTCATGATAAGGTTTTCAGATGCTGTGGTGGTAAACTTATTTTGAATAGCAAGCATTTACTAGATCCTATTATTCTACAATTTCTGTGGGAGATTTCTTGTCACCTTGGAAATTATGTATTTGTTTCTAGAAAGAAAAATTAGCTTTATTCAGAGGTTTAAGTAATTCGGATATATAGCAAGCAGCATCTAAAACAAAAGTCTAATATCAACATCCCCAAAAGTAGATTTTATGACTGTTAAATATACATGTTGCAAAAGATTAGATTTACTGTTTTGCTTATATTGTGTTAGTCATTTATAACATTTGGTCACTGAGCAACATAAACTTATTTTATGGTTCTTTCATCCTTTCTCAAAAGGATTGCAGGCTCCTAGTAAGGCAAGCTCAACACAAGAGTTTCTGGGATACAGGCACTGCACATACAAAAGTAGTATCTCTGATGGATAACATTCTTTAAAGGTCTTTTCATGATCCATTAATTTATGAATTACACAGCAGAGTAGGCATTGTCAAGGGCCTAATTTCAGTTATATGTTGATCTTTTTCCCTTGAAGCTTTTATCCAAAAAGTAAGTAAGACTAAAAATAACATGCTCCCTTAGACTGACTCTGACAGGTCTTATTAAAGAATTAACTGTTTTATTCTTTACTTATCAAAAAGTGGGCAGATGGGCCCATCCTTATCTGTAAATAGGAATACACACAAAAAAAATCAAAATTTTAAAGAATAGTTCTAAGGCTTGCTTCATTCACAGCACAGTTACAAAAAGCAATGCAATTGCCATGGAATAAAATTTACAGTAAGGAATTAAGTATGTCAGATTTCCAGGAAAAGCAGCCTACCTCCACCTTGCCAAACCAAATCCAATCCAGGTAAACCAGAAGCAAGTTACTACAGTCAGGTTATTTAGAGGTCGATGAGAAATCAGTCTCAGGCTCCACCTTACTTGAAAAGAACATTTGTGCTTTTACTCATGGCTTAAAAAAGAGACCACCAAACAGTGAAGAGCATGATTATGGAAGTATTCTTACTCCCTAAGTGCTGTTCTCCCCAAGGACTGAAGTAAAGGTAAATTTCATAAGCCATCATAAATCAATTTTATAGATAATAGCTCAGTGTTTAGAGCTGTTATTTCGCTTTTCTCTCCTCTCTCTTTTTCTTACAGCAATAAAAAATCCAAACAAACAAAAAACTCAACAGTCCTCAAAAATGAGAGGGAGAATCTGTTAGTAAGCTGAAGAAGTGGTGTCATGGTTTAGTAAGAGGTGCTTACAGCTTCCTCTATGACTTAACAGAACAAATCAATTGGCTAGTTTGAATATTGGCAACTTTTTAAGCCACTTAAGAAGCTTGACATGCCTCTGTGATCCACATTTAAGAAGGAACAAACGCCGGGAAAGGTCTCTTGCCCGGCAAAGTTCATGTGACCAACAGCGATAAGCGATCTCCAGCTGCAAGGCCCGGGTGAGATTAACCCTTTAGTGCTGTAAGTTTTCTCCGGAACAGATGAAGCCTGCAGACATCAATCTGCTCCCAAGTCGGAGGAAGAGGAAAGGTGGAGGCAAGAAAACACCATAGAGACACCAAAGTCAGTAAAAAAGGAAGAGCTGAAACCCTGAGGGAGGAGAAAGAGGAGATGCTTCAAGCCTAGAAGCTGCTATTCTGCTGTAAAGCTATGGTGATGGACTATGATACATCAGAGTACCCATTGTAATTTCATAAAGCATGGGGGGGGTGGAGCATTCAAACTGCAGTTGTGAGCAAAAGTATTTGTGCTGAAATAAGTGAATTACTGTAATTGTGAGCAAGAGTACTTGTGCTGAAATAAGCAAATGACAGTAGCTGTAATTTGATGAGGACCCTTGCTCCCAGGGAAGGAGACCACCTCTGTTCCTACAGATGAAAGTGATGAGGACCCTTGCTCCCAGGGGAGGAGGAGGGCCTCTATTCCTAGAGATGAAGATGCTCCCAGAGATAGGTGAAGAGAACCTTTGCTTCTGAACAGCTCATCCTTAAAACGGTACCCCAGTAGCTCAAGACGGAACCCTTGGAAACAGTTGTGGGGAAAGCTGTAAGTCGAGGGAAGGGACTTTCACATGTGAGCAGAGAACCAACCCGAGTGGCTGTCTCGCTGTGACATTGAAGCCATGAGAGAACTTCTTGTGGAGATGTCTCCATAGCATGAGCAAGAGAGACTCCTCTTCCTAAGCGAACTGAAAAAGGTTACCATAGAAGTGGTAAACCGACTGAAAATCTCAAGGGTTGTCTTTTTACATTGTCAGTGGGAGAAGGGAGAAAGGTGGGGGGAGGAGAAGTGTTCTGAAGGTTTAGTCTGACTTTTTTTTCTTTCTTTTAGGTCTGTTAATAAACTTCTTTATATTCTTCTAAGTTTTTTGCCTGCTTTGCTTTCTCCTAATTCTTATCTCACAGAAAGAAAAGTAAGTAATGGATATTTTGAACCAAACCACTACAAGTGGTGATAAAATTCTGACCTCAGGAGTTTTCAACCCAAGCAGCAACAGTAAGCATTGCTGCCAAACAGAATTTGGTTGGGTGCTTGCAGTACAGTATTTCAAGCAATCCAGATTAGCTGCAATTAAGAGATCTGTTTTTTACTGACAGGGTGTGGCAATATGTAAGAAACTCATGGTATCCTGAGAAGGAGTTTCTTAACTTCCTTCTCATTACATTCAATGGTTTCTGTTTCACAATGAAAAAGCATGAAAAAATGCTGACAATATTTACATTCAAATTTCTCTTGCAAATAATTATGGTCTTTAGTGTCAGGTAAGATGAAAACAACACAAACTTTAACATGACCACAATCTTTTTTAATTCTGAAAGAGCAGAACCCTCTTTTTCTTCCACACATTACCCTACAGGCATTACTTTACAATGTGTAGTCAGATCTTGGTTTCTTGAAGTTCCCACAACATTTTCAGGCATTACAGTTGATGGTAATGTTCTTGCCATAAGTATAATTGTAATCAAGAGATGAGATATCCATTGAGCCATTAATTTAAGTATAGTAATTCTTTTATCTTTTTCAGTAAAACTTACAAAACTAAGAGCATGGTTTTGTTCAGAATCAAACCCAAACATAGCTGTTCCATAGTGTTGGGCTCTCCAAAGGGGTTTCCTTACACGTCAGTAAATCTGTGACAGGTTGAAAAAATAAAAAAAGATTCGTTATGAAGGTAAAATTGTCTGAAATCCAAAAGATCATGAAATTTTCTTGAAACAAGCATAAACATGAAATTCTAGGGATAAACGGGAAAAAGCTGCCTAAGCACACCTGGAAACATTTCAAATGGAAATCATGGATTCTAAGATATCTCTGAAATATCCAGTCATCAGCATACAAGTGAACCAAATGCAGTCACTACAGTGTGACTGTGTTATTTTATCAGCATATAAGGCAGATTCATTTCTTACATACATGTTTTCAGTCCCCATTCACCAATTTAGAACTGATCTAATTAAATTATTTCAAAATTCTAATTTGTAGTTCAGTTACAAGATCAACTAATTACTGCTTAATAATGCCTTAGTCTTCAGCTGAGCATGGTAATAGACTGTGTGTGTATTCTGAGACTACAAGCACACATGAGAAAAAAAAAATCTTTAAAACCTCTGTGAAATGGAGTTGTTTGATCTAATGATTTCTGCCTTGTGTTGGCAATGGGCTGCTGGACTGCACACAAATTCATCTCCACTGACATGTGGTAACCCATTAGGCCACTGTAACTCAATTTCATGTCTGACTACATAGAGAGAATTGAACTGACAGTTTGAGCAAAGTTTCATGTTGTCAAGGTGACTACAATCTTCCTAAGGTAATAGATACTTCTCCAAAATGGAGAACAGATTGAGCATTTCTCTGCTTAAAGGCTTTATATATGCATAAATGTTAAACTGCCCATTTTAACAATACCAAGATAGTTAAAATGGTACATCTGGTATTGTGTATTGCAGTAATGCTGATATGAACATAGCCATTCTGGTATAGTTACTTCTATACAGATGAAAAACTACTTCATTATTAGGCTTCTTCAGCTCTGTGTAATTATATCCAACTTTACAAGCTGTAGCAGTTGTCAAATAGTTGGACCAGCACAGAAAAACACCCCTATCTGTTAATTAAGCAAGATCATTTTTAGATCCATCTGTGAAAATATTCAGGTAGCATGTAATCTAGCTTTCTCAGCCATAGCCTGACACACTTAGAAGTCTCTTTGTGTGTAAGTATAGATGAGAAGCTGTTTCACTTGCAGATAGCAGGCAGAATTGTGCTGTTGCAAATGCAGGAAAAAACATGTGAAAGGTAACAGAGAAAAGTCAGCTAATAGGCTTTGTCTGAACTCCAAAATACACAAACGAGTCATCTCCATGGAGCACACTATGATGACATGAACTAACTCTACAAGAAAGTGCTGACCTAGTGTGGGAAACAAGAATTGCCTCATAAGTGATTGCCAAAATTCTAGTTGTTTCAAGAATTACATATTGACAGCTTAAGTTTTCGTCTGCATTGAAAGAGCCAGCATGTTTTTGCTGTTCTAAAACTAAGTCCAAATAGTTATGTTTAATAAAAACTTTAAAAAGTCCACAATTTGCTGAAAATATGGGAAAAAAGTATTCACACTGCTGCTCTTTTCTTCCGGAATCACATCGAGTGTGTGGTTTGAAGGCATGCATCTGTTTGAAGGCTGAATACTGGCATATTGCTGACATAACATGTAAGACTTTTAAAGGGGTCCAGTAGTGTATCACCCGTCATTGGTTCTAGTCCCACTGCTAGTCACTTTTGAAATAATCCAGTGCAACAGACATTGAGGCCATCAATATTTTTCCCATTACCACAATGTAGAGACCATTTGGATAATGACCACTGCCCCAGAAGAGCAAGGACAGATTTCTGTGCCATCACGCTTTGTCCAGAAGCACTGCATGCACTGTACATTATTTGGGGCTCTGAATGGCAGCAGGATCAGGATTACCAGCCCTCTGTTCACCCAGCAACCACTGGAAAGCAGTGTGGTTGAAGGACTGGGCCTTTTCCAGCTGCTAAGTCTTCCTCTTCTCTACATGGAGCAGAGACAAAGTTCAGATGGAGGAAGCAACAGAAAATCCACTAGGCGCTTTGGGAAAAAGAGAAGAACCAGCTGGGGTTTCAGAGTCAAGCAAAGAGAAAGGGGTAGGATGGTCACCACCAGCTGTAGACTGCATTCATGCCAATGCTAAGCTGCATGCAATATTTCTCTTGAAAAATGCACTTTCTATTTCCCTCCAAGGGCATCTACTAGTGCATGATAAAAGTGTGGTGAGACTACAAGAGATTACTTGGTTGTACCTACAGGTCCGAAGATTTTCTGGCAGCCTAACAGTGAACAGGTAGAAGAAACAGCATCAGAGTCATGATAAGCAAAGCCCAATGTAGATTAACTTTATTCTCTTGAGGAGGTGTGTGAAGTCTAGATTGGAGGCTGAAGAAGTAAGAGCACCTCTTTAGACATCATAAAGAATTCTGCCAAAGTTCTTCCCATCTCCAAGGAGGACAGGAAGGAATTGCCCAAGAGTAGCCAAGACCCATAACAGACTAAAACACATTCAACTCACCCTGAGGAACTGTCCTCCAACAGGATTTTAAATTTCAAATAGGATGCAACATGGGAGCTGGACATATCAGCCACTTAAAACTTACCTTCATAACTTCTGTCAAACACTGGGAAAAAGGGAGAGCTGGGGGGAGCTGGCTGTTCTTCTAGTCTGGGTGGATCATCTAAGGGGATAATTTAGTCTCTGTGATATCTAAATCATGGCCTATTTATTTTAAATTCCAATAAAGGGCTAATAGTGCTAATTACAGTAGCAAGGATAGTGATGTGGCTATTCACACACAAAGAACTTGGCAGAGACCAAACTCCTCTTTCACACAGGTCAGCAAAAAAAAAGAATGTGCTGCACTTTGTCACATCTCATTTGGATTGCCTTCAAAATGCTGAGCTAGAGGCAAAAGATACCACAGTTCATTTCCAATTCCACATCTAATCCTCTCATCTTTAATTTATTTTAAAAGTTTAATCATAAGTTCATAAAGTTCAGATATAAATTTTTTAATAAAAAAAATTAAGCACCTGCAGGTAAGGTTTTTAGGAACTCATGGTTGGCCCAGGTTTCATTATGAATAGGGACTCTCACACTTCACCTTTCTGCAAATGCTACTGTGATAAAATGTAACTTTCATTCCCTCCCTGTTTCTTCAGGGATGTGTCATTTACACAAAATAAATAGAAGACTTCTATCACAAAGAAACCGTGCTCTACTCAGGGTCAGTGAAAAGCTGCACCTCGCTCTGGAGTTTCTGGCAGCATAGTAATAACTTTTCTGCAGAAATTGTCACTAACTGCTAGAAATAGTACAAATAATAAAAGTATTTGAGATATTCTTAGTATACAAATAATGTAATATTTGCAAATAGAGAAACCTTACTATATTTAGGGTGTTCAATTTACTTTTAGTTGATGAAAATTATGATATTAATAGTTCTTTAAAGATGTCAGCCAGCTTTGGAATGCCGACTGCTATAGTGTTCTTGGATTTCCAGAAGTCAAATGTTCCAGAAGTCAAGACCTCTCTCTAAAGGCTCTTAAAGAAACTAAGTTATCAGAAGGATGAAAATTCCTTAGTAGATAAATGTAGATAAATGATGTGTTGGAGAATAATAATAAATTGTTTTCTCCATGGGAGAGAAGTGATCAGATATCTGCACTAGAAATTGTTCTCTTCAATATATTCATAAATGATCTGGAAGAGGGAATTAATAATGAGATGGTAAAGTTTGCTGATGACACAAATTACTCAAAATAGTCAATACCCCAAAAGGTCTCATTATACTGAACACTGAGTGATTCAGCAACAAAAAATGTGGACAGTATTTAATAGCAATAAATGCAAAGTAATACACATGGGAAGAAGCCTAACTGTACATACACAGGGACAAATAACAAACAAATAAATAATTTAGTATCGCTTCAGCAAGAATCTCAGACGACTTGTTGAGAACTCTCTGAAAACATCTGTCCAGTGCTCACTGGCAGACAAAAAATGTAAACTGAACTAAAAATCATTATGTAAGAATGAAAAGTTAAAAGACAAAATATTACACCACTGTATAAACCCAGACTGCATCCACATCCCAAACACTTCACCTAAGTCTGAATGATCCATGTCCGAGGGTTTATTAGAAGTAGGACTGGTGTATGCTAGACAACATAGATGCATAGCAGTATACTGTTGTAACTGTATGAGGGTGGATGAAAGTACTTTTCAACTTGAAAAAGAGATGAAAAAGAGGATATAATTTTATATAGAAGTGAAACTAACATAGATAGTAAGTAAGGAAGAGTTGTTCACTATTCATCCTACCATAAGACTTAACAAGCACCAAGTATCACAGTTTTAATCAAACAGAAATATTTTTCCATACAATTCACAGCCACAGAGTATAGTCTATTGTTACAAGAATGTTGTTACAAAAACATAAATGGGTTTAATAAATATTTGGAACAATCTATAGAGAAAGGGTTCAGCAAGGGATAATAAATATATGATGCACTTAATCTACAGTTTAAGTAGTGTGTACATTGTGCACAGCTGGAAAATGGGAAAAATATCACTCTATGCTTGTCCTGTTCACACTCCTAAGAAACAGTTAAGAGACTGTACTCTGTTCTGATTTAGGGTGGTCATTCTCATCCTATTATTTAGACCTAAAAGCCACAAGTTTCATAATCTAATTATATCTGCCTTCGAGAAACAACTTAAATTTGACTTCTATTTTCAGCACCAGGCAGGAAAACCATTAATTCTCTTTTGCAATCAACAGGGGCTGAGCATTTGCTGGCACAATGATTAACTCCTTCCTGCAGCAATTCTGCATATTCTGTACTGCTGCAGCAATCACCTCTGACTGCAGATCAAACTCCGCTCCCTACTTACTCTTCTTCACCCGACTGTATCCAATTGATCTCTCATCTTTCTCATCATTATATTTATCATATTGTACTTTCCTGATTCTTGCATATAACGGAAACTTCTGTGTTCTCTCAGACAAGTGACAGACTATTACACGTAACATTTAGTCACATTGCATTGTATTTAAAAGCAACATATCCAATTCCTTTACATTCTGTAGTACAATTTTATTTTCTGCACTGATTTTAATTCAGCTTTGTCTCCCTGAACATTTCAGAGTGTGAAAAAGTACAAATAGTTTCCAGGATGTCATATATAGATATATCCATAGATAGATACACACACATATATATGGGTAAACCATTTTCAACATCATATTCACCAAGCTATTTATATCAACAGTTTTACTGATCGGATACTCACATTCATTTTTATAGTTAGGAAAATGCAGTTTTAATTATAAAATCAGTACCCATGTGGGTACTTGAAGCCGCAGCTCAAAATGGAAGAGCTGAGTGAGCCACAGCATGCTCAAGCTCTAAGGCAGGGCTGTGCCTCAGCACCAAGGAGAAGGAAAGGTGAGCAAAATCAGCCCTGTCCACTTCTCTCCCCAAAGCAGGCTTTTGCACAAATTAAATTGGAGAAAAAAACCAAGAGCTATAGATAATGACTGAGCTTTTTAATAGAGCTTATATGCTTCACTTTCACAGCCTTTTAATGAAATTTGAATGCCTAATTCTTCTGGGTTCTTTTAAAAACCCCAGTCTGCATCACCAGATGCATAAGCTATGACTGAATGCTTTCTTTTAACATTTCCTAGTCACAGGGCAGAAGAACCACATTCTGTATGAATTATAAACTGCATTTACAACAACCAAGTGAAGTGCGGGAAGGCCTGGATTCACACAAAATACACAGGATGATTTGTGAGAGATGTAGTTCCCAACTGGCCTTCAGAACATAGATGGTAAATGAATAAGCATCAGAAGACTGTTATCAGAATAAATCAAAAATCCATTTCCAGAAACTTTAAAGCCTTTAAAATACTGAGTTTACAGCAATAGAAAGTGATACAATAAATGCATATTTAGCTTCTACATCTTTTTGCATCAATGAATCCAAATCTGCTCTGCAAAGCCTGCATAGATATGTTTGTCACAGGCCAGAAGCTCTGTGAGCAACAACGGCCAAGAGGAAGGGTTGGTGGCAGACACCTTACAGAGCAGCAGTCCTCCAGAGATGCTCCAAGAACACAGGCACTCTGAAGAACATCACCATCATTCAGGCTGACCTAGTTCAATTTACTCACTTTGAATAAACAACCTTAAAAGACAGAGGTTCTCTGACACCTAAGGAAGAAAATGGTCCTTCTAAATTCTGTATATCCTCTAGAGTCTGGGGAAGGGACGGTAATTTTTAGGGTTGGAGGCTCTTACAACAAGGCCAGATGCAGAAACTAAATAGGGATACCAGGCAGTGCACAAGTCTAATGTGTTTTACGTATTATTTTCAGCACATCTATATTTTGAGAAATTGATTCTGATGTTTTGAATCAATGCTGTGTTAGCACACTCTGCTTCTTCATTTTGATAATTAACGGCAAGTTTCTCAAATGTTGGCTGAAAATTTTCCTAGGCAGATTTGTTCTTTTTTTTTTAGCTTGGTTCGTGACAAAATGAAGCTTGCGTGCATCACACCATCTCTCTGACATGTTTGTTTAGCTTCAAGAGAACTGAACAGCGTAGTCATTTTTTAAGTAGGAAAATCTTACAACAGACCTGTGCAAAATTCAGCACATCATGGAAGGCAGCTCCCAAAGTCATTAATTTTTTTGCCAGCAAAGATGAGGAGCAGTCAATTAGGTTCATCCAGTAACAGCTGCTGACCATGCTGGACACGTACAGGTTGGCCACCTTGCATGAATGCATCTCCAGAACAGCATCTCCTGGGTCATTCCCAGTTGTTAGACCAAGCAACGGTAGCTAAAAGCCATGGAATGAAGAGGAACTAGGGTTAAGTGAGACACCTCATGATGAGGACACAGAGAGATTGGAAGGTACCATGGAAGAGAGCACTTCAGTGGGACGAACACAAATGTATTGCACCCCAAAGCGACAAAGCCAGAGCAAACCAGTTCTTATTAGTTCTGCCATTCAGGGAATGATCTGGATCTGTTGATCTTCATCTCTCCCAATCTATCTATCTCCAATTTTCCAGCTGGACTTACCTTTACTTGCAGCTCCTATGTACAAACCCCAATAGAGCCACGAAGAGCTATAGATAGGTACTCAGCCACCTGGGAGACAATGGGTACAGGATAAGCCCACGATTAAACATATATGTATCATAAGCTAATGTTATATGTGATGAAAAATGACATATGATAAATCATAGAATAGATGGTTTGTCACAGGTGAGGTGACTTATGCAGTAAGCCAATACGTTTATTTACCTAAGCAAGTGCCAGTTCCACTTGCGCACAACAAGCAGCACCTGAAAAGGCGTCCCTCAACTGGACACACAAAAAGAATACATAAGGGCTCATATCAGATGGAGGCTGCCTTTTCTTCACATGCTTAAGACGAAAACATGCTGATGTTGATGAAACAGCAGGTCTAATACTGTCCCTCCCTGGCTCTGTGGGGTCCCGCGTGCACCCACAGACGCACGGGTGGGTTCAGTATTTTAGTCGGTAGCAAAGAGTCGAGAAGGGCATTTGCGTGTGTTCCGGCAGGAGCATTTATTGCTGCTACACTGTCGAAGGGTGCAGAGGCAAATACGAACATGGTCCCAAAGCTCACAGTTTTATCCAGGGGCAGGGAAAAGGCAGGACTAGGGAACGGGGACCAATGGGGAAGTGATGAGGGGTGTAGGCTAACGCCAACTGGGGAATCCAAACTGGGATAGATTAAGGTAACAGAAAAAGCATCCTGGGAGAAGCCTTTTTGGTCACCCTAACATGAAGTGATTCTTGTGGTACTAGGGACTTGGCTTACTGAAAACTCTCTGTCCCTTGTAATGTATGTTCACCGGCCAACACAGGTCTCTTTTCACAACTTTGCAGGATGATAATAGAATAGGTGCCTGTTGACAGCTTCCCAAATGGAAAGGAGGAACTTTTTAAAGCACAGGAGTATTTTCACATGCATGTAAGAAAGAGCAGTTTAAGAGCAGAGACACCTGCCAGCACAGCCACCAGGCAGAACCCTGGCAGACCTGTTTGCCTCTTAGGAGATGATGAAACGCAGCTTGGCTTCCAGTATCTTGTGACATCCCCCTTCCACCCACTGCCATTTGTAATTCAACAGAACCGAAACAATAAGCAAGTCTATTCTATCCCCCGTCTCTGACAGTGCAATATTAGTAAAGTTTCTTATTTTTGCTTTGGAGGAGCAGGTTTTTTAAACAAAAGGGGTGCTGCAGAAGGAAAGCCAGATTTGGAAGCAATGCTGCTGCAAGCACAACATACCCTTTGTTAGATGCTGCACACAGCCAGCACAGCGGCACTCGGGAAGCCTGTGTGGCAGCTCTGCAACTCCATCAAGCATCTCGACTGGCATCAGCCCATTTTGAAAAAAGAAACAGTATTTGTGAGCTATAACTCTTACTGCAGCAAAAGTAAGCTATAATTCAGGATTTAAACCTGAACAGACAACCTGCTGTTTTGTATGTGGCATAATGGTTCACCTGTTTACCAGTGCTTCCCACAGTGAACTGATTTATGCAAAAAAAAAAGAAACACCCAAACCCCAAAAAAGCCAAAAGAAAACAAAACAAAAATCTGTCTTGAAGAAATTAAGCTAATAAGAATTCCAAAAAAGACTCTGATGCCTCTGCCTCAGGCTCCAATAGTAAGTGAGTTGTTTATATCAGATATGCCCAAATGATCATCATTACGATCTCAGATATGCCTAGATCTCATAATGAACAGGATAGAAAAAAAGAGCTCAAAGTCCTTGCTACCCTGAAACTGTCTGATTCCCCAGCCAGATGGAAGATAGCAGCTATATAAAAGAGAGGACTTCCCTGCAGAGAAGTGGCCCAGTCTCTCCCAAGGTTTTATAACCAGCCATGCCTGCCCCTAAGGCTTTGGAGAAAAATGAAATAAAAAAAATCCAGAATTAACCTAGGGAATCAGCTTCTCGCCTTCTGCAGGAAGCCAGCTGTAGCCCTGAAGCATAACACTGAGAAATTTTAGTCATTGTCTTAAAGCAGAACTGAGCGTGTGGAACACGTTAAAGGCAATGAGAGCTCTCTGTTCTCTTCAACAGTTTATAAAAAAAGGGAGGGACAAAACACAAATACCAATTCACAGGTGTAAGGATTGCACAGAACAAATGACCTCTGCCGCCATCCACAGAGATGCTGCCAAGCCTGTTCCCAGACTCAGATTAAAGTGTATCCAATTGGATTAAATTCCTAGCAATGGCAAATTTACCACCTACCTACACTGGGAAATTATTTCTACATGTAATCACCCTCACTCCATCTTTATAGTGATTGAATTTTTTAAGCTTTGATTTCCAGCCATTGGATCTTTTCTGGCTTTTTTTTCTGCAAGACTGAAATCTATACTTGATTTAGTTTTCTTTTGCTCCTAATACATTTGTAATGCCTTCTTATTGTCTTAAGCTCTACTGGCCAGTAATAATTCCTTATTACCTTTATTTTCTCCAAAAAATCATTTACATTGTGTAGATTCAATTTTCATTCTCAGTTATGCCCCTCTTTTCCATACTTAACATTGATTTCTTGTTTAATTATCACCTTTGTGCCTTCTTTACTAGGCTAGCTTTCCTCTCCAAGGTAACTTACTTGTCTGCTCATTAAAGCATAGCCTTTAGAATACCCAGCAGGATTTCCCTGAGAAGTCCCACTTTCTAATAAAGCTTTCCCTTTTAGCACTTGGTTAGGGAAACAAATTTTTCTGATGAACTGGTCAATTTTATGTTTCACATAGTTCAGCTTTGGTGCAAAACGTTTGTTTCCACAAAGCAGAGGTACTGCAGTATCTGAGAGTTTTTGGAGACCAACAGCCAACACTGCTTGGTGCATCATGAAGTCCAACACAGATTTATTTCATGCTTGATGCAGACAATTCCATATTACAATATCCTTGACATTCTCCTGAGATTAGATTATTCCTAATGCTGTTCAGAAGTAGTTCTCATTCTGGATTTACTGACAGCAATACATCTTCTCCTCACACATTGTGAACAAATCCTAGAAAGAGGTGCTCTCCATTGCATCAGAATTTGTCCCTGTGTACCTGTACCAAATGCCCACCAGTCTACAGTCTGCTTTGCTGTTAGTGTAACAGACATAAAATGTGTGCCATTTTCATGCTACACTAGAAATGCCAAATTAATTACCCTTATTTAAAAATTCTGGGGGTTTGAAAATATCTTTAAACAGTAATATAGAAACATTACTCCCCTTTAACATACTAATTAAATTAAAGTTAGTGTTTTTCATCCTTTGAAATCTGCAAGTACAATATATTGTGGAGAACTCAACTGCACAATTTATATTGTGCAAGTAAAAGACCAGTGATTTTGTTTGATGGTTGGTTTTTTTTTATTCTGGTACTTGGATTGCAAAATCAAATAAGAGTAGCAATGAATATTGATCCACGTTTTATTACTCAGTACATCAAACATTATACCCAAGCTCCTTTTGTTAAAAAGCTATGGTACTTGAAAATATTTTTAGGTATTTCCTGGCTCCTCTAAAATAAAAAAAAAATAGATTCCTTGTCTCAACTCAAGTTACTATATTGCATAAATGAAGTTATATGAGGTACCAAAAAGAATAAAAAGGCCCAAGTCCCACTATTCTGAATGCTAATAGCATTACTGTAAGTACCTTTTTTGAAAAAAAATTAAATTCGGGTAGCTCCACTTACTCACCAACACCACCAAGATGGAGCCACTCAAGTCACAACTAATCACTTGACTCCAGGCAAGTTCATTCACACCAAAGGAAAGAAACCAAACATAAAGACCTTATATGTCATAAGGATCACACTGGAGCTGGGGAAGCACCGTTTCTTTTCAAAAGTTTTTGGGAATTTCTGTGGACTTTTGCATTTGTGAACCAATGAGGGAAGGGAAGGGAAGGGAAGGGAAGGGAAGGGAAGGGAAGGGAAGGGAAGGGAAGGGAAGGGAAGGGAAGGGAAGGGAAGGGAAGGGAAGGGAAGGGAAGGGAAGGGAAGGGAAGGGAAGGGAAGGGAAGGGAAGGGAAGGGAAGGTGACAAATGAACCCCAAGGAGGTATGACACCTGTAGTCCCTAGTCTAAGAAACATCAGAAGCATATTAAAAAAAAATATCATTGTGGCAACATATGAATTTGAAAGAACTCCAGAATATGCTGTGGCTTGTTACAGCCTCCTCCCGAGGGCACAGCTCAGGGTTGTGAGCAACATAAGTCCAGCTCTTCAAAAGAAGGAAAGAACTAAAACCAAGTCTCCCATACTGGGGGTGAAGGCTGAAGTCACTGGGCTTTAGGGTAAAACCCTTTTCTTCCAGAAGCTTTGTGAACTTCTGTTCCTTGCTTTCATTATATGTGGTCAAAAAGTAAATAGTGCTACTGAGGGTAAAGGGATGACAAGCTAAACACAAGGCAGCCTGGTGCTCTTGGCAGGAATGAAAGCAGATGGTGTTGTGGGCTTCCTCAGTATGTCTGCAGCCAGCAAACAAAAAAGACATGGTAATGCCAGTCTCCTCAGCACTTACTAGGTCATACCTGGAATATTGTGTCCAGTCTTGATCCTCTTAGCAAAAAAGACATACTAAAAAATTGGAGATAGTGTAGCAGAAGGCCATCAAGCTGATCGGAGGACTGGAGAACTTGACAGATGAAGAAAGCTTGAAATAATTGGGTTGGTTCAGCATGAAGAAGAGACAGCTGAGGGTTGAACACCATTTTTTAACACTTAAATGGTTGTTACAGAGAGGATGGAGATTCTTTTTGGCAAGATGCCCAGTGCCACAAGGCAATAGGCTGCTTCAGGGGAGACCCACTTCAGTTTAAGAAGAAATTCTTTACTGTGAGAGCAACTGAACTTTGAACAGGTTACCCAGAGAAGTTGGGAACTCATCAGCCTTGACAGGGCCCTGATTATCTCATCTAAGGTCCTGCTTTCAATAAGAGCCTGGGGCAGATAATCTCCAGAGCTCTCTTCCACCCCAGGTTTTTCTATATGATTCCATAACTATCAAGGTTTTGTTCTGACTAGAAAACACAAAGCAAACAAAAATACTCAGTGCTTCCAGAAATACATAATTTTCAGTTAGAACACCAGACAGAGAAACAGACCTGCCATGTAGTTTTAGTTAAATTTAATCAATGCCTTTTGTCTCCACTCACCTTCACTTAGGGTTTTCTAAGATATCGCTATAAGCTTTGTCAGTAAATACACAAACAATTTGCTGATTTTTGATGTCTTGTATGTTACACCTGGAACTGTTGATAGGCATTCATTCAATGCAGTCCTATTTATGTACAAACTATATATAAATTATATGCTGTTTCCTTGAACCCAGTAGGAAGCAAACAGCAGGAGACAGTTTCCTTACTCACAGTTTCAATCACTTCTTTCTCAGGGTCACATTGCAAGCAGACCTCAGGCTGAGGGGCTTCCTTGCTCCCTCTTCTGAGCATGTCTTCAGTGCTCTGACCCTTGCACAAATCCACACAACCACAATAAAATTGATCTCACTACTTTCAGAACACCAAAAAAGTTCCTCAGATAGTCTAGCTAAGGCTTTACCATGACTAGCACTACTTGCTCTGGAGAGAACAGTTGAAGATGGGAAACTACTGCTAACGAAAAAGAAATTTAAATATTATGTTTCAGTGTGCTTGCATAGCAGGCCTAAAACAGCTGCAGAGTGATGGGGTACAAATGCAAAACTACATACTTGTATCCTTCTAAAACACTTACCTAACCATTTCATGACACCATGTAAAGACCTCTATTCTACATTAATTACAAAATAAATAACTTAGAGTTCTACTGGTAACCAAAACCAGATTCATCTTCGATTTGCAATGTTTCAAGAGACAGCTCACAGGAAAGACTTTTTGGACTAATTCTGCTCATTTACCTCCAGTGAATATGTTGGGGGAACATACAGGGATATGCTCTGATGAAAACAAAGAATCAGTACCAGGAAATTCTACAGGTGAAAAACAGGAAATAAAGAAAATGGCATAGCCATGCTTTCTTGTAAACTGCTTCACTTTGATTCACGCCAACATGACAGATGTATGCTTCATTAATGATAAAAAATTGATTATACATGTTGAAAAAAAAAGTAAACAATATTTGCAAGACTGAAGGCTGTATTTTCAACTCTAAAAGAAATCATAGCAGATAAAAAGAATATAAATAAAATAATATAAATTATATATACATACGTATAAAAATAAAATAATATAAATAAAAATAAGCAGGAGCGAAGCACTACCATTGTGTGCAACACTACTCAGGGCAAACCCAAATATTCTGGTTATCACAGTAAGGTATCACCTTGCTGTCTCCTTCTAATAAGCTTGCCTTGAAAAACATATTATCCAATGGAGGCCCTTGTAAATTCTGTCTCATAAAAGGCTTGTGACAAGAAATATGAAAAACAAAAACTTCTCCATGCTTCAAAAACAGCAAGGCGAGAGCACGCTTTTGTTCAGCTCCTGTTGCAATTCTCTCATTAGTAATACCATTGCTGACAACCCTGACATCCTTACTTAAGATGATGTTTGAAAACTTGAAAGAAACTACAAGAAAAACTGGTGATACAGAAATCTTGCCTTACAGTTAGAAACTAAGGTGCCTCAATGAGATTTGTTTAACAACTAAAGAGGGCTGAGATGCCTTGATCCCAGCCTTTAAGTATTTTCGTTGGATACTGTCCAGTGCTAAAGGCTTTTTTAATCCAGCAAAGATTGAACAAGTTAAGTCAAAGCTAAATTCAGACCACAAATAAAACACTTCACATGAAGAGTGAGTGTTGGTATACAAGTGGTGGACTCTTTGTTCTCTGAACTCTTTAAATATGAATGAGACATCTTTCTAATAAAGTTCACCTTGGTCTTCAAGCAAGACATACAGTACGATGCTCTGTGGTCAGTGCTAAGGCTGGACTGGATTACATCACCAAAATGATTAAGCTCTTCTTCTCTTAAAGTCTATGCAGCAATTACACTGAGACATGCTTGTAATTTACTCTAAGCACATTTTGTAAATAATTATTAGTGTTACTACACCCTTACTGACCTACTGAAAGTTATTTTCATGTAAATGGACTACTTTTGTAGAGAACATTTTGACTACTGTCCTAGGACTCACATATTTAGGAATTAAAATTTAACTGGGACATAGGAAAACTCACATATAGCAATTCAATGGCTGATTTCATCAGTGCTAACTGCTGAGGTCCTACAGAGACTAAAAAGTATTCAACTAATTCTCCAGTGTCCTATTTGCCTGAAGCCCCAGCTGCTTTTTATGGGAGCTAAGAATCTCTAATATTCTACCAGAGTTTAGCTATTACATATATTAGTTTATGAGGCTCAGCAAAGAACAAACCTTGTTTATTAACCTTTCACTAAACCCTTCAAAAACTCAAACACTGGTGAGGGAATAAGAACAAAAATGCCCATGAGTGTTATCAGGAAATGTATATATTTATTACTTTCCAATTTCCCCAGCCCTTGGTAACCATTGAATTTTCATTATTTTCATTGATTTGATCACCTCCTTTTAGTTCAGAACATGAATAAGCTGAAAAGCAAAGAGCCAAAATAAAATTCCCTTTCATAAAGCATTTGTCTCCATACAGAATTCACTGGCATAAATACGCCCCTATAGTTCTGATGGTATAACACCCCATGTGGATGCTTGAATTCTACAGGCATTCATGCAAGATTAAAAAGCATCCACAAGGCATAATTATACCCCTCTAGTCTCTGGTAAATTTCCTCTTATAAAGACGACCTTTCAATGTTGAAAAAAAGAAAGGTTATTTGGGAGGAAAGACAGAAAGGAAAAGCTCTTCGATTTCCTAATGTAGAAATTTTATGAGGTTTTCTGCTCTTTAGTCACAACCTACTATATACGCATGAAAAAAAAAAAAAGATTACCACTGTGAAGACAAAGATTCCTTGGACGATTCGTTTTGACTGACCACCAGTCAAAGCACACTGACCTGAAATGATATCACAATTACTCAAAGTCGTGTACTCAAAGTTTGCGAATTTTTAAAGATCTAGGTAACCTTCCCTTTTAATATCATGGGTACAATTGATTTGTGGCATATGTGTTCCTCAGCTTCTGTAAGATATACTTAAGCAGGAAACTGTTTTGTGCCACTGCATAAAAATGGATCTGAGCTCTTGATGCCATAATGAGAGAAGAGTAACAAAATTACAGTAGGTTTTGTACTCCCTGTATAAAAGATGAAGGCAATAATTCTGCTCTTTCCTTAGTTCCTTCACCTTGTAGCTACATGGTTAGAAAGCACAACTTCCAGTGCTCAGTTAGATAAAACTTACAAAAAACTTAAACATATGAAAGTAGAGGAGTTGATGATTACGATATTCAAGAAATCATAATTCTTTTATTGAAACCTGGGCATAAAGGGTTAAAAAAGTTAAGAGTCTACTGAAATAAACTAAATTTAACTCCACATTTCCCTCAGGTTCTCATTATAGAAGTAAATTAAGGCTGTCTGGATGGCTTTTAACTGTGTATTTTCTTCTTTTAATATCTATCATTTTATTGAAATGCAATATTTTTCCTACATTTTCTAGGTTTCAATTCTTATTTTTTATAGCTAATGGACTTCAAAAATATTGTAACATTAATATTCTAATACATTTAGCTATTTCATAGATTCTTGGCAAAGATTTTTCTTGGATTTCTTTACAATTATTAAAAATGTTATATATGAGCATTAAGAAATAATCACATGGATAATATGATTTAGTAACTAAAATATATGGGGCAAAATTAGCATAGTGCTTTTCAATGTCTTTGTATCATCATAATTGCATGAACGTTCAAAAGTCACGAAGCTTAACATTGATTTACAATTGATCATTAGATCAGAGATGTAAATTATTATGAGAGGACTTCAGATTTCTTGTTTCTGAGTCCCACCTAGAGCTAGACATATTTAGAAGGAGGAAAATAAGTGAAAGCTTCAGTAGAGTCACTCTGCACTGTTCAGAAACATAACTTAGTAGGTTAAAAACCAAACAAAAAGCCAGGGGTGGGGAAGGCAGGTAGGACATGACTAAAACCAGCCAAGTGTTGAGAGAGCCTTCATTTGCTGTATGGCAGAGCCGAGTTCAATTCTGCACTGTGTCCAGGCCTGTCCCTTTTCCCTCCCAGAGGGACAGCCTCATCACCAGACCAGTCTCATCATTCCAGCCATGGATGATGGAGCATTTCCTAAAAGATGCTGCATGCCCTCAGGAAATGGGAAGGAGAGCATCCTACCCTCAAGCAGGCCAGCTGCTCCTGACTAGCTAAACTCTGATATCACAATGGCCGGCCCAGAGCTGTTGACCCCACCTTGGCTCCTGGATATATCATCATAACTAGTCACAATTATATGGTTAATGTATTTTTTAATTTTAATCTGTGCTTCTTCAGCTCTAGACTGATTAATTTTAGTTCTATGGTGTGGATACAAAAATGCTGCTAGCAAGGATTTTCTTGCTACTTTCTAAGTCCATGAGAGACTTTTCTCTCTCACAGAAGAGGTAGCAGAGTTATGTAAACAACCAAACACCTGCAGCCTTGAAAAGTCTTGTTTATAGTATAGTAGAAAAATATTTTGACAATGGATGTTTTAGGATTTTAGCCAATCACCCAAACGGTGGCTGATCCTTTGTCCAATTAGACTATGAAGAAAAAAGTCTATAAAAGAGTTTGTAAAATAATTAAATAAATTAATCTTGCTGCACAATTCCTGCCTGCTGGATCTTCTCTCCTCCTCCCTACAGCTGCGGGAAATGGTAATATACCCTAGGGCTTTTTTTTTTTTTTTTTTTTTTTTAATACTATGGTAAATCTGAAGACTCTGCACTGGTAATTTCTGAGATAATTCCATATTAATTAAAGCAGAAAATTTCTTACAGAATCAGTTGAAAATAATTTTACTGAAACAGTGGGTGGTGGTGTAAAATTAGTGAGCATCCGTCTTACACTCAAAGAGAAAATAAGGTCAAGTACAAGAGAATGTATTTTCACATATAAATCAGATAGGTTGCCTTTGGTTTTTGTGCAACACAGATGCTGTGGCTCAGAAGGGGAACCTGTCCCTCTACCACCTTTTAGAGTTTAATAAGTAAACTTTAATAAATATTGTAGCAACTGAAAGCAATTTTTTAATAGCCTGCTGAGGTACAAACATCTACTCCTTCTCTTTAACTTGCTACGTGGTCTGTACACCCCTCCAGAGGGGCAGACCTAGCTACAGACACATACTTGCTTCTTCCTGCTGCATCGGGGCTGCTTATAGGACTCAATGAATGCTACTTCGAAGCCTTCTTGCCCAAAAATTTCCAGAGTTTCCTTGGGTCTCCTGTATCGTCTCCTACATACAGTCACACTAGAGTATGCAACCCTTCAGAACAGATTATTCTATCACTGGAAGCACCATGCAGTTATTCCTAGCACAATTCAGGTCCATGAGCTTCTGGAGATCTAGCCAACGATCACTGAAATAATTCCTTAAAATTTCAATGTGCCTCCTACACCACAATATTCAGGTACATAAATATAGGCTGAACATTTGTCTAATCACTAGAGATGTTTCATGTATTCTGTAAAGCAGAACCCAAACTTACTTCCAGAGCTGTGAACAACACCTTCATGTTTAATCAACAGCAGCAGCTGCATCTGCACAGTGCATAGAAAAGGAGATGAGAAAATACTGTGTTCTGGCTATAGTAGCACACACTGCTGCACAAACCCTTCTCCTGCTCACATGACATAGGAAAAACCAGCAGTAAAATCTTAGCACTCTCAGAATTTTGGTTTATGTTCTAGTAATGTGACTAAATTAACCAGCCATATTATAAGGACTGTCAAAAATGTTATCTGATATGCGAGCGCATCAGCAACAACACAAGCTTTAAAAGCTTCAAAGGCATTTTGAGAATTAAACAAAGACTGACAGTATCGCTATTTTGTAGTGCCAACTTTTTGAACACTTTGCATTTGTCAAGAAACATATGATGGTGTTGGCAGCAGTTCCCAGTTAGCACTGGTCCCCTTTGTCAAAGCCACTGCCTAAACAAAAAACTAGGTATGGTCTCATCGCCAACAAATTCGAAGTGTCTCTGCTCCGCTGGGGAATTATTGCTATCCTGTAAAGGAGATGGAAAGTGTGCAGGATTCTGCAGCACACACAAAATAAGCTCTTCAGGGTTTTTTTGGCTGTTCACATGAGCCATTCTATCACTTTTCAGCAACTCCAGCTTACATTATATCTACAGACTTACAGTAAGATGAGATAGTCACAGTATTTAAACCTTCAAACAATCTACGCTGCAAATCTGCCAGCCTCCTGCTCCTCAGAACGTTTCATCTCAGCTAAAAATTATCAGTTCAGAGGGATAAGAGCACAGAGGTATACAGATGACTGTAATGCCTTCCACCAGACAGCCTTTATGAATTTTTTAGCTGAACTTTCCTCTGTCCTTGTTGTTCTTGCCAACCACATGCAGAACATTTTAGAGACAACAGCAATTCCTTGGAGGTTTACATGCACTATTCAATTCCCAACAATAAAAAATAAAAGAAAATCCTTACTCTAAACTGAGTTTCATCTCATATTTTCCTTCATCCTAAATTATAACTAGCATCCAGTACTTGCACTGCATAGCTGAGAAGCTAGCAGAAATTGCCACATTCAATTAGCACAGTAGAAGTAGCAAACTAGAAATAGGATTTCATTCACTTTAATTCACTAGTTGGTTGCCATAAATACTCCTCTGTAAAACATGGAATTCTGAATACTCTAGACATTATTCTCCTTTCATGAAGATGTTTGTTTACTTTGGCAGTGATTCTCTTGGGAGAAACTCTAATGACTTCCACTACCAAAAAAAAAAACCAAAACAAAAAAGAAACAGAAACTGCCACTAGCAAGCAAGAAAATATTAGTCTAGTGTGCTGGTTAAACTCCAGGGCACAAAGGAGAAAAAACAGAGTAGATCACTGCTTTGCATTCTTGTGACCAGAACCTATACCCTTCAAGTTTAGCAGGCTTTCGTGATGGAAGTTGGGCTTTGAGTAAAGGAAGAAAGCTGCCCAGCTCCTGTGAATTTTAAGATTTTTAGCTTTAAAAACAAACAAACAAAAACATAACATGGGGGTGTGAATAAGAGAACAAAGTAAACTATTTCAATTACTGGTGTTAACTTTTCCCATTGCTTTTCATTTCATTTCAACACACAGTGATCTAAGAAAGGGTTTTTTACCCAGTTCTGTTATATCTGGATAATTAATATTTTTTCTTTTAATGAGAAAAACCACCAGGAGAAAAGGTAAGCTCCTGTGACTCAATAGGTTGCTCACTGCTGAAAAAGACTTACCTATCTCCTTCCTAAGGGTGCATGACTATAATTTTCAGAGTTTAAAAAAATCAAGAACAGGAAAAACAGTGAATGAAGCACATTGATATAAATCTTCAGACCTCTTTTTCCTGTGAAACGTCAAACCTCATCATCTGCTTTTCTACATGAATAACCTCCAGTCCCAGACTGTTTACCATGTTTCCATGGGAGGAAAATGTCATTAACAAAAAATCAACTTTAAGGTTAAGAGGAAGCAGCTCTAGCAAAAGTATGTGAATCATGTATTTTGTTACCAGTTAGAACAATGTTCTGCTCCTGGAATGCATATGCAAGCCCATTTCAAAGTTTAAGCTGAGCAACAAAGCAGACATGTCACAGACCACAGGACAGCAGACTGTGTACTTCCCTAGACAGCCTGATCACAGGGAGGATTGAGCAGATCTTCATCAGAACCCTTGCAAGCACTGCAGGACAGACACAGCTACCTAAATACAGAGGGCTAACAAAGAGCCTAGGAAAAGGAGTAGATATGGAAAGCGAGAAGGAGTGGTAAAACAGCAAAGAGAAAACAAGAAACGGATTTTAATTTTTTTTTTTTTTTTTGGTAGCTGTAGAGCTTTGGAAAAGATGTTAAATGGAGTAGTAAATCACTGCAAATGGTGAAAGGCCTATAAATATTGTGTGCTGTGAAAAGAACAATTTGTTGCATTACAAGCAGGCAGTGAGTCTCTACTATTCTGAGCAAATCCACAAAAGGTTTTTTGAAGTCAATTCTATCTGTAACATTTACTTTTATCGTAACATGCAAAAAATCATCAAAAAAAGCTGTGTTTAGTATTGGAATGACAGCAAAGATACTTCTCATATGTACATCGAATTGCAGCCCATATTCAAAATCACAGCCATGGTGATTTTCCAACTAGCTAATAGGAAGGAAAGAGCAGATTCTACCACTAGTCAGAGCTATTTCCGTTGTGTACATTAGGCTCCTGATATTCTTGTGTTCATGTTCATTTACAAAGTAAGGAAGCACTGAAGTAGCTCTGTGTACTACTATATATAGTAGTATATAAAGTCCACATACTATATCTAAATTTTTATCAGTTTCATGATTTATTGTGTGTTCACAAAAACCGTAACACTTGTTAAGTGGTATCTGATCATGAAAAGAACAGACTTTTTAAAGAAGCCAAACCCACAGACTACTCTGAAGTGCACGGTATCTCAGCACAATCACATTCAGTTCTTATAACTGCTAAAGGTTTTATTGTTCAAGCAAAAGAAAGAACCGTGGGCCAAAATCCCTTCTCATATAATAAAATCCTGTTCCTAACACTGGCCAATAGTAGATGTTATTCTCCTGAGTTAATAAAAGGAAAGAACTTAAGCTGTGCATGGCAATTTCTAAAAGAGATGATAACCACTGAGAGGCAAAACTCAGAAGCCACTACCTTGATGATCGCTTTCATGTCACCCAAATGGCAGCCAGAAGAGCTGCTCTGGAATCCTTACAGTTTATTTTCTCTTTATATAGTTATAGCTATTTTATATAGTTTAATGTCATTTGTCCTTATACTTTCTACTCTATAGCACCCGTGGTTAAATTTGCCACACAAAATTTAGCACCCACTGGATGATGCAGAACACCAGACAAATAAGGTGATCAAATAAGATTTCAGGCACCAACAAACCCAGGACAGCTGTCAGCCCCAGCTCTACCACAAGCCTCCCAGGTGAAGTCAATGTCTGGCACGTTTGTTGGAATGAATACACGGAAGCAGGTTGATTAATGGCTGCAAAAACCATAACTTATGTATATTTGGTTCTACCGTACTGACAGCTTGTTTTGCAACATCTGTTTTTTCCAATTTACATATTATGTATAGTGATACTGCATATGGTTTGGCATTTGTAATGTTTGTTGTCTAGTCTAAGGAACTCATCCCAGCTCCATGACTCTCTAGCTTCTTCAAGTCACTCAGATGAGGCATGCCAGCATGCTCTCCTCTTCAGGCAGTCTCGCTTCGGTAACAGTCAGGGAACATGGAGTCCAAGCCTCTCAGTACACCCTAAGGTCTGGAA
This sequence comes from Corvus hawaiiensis, assembly GCF_020740725.1. Classification (NCBI taxonomy): domain Eukaryota; kingdom Metazoa; phylum Chordata; class Aves; order Passeriformes; family Corvidae; genus Corvus; species Corvus hawaiiensis. The sequence goes on from NC_063217.1 coordinate 15,497,840, forward strand.
AGGCAAATTTAGGGAGTTCCTGTGTTGCAAATAGGTGAGGTACCTGAAGGAAACATAATACATTCTTAGCTTGCTCTTACACATTTGTTTAGGCATTTATTTTCAGACACTATTACCTCCCAACTAGTCTAACCCAAGAAAGCTCTCAAGTCTCCCCTAGAAAGGGACAGCTAAGACAAAAGAAAGCAGGAAGGAATCGAGGGATTACAAGGGAGAGAAAAACATTACCACAAGAGGGTGTGAAGGCCAAATGGTCAAAAATTGAGAAACTGGAGACTGGACAGAGAAAACAAACTGCCAAGGGCAGGCCTCAGCACCTCTTGATGGCACCAAGGTGCCAGATAAGAGGCTTGATTTGGTGGAGCAGAAGCCAGAACTTGTGGCCTCAGCACACACCAAGCAGTCTCATATCTGAGGCAGAAGAGCCTGCAGGACGCTTGGTTTGACTTGGTACAACTGTTCTTGCTTATATTAGAGTCAAGTAGCATGTGCCACAAGGCCAGGGACCACCAAAGACCTACTGGATTCTGCAGCAAGATAGCCAGAACCTTTCCTCATAATCAGCAGAGAGAGAGATCAGGTTTCTCTCCCTAAAAGTACTTTCGTTAGGGGATAAATCATCCTTTGGTAGCACTTGTGTTTGTTGAACATTAGACAGCTAATGCAGAGTGGACACTTACTTTTTACATGGTTAAAACCAGATGATCTTCACTCTGTGAAAGTTGTTTTAAGAAACACACGCAATTGGGGTGAGTGGCTACCCTACCATACCATACCAGAGATAAGAAGGATGTGAGTACTCTTGTTTTTCAGTCAATTTAAAAAATACTCACATACACCAAGAAAGCTGTTTTGAAGGAAGAATTGCTAGAATTTGGGCTTAATTTAAAGGTGACGGACAGAGAAACTCACTTCTTACAAAAAAAAACCCCTTCAACTGAATGAGTTTCTACACACTTTGTAGAAATAGGCAACTGGTTACAGGAGAGTGCAGTGCAGCACTGCTTCCACCCTTGCTAGACATCACCTGGGAACGCCCCAGGTAGAGGACAGCTTCTGTTCAGGCTTGCACACAACTCAATGTCAGGTGTATGACAGGAACATAAAGGGAAGCCAGATGCTACCAGTTCTGCAGCTCTCAAAACTAGTGTTTATGAGGACTGTGCTGTGAAGCAACTCACTCTTCAGAGAGGAACCAGTACTCAGCCTGCAACATCTTTTCACTGTGTGATCATCTGTAAGGCCTTCATCTGCACTCTGGATTTTTTAGCCCTTGTAAGACTGCAGAGTTCTTGAAACAAATGCCAATATAATGAATAATTCTGGAGTGCTAAGCCACAATACAGCAAAGATAAACATGTATCAATTATTGTTCTACGCTGCAAATGCGTTTTCATGTTAACCCTGCAAGATGGCACGGATTCCCCAATACATACACACACAGGTTCGCAACCACATCAGAGATGACTGCAAACGCTGAAATTTTTTTTTTTTCCTCTATGTTTTATATGCATAGAGAAAACATATACAGATTTAAGAAATAAGAATTGTTACACTGGGTCAGACCAAAGGTCCATGGGGCAGGTGGAATAAAGCCATCCAGTCGCTGATAGTGGGCATGGACAAATGCCTAGAGAAAAGTTAGATAGGTCAAGCACATAATGACACTTTCCCCATGTACTCACACATTCAACAGCCGCATATGAATTCTTCCACTGCTGAGCTACAGCCTTCCCAGAGCACAAAGAGAGGCCGCTTGTTTTAGTCTTTTCAGGGGCATATACATCTACATCAATGTTGCATCTGTACGTGCCAAACTATTTATTTGTTTCCACTAAACGGCTGCCAAGAACTGTGCTTCACTGTATGGAAAGGGTAAAACCCCACCTTTGGTACTGGAATACCTCAGAGGGCACCACCCCGTGCCACCACACCCCAGCAGGGGTTCCGCCCGAGCTCCCGTGGGCCTCTGAGGTGCCCAACAAACAAGGTTTGCTGGCAGGCCCCGGGCGTCTGACGAGGAAGGGGTGACGAGCCCAGGTTCCTGCCGGAGCTCCGGCACGCTGCAGCGTCCCACGGGCCAGGGACAGCCCCGTATCCCAGAGGGAACACGGGCACACGGCGCGCCCCGGACCCGCTGGGGTGAGCGGGGCCCCGCGCGGAGCTGGGCGGGGCCTTGACACCCGGCCCGTCTCGTGCCGCCGCGCTCGCGCTCCACCCCCCCGCCCCGCCCCGCCCCGCCCCGCCCGTGGCGCTCAGTCGTGCGTCAATGCAAATGAGCGGCGCGCGCGGCGAAGGGGCGGGGCGATCCCGCTCTGCCCCCGCCCCTAATGAGCGCCTGACGGGATCGCGGGCGGCAGAAGAAACCAGCGTCACCGCTGCCCCTGCCCAGGCTGTTGGGATAAAAGCCAATCGCACGCAAAACGAAGTAAAATGTCTTTATTTCAGGTGTTTGTCCCTTCACGGTAGACAGGTCGTCGAAGCCCAATGAGTGCCTTCCTTACCCAAGCGGCCTACAGGCCTGCCACCTCCCCCTGGCTGAAGTGGTAGCACCCACCCGGCTCGTCGGCGCCGGGGGGGGGGGGGGGGGGGGGCGGGCTCCCGGCCTAATGCATTATTCATGAGGGAGCAGGCCCATAGGCTCATTACCAGGTCGGCCGGGCCGGGGCGGTGCCTGTGACGTCACTGTGACGGCTGTTCCGGCTCTCTTAAGGGCGCCGCGGCGACTCCGAGCCGGCAGCGGGGCTGGGGCGGGGGCGGTCGGGGGGCGGCAGCAGCCTAGCTGAGGAGACCGGGTCGCCTGCCCTGTGGAGGTACCGGCGGCCTCCTCGCCTTCCCTCCTTCCCTCCCCGCCAGTGCCAGGCCCGGGAATGCCCCGCTCTCCCCCTGCGTTGCGGTGTGGCGGCTGGGGGGTCGGACGGAGGAGTTGCTGTCCGGAGGCAGTGACCTGTCCGGGCGGATTCCTGATCTAGTGGATCCCTGTGGGTGCGACTGTAGGCGGGAAGGGCCGCCTTACCGGGGGTCCCAGTAAACGAAAAGGAAAAAGAAATCTCCGATAAAAATGGGCTCGTATCAAAAAGCTCATATATTTTTAAAGCAGTACAGTGGCGTTGATGGCAAAGAAGAAAGCTTTATTCTATAAATTAGCTGTTTTGGGACTTGCACAGTGGTTTGCGACAGGCGGGTGTTCAAACTCTCCCCCCAACCCTTCGCCACAAAGATTATTAATTATCTTTGTCTCTTTAGTGTGCTGGGGTGGGGGGTTCACCTCTGCGCCGAGCCGGTGTCAGGGGAGCTCCCGCAGACGGCCACCCCAGCCCCTGCCCACCGCCGGATCCTTCCCCTCCCCGGAGCGGCCGCAGCCGCCTCGCCTCATTCCTCCTCCTCCTCCTGCCCCTTGCTGCCCTGTAGCTGGTTTGTCCGGCAGCCTGTCCGCCGCTGCCCTCCCTGTTTCCCCTCAGCGGCCGCTGCTGCGCATCATCAAAACATGCAGGATGAGCTGCTCCTGGGGGTGACACAGCAGCAGCAGCCAAGCAGCGAGAGGCTGGGCAGCAGCCCCGCGTCGGGACACCCCCCTCTCGGCCACCCCTCCTCTGACTTTAAACCCTGTCTCAGCCCCCACCAGGATTTAAACAAGCAGCAAGCGCAGCAACCACAGCCGCCGCCTCCTCAGCTGAGCCAGAAGAGGAAAGAGTTTAAGCAGCAGCTCAGCAGCCCAGCCCAGCTCGGCAGCAGCCACCCCCTGAATAACCACCACCCCCCAGACTATCATCACCACCCCCCTCAGCAGCAGCAGCAGCAGCAGTTCAGCCACCCCACTGACAAGTACCAGCAGCAGGAGCACAGGCAACAGCAGCACCTCCAGCTCCTCAGCGCTCACCCCCTGGAGCCGCCGCGGACGGGGGATCACCCGCACCACCGGCCCGTCGGCCCCGCCGAGCACCAAGGCGGCGCGGACAGGGGGGGTTCGGAGAGGCTCGCCCCTTCCTGCCCGGGGGGATCGGCGTCCGCGGACCCCAATGTGGGGGTGGCCGCCGCCTCCTGCGTGAATCCGCCTCCGTCTCCTCGTCTGCAGGCGAGAGCCAAGCTGCCCCCCATGGAGTCCCCCCCGAACAGCCACTTACTGGGCAGCCCCGGGAACCTCCTGCCCGGCGGGCTCGGCTCTGGCTTCAGCAGCCTGCAGAGCCCGGAGATCCCCAGCCCCCATCACCAGAGCGGGGGCGGCTCCTCCTCGGCGGCTTCCCCTCCTCCTCCGCCGCTGCCCGGCTTCGGCACCCCCTGGTCGGTGCAGACCTCGTCGCCGCCTCCGCAGCAAACGCAGCAGCCTCCGGTCTCCAGCGGCGGTGGCGGCGGCGGGCAGATAAGCACGATGCCGCCCCCCAGCCCGGAGTCCGAGACCAGCTTTTACCCGGGGATCCCGTCATCGATCAACCCCGCTTTCTTCCAGAGCTTCTCGCCGGTGTCTCCTCACAACCCCTGCGCTGGGCCCTTCAGCAGCCCCTTCTCGGCCGCCGCCCCCCCGCCGCCGCCGCAGATGAATTTACCTCAGCAGCAGCAGCAGCAGCAACAGCAGAACCGGAGATCCCCTGTGAGCCCCCAGCTCCAGCACCAACACCAGGCGGCGGCCGCCGCCGCCGCTTTCCTGCAGCAGAGAAACTCCTACAACCACCACCAGGTACCGGGCGGCGGCCTCGGCGGGGAGCCGCGGGGCGGGGAAGGGGGACACGGGGGAGGGACGCTGCCCTCGGCTGGCCGGCCGCGGCAGCCGGGCGGTTTCGCTCTCGCCGGCGCCGGGCGAGGCTGCGCGGCGGTGACAGCCCGGCGGGGCCGCGGCAGGGCGGGGCCGGCCCGGCGGGAGGGAGGGCACCTGCGCCCCCCGCCCGGTGCGGCGCCGGGCGGCCGGAGGGGTCGGGCCGGAGGGGGCTGCGGGCAGCAGCCGCCCTGCGCTCGGCCACTTTGCCCGCCCGTTCCGGGTGGCAGGTGCCGGGGTAGCTCTTCTGGCCCTCCTCGGTGCGCCGTCGCCTACCGAGGGATGCCGGATTTTTTTCGGGACGAGAAGAGAGGGTTTGCTCTTAAAAAAAGAGCTCAAACGGCCCTGTTGGTATCTGTGAGTTTCGCCGTGAAAACGCCCCCCTTGTCTCCCCAGCCGCCCGCGGCAGGCGCGGTGTCCCCGGAACAATGAGCTTGACAGCTCCGGCCGGCGCCGCCCCCCCGGGCAGCCCCTTCCCCAGCCGCGGACCGGCCCTCGAGCGGGCTCGGTCGGACGGGCACGGGTCGCCGAGAGGAGAGTCATGCGAAAGTTGACACCGTACTGCTTTTTCATGGGTTTTGACTGACATTGCTTGAATGGGTATGAGAGAACAGCGCAGTGTTTCAAGTTATGGTAGTTCTGTGACCGATTTTAATCCGATTTTAATCGAGGGGTGTAACGATTCCCTGTTAAAATGGAAGTTTACGTTTTTTACTGGATCAGAATATTATAAGAAATCAGTAAGAAGGAAATCGGTGTTAGTATTACCAGCTGTTGCATAATAAGCCCATTTTGCTCCAATAATTTGCTCAGTTATGAAAGGCTGAAGTTAAATAGGCCTCATCTTAATTTTTTTTCATTCTAGTATTAAATCCTGTCAGATTTGATCGGCGGAGATTCGTTTGTATCAGAACTGGAATCTCATATTGTGTGCCTGTTTAATAACTGATTTCGATGCATTATGCTTAGGAGCTAGTTGTCCTTAACATCTATAATAACCTTCTTAAAGCAAATTCCAAGCAATTCTCCAGCAGTGAGGTGTACAGGAATTTTCTCTCACCTACAAGTTGTAGGTATACTTAAACAGTGCCATGACAGCATAGCTAGCAATATTAGAGGCTTGTTAACATTTGGCATTATCTCGTAACGTTTGTTTCATAATAGAGTACCTGCCTCTCCCAAAATTCCAATGCAAGCGTTCCAAGTTTTACAACGTAATTATCTATAATTATATAGAATAGGATGTTTTCCTGGTCGCTTGACCAAGAATGGTTTTAGTGGTTTTTTGGTTTGTTTTCTGGGGGGTGAAGGTGGTGGGGGTGTTACAATTTTATCGTTCTGTCTTCAGAAAGTTTTCTTTTACCTAATATATAACATATTGACATGCTTTAAATTTTTATTAGAATTGCAGCTTGAGGGTTGCTTGCAGCTAAGCTGAGAGATAAAAGTACTGTGTTTTCACTTCACAGAACTGAATTTAGAATCGTAACACGCACCCCCATTCCATTTCTGTTTGAGAAAAAGCGTTTCCAAGAACAGTCAGATTTGAAACTACTAAATACATTTCTTCACTGTCAGTCATGCTCAGTGGGTCCACCTCTTGGTAATATGACAACCACTATAGGTCACTTTTCAGCAGAAGTTGTAGCTTAGGAATAAAAACTTAATCCTTTAAAAATCTTCTTTCTAAAATCTTCTTTCTTCCATTTTCATATTAGAGAATATAGTGCACTTACTGTAAGTGTATTTACATACACTTGTATAAAAGTGTCTTTATGTAAGTGTAAGATACACCATACCTAGATGGGGAAAAAAAAAAATATAGAGTACACCCTGCAGAATCCCATAGACTCATTACTCCAGAAATTGGTCTGTTCATGACTCCAGAAATATTTGAGCAGTGGCTTCAGAACAATGCATTTTAATGTGGAAATGTTAAGATAGCTCATTCAAACAGATTCTCTCTTCAGTAGTCAGTGCTGGTTTTGCTCTTATATGGTAATACTGAGACAATAGTATTTAAAATACTTGGGAGGGGGAATTAAATCTGCCATTTAAATTTTTAAATTTCTACTCACTGCAGTGAAATACTACTCACTGAGTAGCAATAATTATTAGTAGAAATATGAATATTATTTTAATAATTTTTAAATCTTTTTAAAATTCTTCTGTTACTTATGCAGAGATCTCATCATACAATATCAAGTAATGCATGATAAAAACTGGTCTCAGGGTTTTTTGTGACATGGTTTTACACCCTGGAATTTGTCTTCTGCATAGCTTTAAAAATGCTACGAGGTACTAAAATGATAATCGAAATTGGCTGCATAAGGTGTTTACTGGGGAGACATGGGGGAGTAGGAATGACTTTTTTTTAAATGAAGCTATGTTTTCTTCCTTGCCTCAGTAACTAATTTGCATGTTATCAGGAGAGAATGGTTCATAGAAATCTCTGCACATGGCTTACTTGGTGGTTGGTTGTTTTGGGGTTTGGTTTTTTTTAAGTAGAAAAGCATTTCAAGTATTTTCAAAATAATATAAATTAATCTTTCTTTTTTAGCCTCTTCTGAAGCAGTCACCCTGGAGCAATCAGAGCAGCGGCTGGAGCACGGGAAATATATCCTGGGGAGGAATGCATGGCAGAGACCATCGTAGAACTGGAAACATGGGAATTCCAGGAACTATGAACCAGATCTCTCCTTTGAAGAAGCCTTTTTCTGGTAATGTCATAGCTCCTCCTAAATTTTCTCGCTCTACTCCATCACTGACACCAAAATCGTGGATTGAAGATAATGTTTTCCGAACTGACACCAACAGTAATACTCTCCTTCCTTTGCAGGTAAGGATGGTATACCTGGTGTGTTCATAGTCTTGTATAGCATTTTTACTTCATTCATTTTAAATGAGAATTAAACAGTGGTTGCAGCCCTGATACTTGGTTTGAAAATTGTGTTTCTGTATTATTTTTAGTCTTAAAATAATCCCCACGTGTTCAGTGTATTCAGCAATATATGATTCTCACAGTTGAATAAGAATATTGATTGTCAAGAAAGATGCAAACTGTAGGCGCTGATGAAGCAATAAAACATAGTATGTTTAATCCAGCAAGTATTTTCTGCCTGTGGTAATGCTTATATTCTTACAAATTCCTTTAAAACTCAAGGTTTTTTTGTTTGTTTGTTTGCTTGTCCTTGTACATAGGTTTTCTTACTTTTGTAGATGGTTCTCGAGTCTTTGTCATGTTTCTCTTTTACTGGTATTTTAGGCTGATGTTTGTGTGTGAGATCATTTTCCTCCACATTTTAGCACCTTTTGTTTTTGTGTTGTCTGGAAGCCCTGTGATTTAGAAGCGTTAAACAGAAGGATGTGTCTTAGAACTAAAGATCTGGATTCACCTCCTGAATTTTGCCAGTGACATCTTATGTGACTTTAAGTCATTTAACTGCAGCCTCAGTAACCTCTTGGTAAAATGTTATTTTTCCTATTCTTACCTATATTAATTTAGTCATTCCTTGTTAGCAGAGGCCTTTCATTTGTCATAATCGTGACCACATTTGAGCTGTATTTGCATAAATGGCAGTCTAACACTTATGTAGCTGAGGTAGTCAGAAGAGGATGCTCCTTGGGACCGGATTTCCCACTAGAATTCTGGTTTTTCTTACCAGTTTTCTGGTGAATTTGGCACAGGAGGCCATGTCCTGACTCTGCCCAGGTGTGCTCTGATACTTGTAGTGTTTTTGAAGCTAACGTGACTTTCGGACATGCCGAAATTATGCTCCAAGTACATGCATTTGCCCATACTGTGAAAACAGGTTCCATTAAGTAGCCTTGCTAGCTAAAATATCGTAGTAGAATAATCTTTTATGTGGGTAGAAAGATGGGGGGAAAAAAAAGCTGTACTCTTCAGGAACTGTGTTGTATTAAGTATAACGTATTAGAGATTGATAATGCTTTGCAGTGCAGGGCAGCAAAAACAGTAGAAAGTAAATGCTGAAATCTGTCCCAAAGATGTTAACCTAAGGGACAGATACAAAAATATTAATCCCATCATACACTGAAACCGCTGTGACACACACACTGGAATTCATATGCAGCTAAGCACAAGTTGTGAATGTATTTGCTTATTCAGTATGTCTTAGGAGTCCATATGACCAATACTTTGAACTTTCAGAAGCTTCTACAGTGGTTGTCTAATACAGATTAACTCATTTTATATGTGAGCAAGTGTCTTGTGCATTTAGGCTATCATCTAAATAACTTCTGTGTAATAGGGTAGAAAAGAAATCCTTGCAATTTAACTTTATAATACCTTAATATTTCTGTGTAAGGATTGGGGGATTTTTTTAAAATGTCAGAGTGAGAAGTTGGGCATTCTCAATCATTGGTCACACCTATGAGCACCAGACCCACCAATAAAATAGGCCTGTTTGGATATCTTTATGCTGTTGATCTGTCTATGCTTAAATCTCTGTGACATGTATAAAGTCATAGTTGCAGAACACAGTAAAAATAAACCTCTTTGAAGGGTTGCAGTGTTATCTACTGCTATTGTGGAAACACTAGATGTTTCCATAAATTACTTTGCTACACTGAAATCGTGTTCTTGTTTTTCAGTTAGTACACTATTGTTATGTGATTAATTCCTTGTGATGACTGTTACATTTTTCAAGTCATAATGAAAAAGTTAAACAGAGCTTGGAGCTCGTGCTTCTTTTCATCAGGCCTTGTTGGCAATTGCAATGCTGTCAAACACCCATCTTTGCTGATTTGCGCTGTGCTTGTCTCCTTCCATAAAAGGCTGTGGTATTTAGATTGAGAGTTCTTAAAGATACAGTAGCAATTTCAGAAAATACTGAAAAATAATACTAATTAAATCTTGTGCCATTTGGAAAGTATAGCACAAAAGTATTTATGTGTGTGTAGAAGTTACCTATCTCTTCCAAGCTTCCACAGAGCAAACACATTTTAGCATGCATGTGGGATACATACTGCATCATTTACAGTTTTGAAGAATATTTGTTTCTTTGGCCTAACTGCAGTTAAAATTTTGTAGGGGAGGGGACAAAGCACCTCTCTTCCAAACTTTAGCTAGCTCAGACTTAGCAATTAAAAACAGCTTAGAAAAGCTAGTGCTCTCAGAGACTAACTTTGTGTATATCTTTAATGTTCAGCTACCATTTTTTTAAAATGCTAAATATTTTTGCAAAGTCCAGATAGCGTTCAGCATGTCATCTGCTGATCCATTTTCTGAAAAACATGTACCTCATACAAACAAGATAAACCACAGAGGAATTGTATCCAAGCTTGAAGCTTTGCCGTTCCATCAAACTTTTTTATTATTTGGTATTGGCATTGATGTGTGGTCCCCGGAATAGAAGTGACATCAATTCTGATTAAAAACTGCGTAACATTAAATTAATATACCAGTGACAATGAGTGTCCTTTACTGATAACTGAGTAAACTATTATGAGTATTGCTTGTAGGGATGAAAGCAGATTTTCTGTACTTCCTCGTTAAAACTGAAACATATCCCATGTGAAGTTGAATTCACAATGGCCACATTAGTTGCAGCAAAGCCGCTTTTGCTTACAAAAGTTATGAAAGTCATCCCTTAGGATTTTTAAAAAGTTCAGCGGTTTGTTTTGGTTTCAAGTAAAAATAATTAAACATCAAGGCAACACTGATTTAAATGTGAGCAAATAAAGCCTATAGCCAAGTTTTTCTTACGTGGCTCACTGTGAGAAGCTGTTTTGCCTTTCTCATGATTTTGAGATGATACTAACTGCATCAAATAAAGTTCTTTCATAGACATAAAACCTTGTAGACATAATTTTTTCTGAGTTCAGTCATACTGCTCCCACCATTATAGGTACTTCATATAGGGGAAGGGTTGTTGCCTTGTACTTGAAACATTAAAGGAACAGTTAGAAATCTTGTCAAGTATTGACACCGTACAACTTAAGCATTTAATTGAGGGGCCTATTTCTCTCTCCTTAGAGAGAATCTAGGTTCCTTATTTAGATAATCTAATTCTCTAGAAGAACGTACCTGGCACCACTGACCTTACACAGCCCTTGGGATTGTACTTTAGGCACTTACATTGCATTTCAAAAAGTCAGAAAATATGAATATTCTCTTTTATTCCCTTACCTAAAGTACAAAAAAACCCCAATTATAGGGTACAAAGCTGAAAATATATTTCTAAACCTTTTGATACAAGTGTTTTTCCCCAAAAGAACATGCTCCAGGCATTTCTGTAAAAAACCACAAGGACAGAGATCAGTGTTTTGTATATCCATTTTTTTGATTTATATTTCTTGTACAATGAAAATAATTAACTATTTCTAAATTTTTATTTTTTTTAAGAACTGCAGTATCCTGTTTTGTTTGCAAGCTTAGTTTTTCTTACCATCCTGCAAATAATCTTACTAAAACACGTTAAAAATGTTCAATACTAGACATCAGTGTTCAACTATTTTCATTCTATGAAAAACACTGCATTCTATGAACAGGAATTTAATTTCTGTGTCCCTTTTGAATTAAGGAAATACACTGCGTGTCTAGGTGGTTTTCACCTTGATTTGTCCTTCCTGTTTGTTCAGACAAACAGTGTGTAATGTTCATGGTCCTAAAAGCTGAGTGTTGTTATTCTGTGTTTAAACATAGCTCTCCAGCTGGGGATTGGTATGGTAAGGTTGCATCTTGTACAAATGCAGATTTTTCTTTTTGAAATGTGCTCAAGTTTTTGAAGAAAGCCAATCACATAAAAAATAAAATGTGGTTTAAAATTGTATGTCACAACAGGTGTTAGTTTTAGGTACTTAATTTAAGCTGCTGTCCTGTTCTTCTGCCTTAGAATCACTTCAATTTGGAGAATTTCAAATTTTTGATATGACAGTTTTAGTACAATTTAATACCACTTCACATTTTCAATGGCTGATCTAGATGATACACATACCAGTGAATATTAGGTGAAGTGCAAGTTGCTAAAGTTGGATTCTTAATGCCATGTTTAGACTCCTAAATGTGTGGCCCATTTTTTCAGAAGTGCTGAATATTTGGCAGCTGATGTTAAACTTTAAGGCATTGAGATTATCTAGCTGCAAAGTTTTCTTACTCTTCACAGCAGTATAATTGTCCAAACACTGATCTATAAGGCAGGCTTTACCAGTTTATTTTTTAATGAGGCTATGCTGGAACAGAACAGTTCAGGGTTTTTAATGCAGTGGATTGATTGCCTGGGACTGATTAAAATGACACACACAACCAGATACTTGTGTTTGAGGACCATACTGGGGATATCTCTAATTGGGGAAGGTGGTCTGTGACCATGCTTTTAACTTCAGGATCACAACCTTTGAATAAATAGTATTAGGAGCTGCACAGATTACACATTCAAAGGACTCAGTTAGTGAGAAGTTTGTGGTGCTTACCATACAAATGTTTTTATGATTTCATATGAACTTAGACTTTCCTCCCATTATTTAAATTTGCTTCAGTTATACAGCTCATTCTATTAATGCAATACAAAATCAGAATTAGTAAAATTCAACAAAATATTTAACAACCATGATAGTATAGCAGTGATGTGTATGCTGAGTATCTTATCTCACCTTGTTCTCTGCATTAAAATGAGTATGTTCTCACCTAGGATCCATCCAAAAGTACATTTGCTATATGTGCTGATGTATTTGCATTTAAGTACTCAAGGCTGAATAGATATTTCTAGATTTGGGGCAGGGCTGTGAGAAACCCAAAACTTGAGTAACATCCTCCCTTTCAGATGACTAATGTCCCTTTAGTTATTTCATTGAAACTATTAATATACAAATTTTCTAGATTTGCCTTGAAAGTCAAGATTGCCAAGACTTTAATCAATCTCCATAGTCTGGTGTCTGGTTGTTTCCAGGTTATGAATACGTATTCTTGAGCTGAAGCACTTCAGTATTTTAAAATGCTTATGTAGCTGGGAAGTAGGTGTGTCTTTGCCAAAGGACTCGTTCGTGGTGCATTTTAGGCTCAATTTAGTTAGCTTACGTAGCTGGTTGTATCATTTTAGCTTTAAACACTTTGTTGTCAGGATGACCGTTCACAGATGTCTACCAGACATCTTTAGTTCATCTTTACCACTAATGACACTGTGAAGAGTAACCAAGCAATTTTGGGTGTCTACTTTAAGCCTTCCTCCTTGCTTTTTTATAGAGCTAAAATTGTAGTTTCAATAGGTTTTCATATTAAGTTTCTCATTTACAGTGATTATGGTTTCAAAAAGGGGCTTATGGTTATAGTATATCCTCACTAAAATGAGAATATTGAAGTTTAGATGTTAGAGATATTTTAGAATATGTAGGTAGGAATTGTTAGATTATTACTTCTAACATTAACACTGAATACTATATTCAGGTACTTTTTAAAGTGTGGATACTTTATTACTAAATCAGATGTCACTTTCTAGAAAGTCTTAAAGCACATTTCGATTCAGGTCACGTTTAAGGTGAAAATGATGGAACTTGGTGAAAACAGTGGAGCTTGTTAACATTTTAGTTTGGGAAGCAATTTTAAAAAGGTTTCTTTAATTTAGCTTTTAACAAACTCAGTTAGTTCATCAAGGTCAAAGTTAGAGTTCTTTTTTGCAGCCAAGACAGACCATACTTGAAATGACTATAAGCTTTATGACTTCTGTCTTCAGCTCCCATCTCATGGTGCTACATTTCTTTAGAATATGAAGAGACGTGTCAAGATCATACCTTAAAGATACTACCATTTACAGATTTTAATACCTATGTTAGCATTCTAATTTTTTACTTCAAATAGTCCTCCAAATCAGTAGTTTAAAGCATGTGTTCAAAATTCAAAGGTGTCAGACTTCTTAACTATGAACTAATGTTTGTGGTTAAAAATTAACAAAACTATTCACCACTCAGTAGCTTTGGTCCTTGTATTTGCTTTATGCATAAGTGACAATATATAAACTTAGAAGTGTGAGTGCAGTTTCTGCAAATGCTCAAACAGGATAATCTTTGCATAAATCGCACAGGTATATTTAGAAGTCCTAAATAGAATGTGCCTAGAAAAACTGTTGTTCATCAGTTTAGTATGGAAACTTGCTCTTCAGGGAAAGCTGCCCTCCTCCCATTTGTGCATATTTAGATGCATGGCTTGGGGACTACTTCTCAAATGCACGCTCTTCAGGTGTATTCTGCATGACACTGTCAAAAGCCCGTTCTAGCACTTGTGTTCTGTGGGAAGGGTACTTTGTGCTTCTCCTATTCCTAAAATAACTACCACTTTTCTGTAAACTTTCTTACACAGACAATTTTTTACTTAACCATATCACTCAGGCAGTTGTACCAATCTGCTGTACAAATGCAGTTATGATTCTCATTTGGGAAAGGTAGGTCAAGCAGGATGCAAGTGTTTAGACAGCTAAAAGTAAAAAACTGGTCTGAGAATTTGTAGTGCTTGGGAGAAGGTAACTATCAGCTCTGAGGGAAAAGAGCTAACATTTTGTTGTGACATTCCACAGAGATACAGACCTACTGACACAGCAAAAGTTCACTTGGTTCTTAGCGCAGGACTGATGAGCCACAGAGCTGAAGGAAATGAAAAATACTTTACAGGAATTCAACCTTGACAAAAGGTGCTTTGGGAGTCAGGATGATAGAACACATGTATTAATATACATCCTTAGGTTTGGGAGTTAGAATGATAGAACACATGTGTTAATATACATGCTTAGGATTGGGAGTTAGGATGATAGAGCACATTTATTAATATACATGCTTAGGTATCAGGGCCTTTTGCCCTACTGATTATCTTTAGTTTCATTATTTCAATGTGGTTGATAAGCATTTACCTTCAAAAACAATCTGGAACTATCTTTAAGACAACATGGAAGTAGTTCTAATTTTTGGGACTACTTCTATGTTGTTTTAAAAGTAGGTCCAGGTTGTTTTAGAAGATAACTGTTTATCAGTTGCGTTGAAATAATGAAGCTAAAGGTAATCCTAATTCTTGGGACTGTTTCCACATGCATGGAGATCTGGAACAATCGTGTTCAGTGGTACTGCTTTTCGTGCTTGTCCCAAAAATTGACCAAAACCATAATGGAAGTTTTCTGATTTAGTAGTGCATGCTGTTGTAGAATTGTACCCTTTCAGCAGACCTTTCTAGAAAATACTTGCTGGTGTGTGACTTACATTACTGAAATACTTTTAAGTTATGCTTTGAAATTAAAGCTTCCTATTTGCATAGATGATAACTGTTCTCTTCGAAGATATAGTATACGTATTTGGGAAGCTCAAAACAGTGTTGTAGCATTATAAAGTCAAGAGGCACGAAGATTTAAAATGAACCTTGTACCCAAAGAATGACCTACCTTTAGAGATAGTTACATTCAGATAATGTTGCTTCATAGCATGCAATTCATCAGTGTCATTTGCAATAGAGATTGAAATTTTGAAGCAGTGATTACCAAGATACTACCCAAACTCACGAGTGGGTAGCATGATGTGTGGGTAGTGGGATAGCAGAATGCAATTCCCATATTTAAATCCTGCTGTACTTAAGTGTATTCACAACATTTTTGTATTGTGCTGTGCCTGCCCCGTTTTATGTTTCCACTGCCCAGAGTTAAGTAACACAAGCCAGGGAAACAAACCACAAAATTTCTAAGGTGTAAAAAGGATGGGAAAAGCTTATTATTTCTTCTCCTTCTAGCAGAGCAAGACCTTTCACATTAGATACACAGAACTTTCAAAATACAATGATGCAAGGGTGAAGTTAGAATCATTGCACCATGTCACCCAGTGGAGCAGTTTACAAATAAATTGCGAACACATTACATGTTTTCCTTTTCCATTTCTCTGTAAGATTTAGGACCAAGTAGTCAGTTTTAGGAATGAACCGTGGTTGACCCTTTTCTTACAGGCTCCTGCTCCACAGAGTGTCATTAAGTCTGTAATAATGACCATTTCCCAGACAGTCATGTGTTACCTCAACACATATTTATGTAGCAGTGATAAAAAAAATAAATAAGAAAATATGTAATGAACCTGTAACAAAGATAAAACACCATATACTGTTCAGTCTGGTTTTTACCAATACTAGTTCTTTTCTCCTGTCAATTACAGAGATAGCAAAGCATGTTTTGTCTATACTCAGCACTGGTTTTTGCAAGAGCACTTACTACCTACCAACTAGTGCCTTAAAATGACTTTAAGACTTCATTAAAAATCCTGATGAGATACCTTCTGAATGCTAGGGGACAGTAGGGAACAGATCCAGCTTGGTCAGTGCTCACACCTTCTATAGACAGCAGGTTTGCTGTGGTAAGCTAGTTCTTTTCATTGTGCTATTGAGAAACAAACCTCTAAGGGCATGGAGGCAGATTAGTCGCTTTAGTTTAATTTTGGTGGTTCTCAGGGTAACTAAAGAACTAAATGAAAGCCAGCCAGTCCCAAAATAAAGGTTGCGGTGAGCTAAAATAGTGCTGGGGACTTGCTGGCACACTGAAACCAGGTTGAAGACTGCCTAATGAAGTGTCAGTGGCATTTGGTCTGGGATACAGCAGGAGACAAGAGAAACCTACTTTTTTTAATGTATCATTAAAATTGTCAAGGGCTTCCAGAAATACTAATTTGATGAGATCCTTTATTTTCTAACAGATTGCTTACCCAACAGGAACCCATTACTCTTAATAATTGTTCGAGGTAGAAAGAGGTGGGGAAAAAAGGCTTCTGCTTCTTCATCCCAACATTGACTAAACTTTCTAAGAGATGAATGTAAAACCCTAGTTTCATCATGGCAAAGCTGATCATAAGTCATAGTGTTTGATTCATAGAAAAATTCTGTTCCCAAGTTTGCTTTTTTACTCCTCCAGTGTGAGGAATACCTGCTTGCTGAGGGACGTAGTTTGAAATGAGTCTATGGTTCTGCTAAACCATCACAGAAAGTCACAGTAAGCGTGGATCATATACCTTTTGCCCCCATGGTATACATACTAAGTGGATGGCTGCATCTTTAGGGAATTTCACCAGCCCTGGGATGTATATGATGTATTTCATCCTACTCTGCTGAATTACTATAGTGCAGACAGAAGACAACAGTAAAATTAAGGCACAATCATAGGATTTAAGTGCAGTACAGTCTAGCCAGAAGCCTTGAAAGTGGAAGAGATTATAGTTTTACACAAACTATTTTCAGTTTCTGAAGGGTATCCCAGAAAGACCAAAGAATTTAGAAGTTACCTTGTTTCTGCATGTGTAACTTGGGTGTATTGGAAAACATGGGAGAAAATGTCTTAGGTAAAACAAAATCAGGGAAAACATTTATAGTTCATTGCAATAACTTTTATTACTGTCAGTGAAAACATTTTTAAAGACAGTATGGTAACTTCTTAATATTCATGTGTGAAAGAAATTGTCCTCTATAAGGCTGATAATCTGTTAGTATGATTTGTGACGTTTCCTGTTCATAGTTTAGCTTCAGTTTTCCACCCTTTAACCATTAAGTGCTGACCATTTGTAACTCAAGTCTTTGTATGCAAAGGCCCTGAAGCCAGCAAGCACAGCCTTGGCAGGGGCTGGTGGCTCATGCTGGCCTCTTGGCCAAGCACCAAGAAAGTGCTCTCTTCTATGTGACATGACTGCCCTTCTTGTCCTGTACTTCCCCACCTTCCTCACTATTTTACTTGTGTGTGAAATGAAAATGAACTCTTACAGACATTAGTCTCCTTCATTAATCAGCCTAATGCATAACTCTGCTGTGGATCACTAGAACTGATTCAAGCAGTTCTGAAGGAAACAGGCAATCACAGGCTGTCAAATGCAAACACAGCATTTGTTCACACTGCCTCTCTAGTTTTATATTTGGATGCTGTTAAAATTACTGTTAAGAAAATCAGATTTTACTTTGTATCATTGTCCATTTCCAGAGTGTCTGAGTGGGCAGCTTTTAGAAGGAATCTGTGTTTGCTTTTCAAGTTTTTTGTTAAAAATTACAGAATTTGTATTCCAATGCTAAGGCTTTTGTTTTTTTTTAGGATCGAAATAGAATGTATGACAGTCTGAATATGCACTCTTTGGAAAACTCCCTTATTGACATTATGAGAGCAGAGCATGATCCACTTAAAGGTATGTTATTATGCTAAATAAAGAAAAAAGGGTCATCTATTCTGCATATTTGAATTAATACTGATTGTTAATTTAGATTCTAGGTTCATATTAAAATGGCAAATGAACTATTTTCTCACTGGAATGAAAAGTCTATCTTAAGCTGTCTTTTACTGAAAACGTTGTTTCACAGTTACGTAGAACAAACCATCCCTAGTGTTGCCAGTTAATTTTCCCTTTCTCTGCCGTTGAAGCTGAAAAGAAAACTAAAGTCCATTGATAAAATCAGCTTTTGTCCTTTTAAATATTTTTTCAAATCTACTGGAGGATACTAATGCATCCAATCTGAAGAAGTCCAGAAATACAGTTGGCTTTAGAATGCTGGTTCCTCTTACTGTTCTGGGCTCTGTTAAATCATTTGGCCATGGCAGTTAAGCATATAGCTAGCGTATGTGGGCTTCCATTCTAACTCCTTTGTTCATTGTGCATTAACTCTTGTCAATTCTGTTTTTCCATACTTTCTCAGGTAACATTTACTATTGAATATTGGGGCAGGGAACTCAAACCATTTTACTTGGACTGGTCAAATGTTAGTTCATTTGTGGTGTTCTAATTAGACTAACACAGTCTAATTTTAAAATTATCCAAGTCTTCAGACTTGCTTTGTAGAAATTAAATCTCTGCATTGAAGCAGAGACAACAACAAAAAAACAAAACAGGGTTTTTTTCAGCTTTATTTACTCCCTTCCATTCTCCATTTCTAGAGGCTCCTGTACTTATTATATATTACATTAGCACAGAAGGGCCTGTTCTCCTAATTTGAAGGACACCTTGCTAGTCTGCTCATGATTCTCTTTAAGATCTGTGTAATCAATTGGAAGACCTGCAGCATTCAGATAGCATTTAATAGTATTTTAAGATTTAAAATAGCCAAAAGTTTGGAGTGTTTTCCTGAGCTGCAAATCACTACAGAGCATCTGTAAGTATATAGCATTTACTTAAACAGTTAATTTTCTTTGACTTTAAAGTAAGTAGAAGCTGAAATTAAACTTTCATAGGTGTTTTTCAGTCTGATCTCTTCTTTCTTACTGCTTAGAGAGAATTAATTCCACTTTAGCAATTTTATCATTTAAGTCCATTATTAAATTCAGTTTCCATCTATTCTACATGTTTGCAAAACATAATTAACACGAAAGGTTTGAAACCTGTAAACAACTAGCCCAGTGGTAACTGCTGTGTGCTAAAAGCATGCATATCTCATCAAAGACAGTGTGACCAGGTGTACCATTCCTCTTACACAGCATTCTTGCTTCTATTTGCCACACTCAGGTGGTGACTAATACATCTTGCCTTGCCTGAAAGCTGCTCTTAGGCATAAAGGTAGAGAATGCAGATCTTCTATTGCAATATTTGCCATTGACACCTCTCACATTCCTGAAAATGAAAACCAGTCTGTTTCTTCTTTCTATGCACGCTGACATGACAAGTGGAAGTGGTTGCTCGATTCCCCCTGCCATCTCACTGTTTTAATTTTGGCTCTGTAATTCAGAAGAGATTTCGGAGGCACAGTGAGCACAGAAAATACCAATTTTTATTTTTATTCATCTCTTCGTACTTCATTATGTTACAATAGATGAAAATTGTGTATTTCCAATAATAATTTTCCAAGGAAAGTAAGACAAGACAAAGCTTTAAGATTTGAAAGTTAATTTGGTTCATACGTAGATACCTTGAAAAACTTAGTAGTTTCCATCTGTGCTTTCAAGGGACATGAGAATATGGTGTCAGTCTACAGTTAAGAGATTTATTTTTTTTAACAGTTTCACCATCATGTTCTTGCAGTGAAAATTCTGCTAAGTTTTATGTTTTAACTAAAACAGACGGAAGCCATAGATAGTGATGAACTCAAAGAAAACCCATTTTTCTGTTCGAGTGCCAGTGAACAATGCACATGCCAGCTGAATTTAAATAGAGTAATTGTGTGCTGCTATTTAAGTTGATTGGATAAGATACTTTTTCTCTGTGGGTGTGATTTCAGCTGAAACAGCTACATTATTAACAGTAAGGCATGAGAAATGTTCCTTATGGACTGGAAATTGGAGGAAGTAACCTCGTGCTGTAACAGCCTTTTAGTTCTTCTCTACTCTCTTCTGATTTTTTTTCACCATTAATTGGCATTTCTGTAATTTCTGAGCAACTTTAACTTCTTTTTTTTCTTCTCCCTGCCAGCCATGAAACTCTAACTTGGTTATATCAGTCTTTGTGACTTTTCACCAGAGAAAATCTAACATTTACTTAAAACTCCATCATATTTGCTTGCAGAATACAGAGGATTAAGAATATTATTTTTGTTATTAATATTATTATTATTTGTTGCTCTTATTAATATAGAATATATATTGTTGTAACTAAATGGTATTTTGTAACTAGAGAATATTTTTATGACAAGTTCTCAAGTAAATTGTAGCACACTAAAACAATGCATCTTTTATATCTGATCATAGCAGTAAAATGAAAGTCCCTGGAATTTTAAGCACGTGTTTCAGATTTAGCTGCTTACAATATCTGGAGTATGACTAAGCATCTTGTCTCACATTTTGCACAATGAAGAACAGACAGTCTGTGACTATCTCATAGCTTTACATTTTGCATGTCAAGATCCGTTTTAGGAGCAAGTCAAATTTCATCACTTTTGCTTTCATGAACTTGAAAAAAACTATTTCAAATATGATTCACTGAAAGCTAAGTTTATGCCTGCCAGAAAATTGTTTATAGATGACTAGTTTTGGCTTCACTTAGACAAAGTTTCATCATTACAACAGACATGATCAAAAGAAAAGTAATTTTTAGCTTTCGATAAGATATTTTCAAGGTAGGGTAATAGGGAGAAGATGTTTGACTTTACTAGTCATTTCAGCAGAAATACTGCTCGTATTAAAACTAATCCTTCCCATGCAGCATTCTTGAAATGCGTTTCGTAACAAGATCTTAAGTAATGTTTAAAATTATCCCATCCATTCAATTTTAGTGAAATATCTGAAGTTAAATTAATTCATTTTTATATCATTGTTCTTAAATACCCTTTTTATTCTTATAATAGTCCTTAAAACAATTGAGAGAAGAATTAAAATGCTGATAGCCTGACATATATAGGTATTGCTAGTATAACTCTTCAGACATACCACTTGTGTACTTACTTTTCTTTTTTCCCCTTCTTCTCCCCCAAATATCAATGCATTTTGCTGTCAAGAAGCAGGAAAGTCAATGCTTTTGGGCTGAAACAGTTTATGGGGAATGCTTAGAAGCGGTGGTTATATTTTGTATGCAATATCTATTAGTACTGAGGAGGCAGTGATTTAATGGTATTCCTTATTTGCTGTTTTAAACATCTTTCTAGTAAAGACTGGCACAGAGAACATTGTCTTCCTTTGCATATGGAAAGTTTTGCTTTCAAAGACATTTGTTTCATATTTTGTGTTATGAAGCTCTAAAGTTTAAAGCTGCACAATTTCTTCCTAGAGTAGTTCAAATTGTGCTCAGAAAAGAGTTTCTGAGGCTGAAGAAAATAGAGAGGAAAAAATTCTCTCCCTAGTCACATAAAAGGCTTTGAGATCTTACATACAGATTGTTTCTTCTTTCTGTCATAGAAACTTTTTTCTGATAAAAGAATATATTTAAGACTGAGAGACTGATTTGTCTGAATAGATGGACTATCAAAGAGAACCCATTTGGCCTCGTTCTGGCTTGCATAATTCATACGCAAGTATTGGAAAATGCAGTCTCCAGGCTTTCTGTAACTAGGTGTAGTCCAAACACGGGTTTGTGCTGTTGTCTTAACTGCGCTGATTCCAAAAACTATGCTTTTTGAAACTGCTGTGATCCTCAGCCATTAACGCTTACTGGGAAAAGCTTGACTTGGAAGCTTTTTTTCTTCTAGTCAGGAGATCCCTTGAAAAACAAGGAAAAAGGGTAAGGAATTTTTGATTCTCAATCTCTTCATACAATAAATGAAGACTTTTTTTAAAAATGGGGAGAGTAGACATGAAATACCAAACTTGTGAATCTGTGAGTCAGTAATGTTTAAAACAGTAATGTTTTAATATATGGGGATTCCTTCCAACAGTTTAGTTAAATAGGAATAGAAAGTATGCATTTCTAAAAGTAGATGTGAATTTGCCTTAAAATGAAAAGTGAGTAAGCACCACTACATATATATGCTGAGAAGTTTACAAAAATTTAGATTTTCATTGCCCCTATCAGTAACATGAGATTACAGAAATGTTGCTAAAACTAAGTTTGTTAGTCTTTCCTCATGGTTTGGATTAGCAAGACTTCTAATTGGATTCAGTGGATAAACTGACCCACCAAAATTTATTTGAAGCTTTTTATTTTTTTTCTGTCCTTACTGAAGAATGCATTGAGAAATATGCACCAGGCAGGCAGTTCTGTTAATTTTAATTACATTTAGATAAGGAAGAGGAGGTTAGGTTTAATAGAGCTCTAGTTGCATAAGAAGTGTCAGGCATACCTGCTTCTTAGCAATGTTAGTTTCAATTTAATAATTCTCATGTATCATGGCTAATTAGCAGTAACATGGTGAAGTTGCAAGTTCAGGTTTGCACAGAGAAAATTTTTATAACGTGATGATCTTTCTGATACAGAATGGCAGTGTTAGGCATTGTATTTGTTCCAGATAGTAGCAGCTTATAAATTTTGGGTTCTATAGAGGGATAGTGAATTAATTACTTCCCATTTTTCAGGAATGGACTAAGTCTCTTATTTAAATATTAGATATTCTCTAACTGGTAGTTGATGTCAAACTGCTCCATCATCTTTATTATTAAAACTACTTTTTTAAGCAGGTGGAGGCCACTGGAACTGCTAGAAGACCATTGAATGGTTTATACAATTCTACATTATTGATATTGAAGCAGGATGGGATTAGATAGGATTTGTGCCTTGTTCTTAAAGTGGTGTCTTTTTTTTTTTTAATGTATCAAAAAAAGAGTGAAAATAGCCAGCTAAAAAGATGTATTTGATAGAAGCAAAGTAAATTGTTACAAGATGGTACTCGATCTTCTGTATTCTACATACTGATATTTTAAGTGAGGTTTAATACAGTAAATGTCCATTTACCTAGAATAACCTGTTAAAAAATACTGTGATCTGAGCTCTGTATAAAAATGAACCCAGTTTCACATGTGAGATGTTCTAAATTTATGTATGTCATGAAATTCAGGTGGACAGCCTAGAAAACAATGCATTTTAGTTCAGCAGATTAATCTGAGGGATAAGAATCTAAATTAACAATATAAATAAGTAGCAGCGATTGTGTTTTGAAGAAGTAAGTAAACATTCTATGTTTAAAATGTTCTTAAAGTCGTAAGTCCGAGCATTAGACCAGGTAGCAAATACAGGGGTTTAGTTCATCAGAATGCAGTTAAGTGTGATTTCATTGAAATAATCATGTAAAAAGACTTAGAAGTATCAATACAGCAGTGTACTGAATAGTATTACTTGTTTTCCTTTTTAGTCTTGAAGTCATTTATTATGAAATCAGGATTTTGGGCTGCAGTGGTGGGCTCAGATGCCTGATGCACTCCTTCTCTTCCACTCAGTGAGAAGTCCTTCATTATTTCAGCTTGGCGTCCGTGTTTCAGATGCAGCTTATTTGTGAAGCTATAAGGGGCGAAAAAGCAAAAGAATGCAAAAGTGGAGTTGTAAACCTAGAATTTACTATTTTTTAGAAGTTTTCTTCCCCAGGTATTGACACTGGTGGGCTTCTCTCTCTTTCTAGGCCTTAAATCTGACTTTTGTTTATGAAGTAATTACAGAGAAAAAAACCCTGGCCTTTATCTCTCTTTCTAAATAGGAAAAGAGGATAAATGCAGATGGGGAGAAAGACTGTAACCACAGACTCAAGGAAGTTCAAGATAATGATGTCTCACAATTTCTTTTGTTGTTTTAGATAGATTCAGCATTCTGATTTGCAAGGAACACCTTATATTGTTGCAAGTATTTCTATAGCAGTGTATGTAAACATGATATGACAGTGATCTTGTGAAATTCTTGCTGCTAGACAAATGAGTATTAGCCTTGCTAGAGCAAAGAACTAAGTATAGGAAAGTTGTTGTACACCAGGCTGAGCAAACCAGTGGCAGCTCCCAGATTGCAATTTAAAGATGCCTTTTTCCCAGTTCTTTCCCTATGCATTTCCCAGCATGCATTGCTAGAAGGGAAGAATTTTTATAGTTCCAAGAAACAGCAGGTATTGCTGTAGATGTTCAGTATGACAGAAAAATGTATTAAAACTGGACATTGTGAAGACAAGAGACATAAAGATGGAGGCTCCTACAAATGTTTTTGTTTAGCATTTTGCCTAAGTATGCTCAAAGATTCTGTAGAAGTTAGAGAAGACAACAGAGTCCTTCTGGGTGGCATTCATCTGTCCTTCTCCAGGAGCCTGCCCTAGCCTTTCAGTGCTTCCAAATTCAACAGAAATTTGTACTTACCTAATCTGCAGGTGTTCTGATACCATCCATTCTCACAATAATAAAATCTGTGGGAAGAGAAATAGTACACAGCTGTATAAAAATCTTCTTGCCATAATGCCTGTAAATAATAGGGCTGAACAAAATTTCCTAAATTATCTTAATCTTGCTATTTTGAAGTTTTAAATTTCAGAGTTTGCAATGTGTGCATTTTCAAATTATTTTTTGGCAGAAAATTACCCTGTTGGTTTCTAAAGGAGAAGAGCAAAAATTAAACCGTATTATTTACAGATTTACAACAAAAATTTTTTTTATTCAACCCCAAAGGTGTCCCTTGGGACTCAGAAATATTTCAAGAAATTTCTAGTCTTGCTGCTAAGCTCATGGGTTTACCAGCAGTAGGGGACCAAACACAGTATGATAAGACTTTCTAGACAGCCTTAATATATAGATTGTTGACTTGGTTTTCTTTCTTTTTTTCCCCTGTGGTTTCTTTTTCTTGCAAGCCATCTACATATATATGACCCTGTAAGCATGTGTGAGTTCTACATGCCCATTGCTTCCAGACTGGGTTCTTCTTTATGCCTTTACAAGCATTCCCATTTCCTTCAAAAGATTTACCTGTTAAGTGAAAGTATTCATATATATATATACACACACACACACACACACACACACATATATGTATGTATGTATATACATGTATATCTATTCTTCAGATTATAAGCAAGCAAGTATGTTTGAATAGCAAAATAGATGGCAATGCAGTTTTTTGCACATTAAACCACAGTTTTTCCAAACACAGCAGCTATTGTAAATGTCTCTCTAGGTCAGTGTGCACTACTGGTATGTTTGCAGCTTCCTGTAAACAGAAGAAATCTCCTTTAATAAAAAGGAATTTGTAGTGAACAGACACCTCAGCTGTGCATTTTAAACCATTCATTTAACTACTAAAGTATAATGTGCCACCAGTGTAGTAAAATGCAATTCTTGAAAAATTCTAATGTCAGGATATAAGGTTTTCATATAATTTTTTATTCAGTTTAAAATGCTGAAAATGCTAACTGTAATAGTCTTTAATTTTGTTGAATCTGTAGGTAAAAAACTGCTCTAATTTTGCTAGACTTACTGAAAAATACTACATACCAGGCTTATATGAAGTACACCAAGATACAATCATAAATCAGTTAATAAAATTTTCATGCCTTGATTGCTATTAACATGATTTTTCTTAGATTGATTCAGTAGAGAAGCACTAAGTTGTAGAAATGCCACTCTTTTAAGTGATGTGCATAGTGCAGTTATTCAGAGTCACTGTGAAAGAGATGACTAAAGCAGTCAGCACTATTTCTGGGTGTCATGAAACAAAGAGTGGCTTTATCCTATTGGAGCTGATCCCAAAGTACACTGCAGATCTTATGACCAGAGAATTAAGGTTAAGAAGTCTGTTCTTGTCAGCTTTAACTTGGGTCAAGGGTATTGTTGGTTAATGTGATTGGAGTTAAATATTACCTCTTTATTTCCCTTAGGCAAATTCTAAGCAATGATTTTTCATTATTTTTTCTAACATAATAGCTAAAAGCTCTGCATTTGTTTCGTTCTTTGGTTTTTGTTTTCTTTTAAGGTCGCTTGAGTTATCCACATCCGGGGACTGACAATCTTCTGATGTTAAATGGTAAGTTCTAATCTTATAACAGTTTCTAATTATCTCTAGCTTAGCTTAAATCTGACATGTTGGTATAAAATTATGCTATTTTATTCTGTTCCTGAATTACTTGCCTCTAGTCTTCAGCACCGATGGGACTGTTGCCATTTTTTGGAGTTGAATGGCAAGAGCTAATCTTGCAACAGCCTTTCATTATATCTAGCTTATTGGAAATCTGAAATGCTCATAATGATGCACTATTCTTTTTTGTTCTCAAGCAAACCAGGGGTATGTTTTCCAAAGAGCTGTAAGAAATCTGTTATACTGAAACAGGAATTAGAAAAATAAGAAGGCCAGAAACACATGTTTTTCTGTACTGGGAAAATAAAGAGTGAACTAGACACTTTGTATTAGACTCATGTGAAATAACTTTTTTTTTTTTGTTGGGGTTTTTGGAAGCGGCTTTGTCAAGCATGTGTCTACTGTGAAATATGCTGAAGTTAGAGTTCATGTTCATGTTCCTCTCCTAGTAGGTCAAACTTCATGAACATCTGCTATTCAGTGAAGGCATGAACTTTAGCCTTTGTTCAAGGCTAAAGAAGGAAGCACAGCTTGGTAATCCATCTAAGTCAATAATAAATCAGGGGTTTTGCACACAATGTTTTCTACATTTGGAGAAATTAGAGCTGTAGTGCCACAGCTTCTCTAGATTAGAAAACATGGAAGCTGTTGTACACAAAGGAAATACACTTGTCATTGACTTGATGAATCTAAATGTTAGCAGTAGAGATATTTTTATTAAAAATATGGTCAGTATATGTTTTTTCAGGATTGAAATTGTGTGGAAGGGGTTTTTTGGGGTTTTATTTTTAATTGCCTTGCCCGTTTTGCACAATCATTTACACTTGTGCAAATGGATGTAAAATTTAAACAAATATGTATTTTCCCTGTGTAACACCAAGTAAATGTTTAAAATCTTAAGGAAATTAAGGTTTAGCTTTATACCCAGTAAAGGAAAATACTGCACAATGGACATTTGAAGAAGTAGATCCTTTGGTATTGAATGGGTAACTTTAGGATAATGGAATATCTTGAAAAGAAAAAATAGGTACTCAACTATTGAAATAAAATCAGTGTTTAGCCAACACAGTCTTGATTCCTCTACGCTGAGTATCAACGTGCTTGCTGTCACAACATATACAACATTTAACTTTTTGTATTTAACTACAGCTTTAAGACCTATTCTGCAAACTGGTTTGTTCAGGTGATATATGTGCAGTTGTCGTTATCTGCTGCTGTACAAGGAAGTGTTAGATGGGAAGGTATTAAGAGAAACAAATTCTTCAATAAGATGGGTGCAAGAAATTAATATTTTAATTCTTTTTATTTTTACTTAGAATGTTGAACTTCTCTTTTTAGAGTTTTGCATGCTGAAAAGCACATGGGAAGTATTCTAACTCTGGAATAGGTAGGAAAAAAGGGGTTTGTTGTTACCATGGACGCTAGGAAAACACAGTGGTACCAGTCTATCGTGAAACCTTACCACAAAGCTAGAAAGAACATGCACTGAAGAATATCTTGCTTTTAACGCTGATGTGGTTTCTCTTGTACTTTGAAAGGTAGCACTTAGTGTGACTGCTGTCCTCTTAAAAAGCTGCAATATTATTTTCAGCCTTCAGTAGGTGAGATAAAAATAACAGTTTGAGTATCTAAAAGGTGCTGCAGCACGTAATGTTTAAAATTATGCCCTTTAGAACTTAATTCAGAGCCTTGTTGTAGACACCTATTCTGTATCACATAGCTGGAGTCTGATGTGGCTGTCGGTGCAGGCCAGTGCAGTCGGGAACACTCTTCAGATTGGTGTGTCTTAACTGCAGCTTCGTACAGCTCAAGAACAGAAGCACTGGGAACAGTTTTTTGGAAGCTCCAGCTGCTCAAACTCGGCACAACCTTTCTTTCGTAGCAGGAATGGAGGGGCTTCCTCCAGATGTGCAGTAATGAGAATTATGGTTTGAACACCTATGAAGTTGTAGACTTCAATTTCCTTCTCCACTTAGGTGGATTCAAGCTAACATTTCCCTCTATCCCTGTAACTGATGCCTAAGAGGGAGAATTGGGAGAAGAAGAGTTGGTAATTCAAATATTCACATTTGTCCCTTAGTTTCTCAGTAAGTACTGTAGTAGCTGTGAGGAGGAGTAGGAATACCAGACCTTCATAAAAGCAAACCACAAATATTTTTAAACATCCTCAGTATGCATGCACTAATACTTAACACTGACCCTCTCTGAATTTTAGCTGGATTAATTTCAGTGAATTGGTATCTCTGGATCCCAGAAAGGTTCTGGCGTGAGCCAGGCTGAAATTGTGCAGCCCTTTTAAGACAAAGCACTTCTAGATAAAACTTTTTTTTAGGTAATTTTTCCTCTTCTTAAATGATAGAATTTTTTCCAAGTCATTTAAAGTGTGCTTACTGAACTGTACCTAATATTAATATTTACAGTTTTCATTATTTAAATTAATGAAATGAACCAAAGGAAACCTGATTTATGTGTTTTAATAAATTATGTATATTATAATTATATATCTGTTTCAGCTTAAGCTGTAAAAAAAGCAATGCATTTTTAATGACTGTTATCTCTCAAAAGTCAAAGAAAAGATACTTTAAAATACCTGAGTGCATCTTTGTCAGCTTAGAGAGAACATTTTTGAAGCAAGTAATAATGCAAGAGTCAAGTTTATTGGGATGTAGGGTGTTTTTCCCCATTACAGGGTTCCCTCCACCTTCTGTAGTTTTAATGCATTGAATTTTTTCAGTGGCTATTGAAATGTAATTCCACGTTTGATTAGTTTAGCAAGGGCATATTAGACTTCTTAGAGATACTATAAGTGGTTGTGCTTCTAAAGAAAGCTGGTTTACTTCAAACAGAAATTACTAAACTTCCTGTACAGGAATTGCTAAATGAGCTTCTGTAGCCTTTTAGGCATGCCAAGCTTGAATGGTCAGAGTGATGTCTTTCAGCCTTAAAATCTATGAAGATGTTATTTTTAAAGAAATCTAAATGGAATTTGGGCACCCAAATCCAATTGAATAAAATGGGAATTAGGCACCTACCCCTTTTAGTCTAGACTCTTGGAAATTGTTGCTATAATTGTTTATGGATTTCTTTAATTTACAATTATTAGTGGAAAAGGCTGCATCATGTCTGTCGCTATTCGATCGTTATGTCGGAATGTTAATGACAAATAGTATTTTATGTTTCTGTAAACTTCACAGTTATCTTTGTAAGAAGTTTGCCTGGTAGTTTTTTTCCTGATATACAACATAGTATTTTTAATTCAGCTCTGTCATTCAGTTGAGTTACTTCAATATGTGCGTATCTTATCTCTGGTACATATTGGAAATATGTGTCTGAATAAAATGAAACAATACATTTGGTATCTTTGTGGTAGCATTGCTCACATAACGTACAAGTTCTACTGTCTTGATGTTAGATAAGCATGCACAGAAAATGTATTTACTTCTGTCTTAAATTTGTGAGCTGATTTACATTGCAGAAAGGGGGATTTTAATTTTTCCCATGCGTATAAGCTGTATTAGTAGGCAACTTCAGGGGTATAGAAAAATAAGGTTTTAGCTAAAAAGAGAATATCTTTGTTGTATATGCAACAAAGATATTCCCTTAATTTTGGAAGGTTCCAGTGTTACTGGATTTCATTTTTGTTGGGCTTCATTATAATTCTTGTATGTGTTGCCTAATTTATATTTTCTAGAATAAATGTGTCTTTCATGCATTCTCACTCATTTGAAATCCTTCCAAGTTACTGGCTAATTAAAATACCCAGCTTTATAAACTAAAAGACAAATTTCTCTATGACTTACTATTTGGACAAGTTAAGGAAAACAGTTTAATCTCTCCTGTTTTGTTGCTGTAAATCAATTATTTGCCTACAGTGTCTGGCCTCTTCCAAAAGAGCTGTCTTCCCTGCAATTATTTATCTATAAACATATGCACTGATTATGTGTATGTTAGATACATCTGTGTAATCTGGATGTATAGATAAACCTGTAATTAAATGTATTTATACAGGTGCCATGCTCTGTAAGGTGTAAAACATTATATGCATATTATTCTAATAAATACAGAAATTCTGCATTTTTCTAGATGCAGAGTAGCACTAGATCCCTCCCCAGAGTAGTTTGTAATCTAAATGAGCAGGATGGTTAAATTTTAGGGAGGAAGGTTTGCGATACAAGTAAAGTAAGTGATGTGACAACATCAGGTAGTTTTTCTCCTGTTTTCCCTGATTTCATTGTTTTGCTGAAGCAAGAAATACACAGATAACTTTGGTACATCATTGTAATTTCCATATGTATAAATACTGCAGCATCTACCATTTTAAGTTCAACTGCATTGGGGTTTTTAACATTTTAATAACCCTTTTTTTGATTTTCCTTAAAATTACTGTTGCCTTTTTTTGAATGTACAAAGAAAAATACTTCACTTGTTCTGTAACAAAATATTTTTCAGCATATCAGCTTGTCTTAACTGTGAAAATGTAAGAAGATAGCTGAGCTGGTTTGGTGGGCTGAAAGGGGCAGAAGAGAAGAAAAGCAGTGTCCTGACACTTGTGCCTAAAGATGAATATTAGTATGCATCACTCTATTATCCTTTGAGAGAGACCACAGCGCTGCAACCATTGCTGTGAATGGGATGCACTTGAATTTTCCTGCTTACTCTAGTTTTATTTGTGGATGGAATTACAGAGAAGAAAAAAAAAAAAAGGCGTGTAGGGGTTAGGCGAGGGCTTAGTGACGCTACTGCTAATGCTATGTGGGAGTCACTTTGGCCAGGAGTCAGAGAAGATTTGTACATGCTGCAACACTGACACAGAGCTGCGTGTCTTCTGAGGGCCTGGCTTCAGGGACAAAATGTGTCTGAAGTTCAGCATCAGTCTCCCCAGCACCTAGTGAGAGAGCTGGCCACACATAAGAATACACTATTTTGTGGATTCTATTTTGATGTCGGAAATCTAAATGAAAGTGTTTCTACTTGGTTAGATAACCATGTCTCTTTCAGAAAGTGTTTTTTTTCTGTTTTGGCTTACTAGTAGAAAGTTGGAGGATCTGAAAACCTTGAAGCAAAAACTGTTCCCTTCAGTAATAATAATTTCAGGTGAGAGAGAATAAATGTAAAAGCAAGTTCAGTGCAAGTTGGATAGAAAGATGATGACTGTTGTGTAAAAAATAACTGTTCTAAGGGAGAAAAAACAAAGATTTTTCAGAATTCTGTAAGCAATCCACTGAATTTCTAGTCAGAAGAGATCAAGGTAACAAAGGAAAAAAAATGTTACATTTAATAAAATTTTTGAAAACCCCTAATCAAATAGGAGGTACCAGGATATAAGTATTTCATAATATGAGAATGGAACAATGAATGACATTTATGAATCAGTGATTTTATGCGTCTGTACGTATTTCAGTGGCCCAGAACAACAGTTGCTTTTAGGAGAATTGTATGTACAGATGCCTCATAAAATCACAACAATAATGTCAAGACATGGCAGTCTGTTCCTAAATGTTGCTATGACATTATGGTTATTAGTAACATTATCTATTTGGATACTTAACCTATACTGTATAATGATTAAAGTATTTTTTCTCAGATACCGAGTCTGTGAAACAGGAATAGAAAATACTTTGTGGAAATGTAACTAAGAAATTACACAAAGCTTAACAGTTTCTGTATTAGTAATCTGTCTATTTTTAGTTTTTTAGCCTTCAGGCAGAGAAGCAATCAGTATGGTCTTCTGAACTGTAGCTACAACCATGATCTCTTTAAGAATCTTACAAAACTCCAAAGTTAGGAAAATCTTGGATTTACTTGCAGTCTGTGCAAAATTGTTGCTTTGCCTTTGTGCAGTGTTTTTGATACAATGCTATTTCTTGTGACTTGTGCCCTGATTTCGTTTGCTACCACAAGGCATCTTTTGTTTCAAACAAAACCTTGCAGTTAATTTTCTGCTAGGTCTTTTCATGAAAAAGGAAGGTCACGGCTTACAGCATTTGCATTGTCACTGCAAAGGACTGCACAAACTGTTCCATGTGGACCAGGATGTTTCTGTGATTAATTTAACACTTGCTACATGCTTTTTACAGTAGTATTATCCTTTTTACAATTTCAGTACCTTCTGTGTGTTATTTAGGCACTTGTGTAAGATACAAATTACATTTTGAGGAGAATTGCAAAGTTGCCATAATTAATTCTTCCATAATTAACATGAAGTGAAGATGACGTTTAAAGATGTTGAAATATTTGAAAGAATGTTCTTTACAGCTGGTGCTAACATCAATTTAGTAGTAAAATAGTATGGTATTTATGTGAGACTTCAATGCATTCTCATCTACAATTATCAGTACCAAGTACAGATGCAGATTTTTACTTACTGCTTACCCACATGGTTCTTCGTATCTTAAATATTTTAGTATGTGGGCATGATACAGTTATTTGACATTTTACAATTTGTCCTTTGTTTGCATGCAGCGAGGAGTTATGGGCGAAGACGAGGTAATTCACTTCTATTTGTTACAGTTCAATTAATTCTGATCTGTTACCGATCATTATGATTAATTAATCCAGATTGTTGATTGTAATTGCTTATCTGCATGTTGTCTTAGTTTGGGGAAGATGGAGGGTGTGAGGGAAGGAGGAGTGCAGTCTGGATTGTTATGATCATTGTTCTCTTAGTGTCTGAATTGGAAATACTTTAACCCATTAAAAACTGCAGTTCTAATCATAATTTAGTTCATGCTAATGGCTACTGCTTGCAGTCATTGCCCCCTTTAAAAGTATACAGTTTGCTAGTTGTCCTTCTAACTCATCTCCTTTTGCTTCTGTAGAAGCAGTAATGTACAGAGTAAAAACTAAAAGCCTTTCATAAACTTAGCCAGAAATCTAGTAGACTGCTCTTAGAAGTAGTAAACAGATCTTCATAGTATAAGCAAATACATGCTCACTAACCTTGAAAAAGCTGTATGGTTTTAACTACAATAGGTTGTGACCTGAAGTTATTATAAAGACCATGTAAAACATGCAAAAAAAAAACCTGCCAAGATCTTTGGTAGCTTCTGGTTGGTATTCACCACATATACATCAGTTCATGTGTCTGTCTTGGTTTCTGCATTGGTTCATAACTGATTGCTTGGTAGCCATAATCTAGAGAAGGATGATGATGTAGATCATGGTCAGTGGATATAAGAGTACAATTGTTTTGACAATTCCTGTCAGATTCTGCTTGTTTTGTTACTTTCATAAAACAAAAAGAAACAAGTGTTTAGAAGGGCTTATCCTTTTTCTTCATATCATCAGGAGAAATGTGAAAGCCTATTGAAATGGAAAAACAAATCACCATTTTGCTTTCTTTATCTGAGAGACATTTAAAAGTGAAGAGGATGGGGAATAAAGTATTAGGAGTCATATAGACCATATTACTCTGAAAGTGTTTATCCATTGTCCTTCATGCCACCTTAGCTCTAAGAGGAATATAGTGCTTTCGGCAAACCTTTACCCACATTAAAGTAAAACTGAGCTCTCTGGTATAACTTCAGAACATGTTCTCCTGGTTTTATTTGTAAAGAACAATTCTCATTGTTCTTAGATTTTAACATGGGTCTGTGGGTAAAAATAAATTACTCTGAGGATTATTCTGTGACTATTTTCCCTGTTATATACTTGTTTATATTGTAAGTTTTATTGTCTAAGAAGCACTTCTTATAAACCAAGATAAATTAAAGTAATTTTAGGTTTAAGATGCTGAGACTAACTCTCCTGTATTAGTAGAATGTCTTAAAATTTCCACTTTGCAGTTTCCTGCAGGTTCCTGCAATATGAGTCTTACTTCTTCCATTATTGCACTTACTCCTGTCACTGTCATTATGGTAACAGCTCCATCTTCTCCATCATTCACATTAGTAATTCAGAAATTCATTGCATCCCCCTTTTTTGGTTGTGCAGCCAAATCTTACTACTTGTTCATATACATCTTTAAAATTTGATCATTCTTACTTGTCTTCATAACTCAAATTCATATCCACATTATGCAGCTGCTACAGTCTTCTGAGATTGCTCCTCTTATGCCTAAATAGGTGATACGCAAGAAGAATCTGCTTGCCTGCTTCATCCAGCTATGTTAGCTTTGTGTCTCCCTTGCTTGCTCACTTTTCTGCCCCATTGAGCACCAGCTACATGCTTCCACTTTCTAAGGCACTCTGCTGATGTGTTACAG
Source organism: Corvus hawaiiensis (assembly GCF_020740725.1). Lineage (NCBI taxonomy): Eukaryota > Metazoa > Chordata > Aves > Passeriformes > Corvidae > Corvus > Corvus hawaiiensis. Next base: position 15,532,123 of record NC_063217.1, read on the forward strand.
ACCTGTTGTGTCCTTACGATATGCTCCCCACTAGTCATTCTCAAACATGCCTATCACCAATTCTAATGGAAAGGAGGAGCCTACTACAGCTTTCTGCGTTTGCTGTGCTCCTCTCCATCAGATGCCTGCTGAAGACACAGATATGCCACCATAAAAATGATGTAGTTAACAGTCTTTGTTACTTGGTACATTCCTGCAGTCCTGCTTTTAATTCTGTGCTCCTTGTGATATTTTATGATATTTGGTTGTTTTATATCATCCTATGTTTTCATTCAGTTTTTCATTGAGATACAATAGAAGGGTCACTAGGCATTACCATAACATAGGTTATTTGTCATAACATTTGCTGTATGTTCTCCAGCCTTGTCTTTTAACCACCTGATTTCTCAGATGGTCTTCTGGAAATGAAGGGCTTTCCTACTGCTCTCAGCCCCAGCTGGTCAGCACTGGATCTGCTGGTGTTTCTAACCAGGCTTTTCTGGTAATGTCCCCCTGAGTGGGGAGAATTAAAGACTGCAGTACTGCTTACAGCCAAAGTACTGCAGACTCAGCTGTCAGGGACCTACTGCTCCTGCCTATGGGTTTTCAGTGGGTGAATCTGGAAGAAGTTGGCCATTTAAGATTAAAAACTAGCTTGTTTCCCAAAAGTGTGCTGAGTTGTTTTTTGGTTTGGCTTCTTGCTTCTTTTGGGAAAACAGTTGAATGAATTAATAATTATTTTTTAAGTGAGTGGCAAACAGGAAAAAATGGCATTTCAGAAGAAGTGGTGATGTGGACTATCTGTTTTGCTTCACAAATTCCTTCTTTTGGGGCTTTTTGCAGTTAAAAGACTGACTTCTGATTTTGAAACTGCCATTAATCTTAATGTTGCTGACCTAAAGCAATAAAAGATTAAATATGCCAAGATGAATATCCTGGTCTTCTGAATTTTTTTTTGTTTGGAGTTCTATAAAATTTGTAAATGTGAAATAGGGAAGAAATAAATGGAAATATGAAATAGGGAAGAATTACCATATTTTCACTTCCCTCTGCCCTCTAAGTGTCTGTTTGGGTCAGATTGCATTTGCAAAGCCATCCTGTGAACTTCCAGATTTTACACTTGCTTTGCAGGGTAACAGTAAACTCACTGCTACATGTTAGGAACCACCACAAGGCTTCCCTCCAAAACTGTGGTAAATTGAGAGTGAGAAGGATAAGTCAGCACTGTGACTCATTTTTCAAGTGTTACGTTTTGCACATTTACTAAAATTCTCTTACTTTCTTAGAAATTGAATCTATTCTTAATATCAGCATCAGATACCTTTAGAAGATACACCTGTTTGAAACTTGTTATTGTGACCATAATGTTTCTGTTTCCGTATTCAATTAAAATTTAAGGGTTTTAGACATGCAGTAGTCAGTCATTCAGGTGGAAGAAGTTATCAGTTTATTTTGTAGCTAAACCAAAGGCAGACTAATGAACTTACTTAAGCAATCTGTAGTATTTTCTCTTCATAAATAATACCCTTTGTTTAAAATAAAATTACTACTTTCCTGCCGGATGCAGCAGAGCAACTACCATATAATATAGTATGAATTATTATACTTGGAGTGATGTCAGCTTGCAATCTTGAAATTCCATTTTGAAGTTTAATTTTTTCATTCTCTTAATTTTCTTTAAACTAATGACAACTTTTCTAATATCTTCATTTTTTCATTTTGACTCTCCAGACTGCTATTCCCCCATTCCCTAAAATTACACAACCACGTACTGCCACAAAATTATTTTAATGTACATTACTATCTTTTCTTTTTAAGGCCGTTCTTCCCTCTTCCCAATAGATGATGGCTTGCTGGACGATGGTCATAGTGATCAAGTTGGAGTCCTGAATTCCCCTACCTGCTATTCAGCTCATCAGAACGGAGAACGAATTGAGCGTTTTTCTCGGAAAGTGTTTGTTGGAGGTCTTCCACCAGATATTGATGAAGGTGAGCTGCCTGAAAACTAAGCAGACTTAAGTTTGGAGGGAGAGACAAAGAGAGGTCATGAAAAACCTGACTGAAGTAGTAAAAATAAGGCACTCAGCAAAATAATGTGGTGCAAAAGGCTATAACTATATGTTCTTTATATAAGTTGATGGGTGTGTTGAGCTTAATACCTCTCTTCCTGGTTTTGGGATGGTGCAGTTGTTTCTGATTCTGCACTTGCAGATCACGGAACTGCATGTAATGCCTGGAGTGTGTGCTCCTGCTTATCTTGCATATTCCTTTCAAATACATCTTTCCTTTCAAATAATCTCAGCCCCCCTCTATCTGTGCCTGCTTTATTTTGTATTAATAGAAAACTTCCACTCGTAAATGAATTTCATATTCTATTTTGCTATTACCTGAAGATCTCAGCAGTGGCATAGAAACGTTACTGTTATTCCTGATGAGAAATAGAGAAACTTAGGCAGAGCAAGGTCAAGTGGCAGAGCACTCTTGATGCATCGAACAGAGACTGTACTGCAGAAACTCAGATTGTTAAGTGATGCAATTGAAATTGCTTTGTACACCAGTGGTGATTTGAAGTAATTGTGCTGTTTAATAAGAGGTTTCTCCTGTGCAGATAAATGTAAATTGCATGTTAACTTTCTAACGTAAACAGAAGTCCCTTTAGGAGGTTCATTGTAATCCTAGAATAATGTGCAAACCAAATAAGCTGACTGTGTTTAATTAACTTTCAGACATGGAAGGACCAGATTTTGGTTCCATTTTCATTGAGATGCTCTCCTACAATGTACTAAGGGATTTATTTTAATACACTTCAGCACAGTTGTCTGTAATACAAATGCTAAACAAAAACACATGGAAATAACATTTTATTTCTTTCCTCCCTTTTCATATGAAGACCGGAGGATATGACTGAAAGAAATTGAGCATATTTATATTTGTGTTGCTGCTTTTATATAGTTTAGAGTATTTTTTTCTCATGGCCAAGGCTTTTCCAGTCAGTGACATGTAGGTGTGGCTGGGATAGAAAGACATCATAAAGTTGTGCAGTGGGAATAGTAGATCTTGCAACAAGACTATTCATGGTTGTTGGAAGCACCTCTAAATAGACAATTTTAAATTTCTGTCTCTGATACATGCATAGTACCTGCTATAGGACAGATATCCTGTATATATTTCCTATCTGTAGGGAACTGTTAGCATATTTATTGTGGTGTTACTTGGTGTATAAATATCTACTTACAAAGCTCTGAACTGTACATCACTAAACAGTAAATTGATTTGATTTCATCCAAACCAGATTCTGATTTGAATTTAGGGAGGTACCATGCAAGTTTTCATGAATGGCTTTAGTTGCCCATATGCTTCTGAAATGCTGCTGTTTTTAAGTAATAAAAAAGAAATGTAAGATTAAAATCACCACAAATACATTGTATAAATATTAACACCTTGGAAGATAACATCTATTTTAAGTTTTTTGTTTATGAAACTCTAAATTTTGTTCTTTTTCCCATGAAATGTCAACCTTTGCTAGAAACAAAGGTCTTTGCTTGATAGTACTTTTTCATTGAGTTATGTTATTTACTTTAATTGCAACTATTGTACTTGTTTTTAGATGAAATTACTGCCAGCTTCAGACGATTTGGGCCGTTGGTAGTAGACTGGCCTCACAAAGCAGAGAGCAAGTCCTATTTTCCACCAAAAGGTAAGAGTTGGAAGGTTTTGATCTGTCACTGAGTGCAAATCTTGCTCTGGGAAACTGTCTCATCTTTTTCCAAAGGGTATAATTTACAGTCCCTGTGAACAGTTAAATCCATTTCAGTGCAGGTTCAGATATAGTTCCTTTACATACTGAGTCTAAAACCTGTTGTTTTGCACCTGTGCCTGATCAGGTCAGCACTGTGTAGTTGTATGTGTCATTGATCATCAGTTCTGTATTTGCATTTCTGTCTAGTTTCCAAAACTGAAATTCAGTCAAATTTTTTAAGACTAAATCTTAGATAAATCTTTTCCTAGGAAGTTAAAGACGGGAAGCCGAAGGATGCATTTGGTTATCCAGTCAAGATAATCACATACTTTGCATCTTTCACTTTTAGGATGTGAACTTCCTACTGAAGCACTAATCTTTTTTGATAAATGATTAAATATTGATTTTTTTTTAAAACTATTTCTAGTGTTGCTGTTAGACTAGATTTTTTTACTATTACTTACAAAGCATTGGAAAAACCATTCTGTAGGTTAAGTAGTTAAATTATGTAAGATATCTGTACGTGTACAGTCATGTATTTTTACATATAAAATAAATGCAGAAGTGTGATCCAGACTTGAAAGCAATGCAGAGATTATTGATTTTGTAGAGAAGGCAGCAATTCATCCTTTCTGTGGAATGTAGGAATGACAAATGTAGTATAGTTCTTCTGTAAACTGATTCTTTATTTATCTGTGCATCTATGCTGGGGAAAAGACAGGATTATTATCCCCAATGGCCCCTCTAAAGAGTGGGAAATGGAATTGAAAGCATTTGAATAGCATTTATGAATGCTACATGGAAATTCTAAGACAAACAAAGAGACTTTGGCTTTTTTGATTGTCAGCCCAGCACACAAAGCTAGTGTCAAGTTAAATTTGATTATCTTAAAGACTGCATCTCTCTTCATAAATTACCAAGAGAAATTCTCAAGGAACTCTTTGAAGAAGATGCATCTCACAGAGTCTGTGATGAATATATAGAAGACAGAAGATGTAATATATTCTTACCTGAAAGGAGTGGATTCTGGCATTTGTTTCCAAGGTGATAGTCCTGTCTCAGCATATGAACATCTTGAGGATGTATTTCCAGACTTCCTTATTTGATGAAGCTTTTTGATATAGTTGGGTTATTTATAATTACCACAGTAAGAGAAAAAAAAACCCCAACTATATTGTAAGCAGAGCTTCTTAAAAGCAGAGAATCAAATAGAAGAACTTAAGTGTGTTGATCTAATCAATTCAGGAAAGATTTGCAACCTAAGTGATAAGTTGATTTCTCATGATTAACTGATCCTTACTTGAAAAATAATAGCATTTACTGTTCTTCAGTCTTAACACTTCAGCCTAATTTTCAGTTTGCTGCATTATTCAGTATTTTTTGTAAATAGCCTAACACATTTAAAATGGAGTGTAGATTTCTCTTTGTAAATACTCTGGAAAGATACAACTGCTGACTGGTAGTGTGTATGTGTCTCTTTTGTTCAATGCAATACATATGACCCATGATTATTTTGTAGAGGAATTTCATTAAAAATTGTCTTTCATTAGTATTACTTGTGTGGACAGACAAGAACCATGTATACATATATTAATAAGGTGTCTGTAGCGGCTAAGGATAGGCAAAATAAAGCTTTGAGATCAATCAGTAGCAACCAGTTGAGAAATATATACTATATTAGCTCAGGGAATTAATGTTATTATTTTCAATCCCCATTTTCTAAATTGTCACTCTGCATGAAATCAATTCAGTGCCTATGTTTTTCTTTGTTCAGTCTCATTAGAGATTTGCTGTAGTATTGGTTTCCAAAGACATCTCAGAATTATGTCATTCTGGACTGATTCATGTAAGTCTTCTCTGTGGTGAAGAGATGCAGCCTGGGGTTTTTTTTCTTACTGTTGTTCAGTTTTTCAGGCTGTGCTTCCTTCCAAGCTCTCTGCTTACAGAAGGTCCTGAGGGAAGGCCAAGTTCGTAATAAGTGTTTCCTTGCTGAAAGAAATTCAGAAAGTGTCTTGATCCATCAAGGCTGGCTGCCTCCTGAGAAACACAAACTGCTTGTTCTTAACTAATTACATTTTGTGTTGGTTCACCACAAAATTAGACCCAAACATAACAGGAATTTTTACAACTTCACACTGATCTTACAAGGAAGCTCTGTTCTGAAAAAAAACTCTGTTGAGTTCAAAGTACAAAGTCTGTAACAGTGATCTGCCAACTGTAATGTAGAATTCCTTCCTTTCTTTCTTGCCACTGTTTATCATAACTCATGTTATTACGTAGTTGGCAAATACACTTATTTATGAAACAATACACGTGTCCAAAGTAACTTGTCGGGTTGAGGACTCCTCCTTGTGATAATGAAGCTCTCAAAGAAATGGTGCCATGAGGATATGGAAATACAAAAAATGCCTTTCAAAATACATCCAGTTGTTTGTGTCCTCTGGGCTATTTATAGTCTGTCTCAGAGGATAATCTGATTTAAACAGGACAGTGTCCACAACCTTTTCTAACTGGTTGTTTCTGCTGCCTTGTATCAGAACAGTTGTGCAGTAGCTTCTTTCTTCAAGGTTCCCAGTTGCTAACTCAGAACTGACTAGCTGAAAAACTTAGGTTGGAAATGTTCTGCTTCTGGTTTCAGAAGCAAACCCCCCGGTCCATACAAGTTCTGTTGAACTTGTTACCAGCTAATTTGATCACACTGAATAGGATCAAACTCTGGATTCAGGCAAGTGACTGTAGGTGTCTTCATGTGTGATTAGTGTCTAAGCTTCCTTTAATCGATGTGAATCTGGCCAGTACAACCAGTAGAGTATAGAGAGCAATTCAGGTCACTGTAACATAAGCACATTGAGCTTGATTCATTTATCCATACTGAGGATATCGAAAAGTTAGATACATGGTTTCACAAATATAGTGCAGCACCACATTTTTTTTACTTCACGTGTGTTTTGGAGTTAATTCCCATCAAAGATGGCTAAATGTAAAACTGAAAGATGAGTTATATACATCTGTTGGTTGTATTAACCTGCAGCTTGGACTGATTCTTTCTGATTTAAGTTAAGGTGCAGCATTCTCTGGACAAGAATTGCACTATACTGAGGCCACTAAGTGTCCTCTGTGGAGAGTCTGTCAGGACAGTAGAGGAACCAACCCCAGCACAAAATACCACTGCAGTTACTGGCATGTCACTACATGGGCAGTGCCGTGCTGGCTTGCACTGATTTTCTTGACTCCTCCTCTAAGCCGTTAGTGACAGGATTTAGCTGGAGGCTGATAGAACCTAAAGCTGCTCTCTGATTCCTACACAGAATATGCATAACAAGAAGCATCCTTTCTCCTTGTGGTAAACTTCAATATTATTGTGAAATAAAGATTTTTTTTTTTTTCCTTGCTCAGAAAATCATGTTTGCATGAATCTAGTGTAGAATTCTTTGCTTTGGATTTTGCTTTTGGATTGTTCTTTATATAATGAATACAAAAAAATTAATTTGGTAGGACTCTTCAAACAGCTAGGCCTTTCAGACTTACCTGATGGGCTTTCTGTTTCCAGTGCTCACCAAATACATTAAAAAAATACATAATTTCTTGGTCTTGTTTTGTTAAGATAAATGGCAGCTCATGACTCAGTACAGTGTCTTTAGAAATCAGGAACTGTAGCTCTAAAGCCAGTTACCTCCAGAAAGACTTGTCTATTATTTGATGTTATTTTCTGAGTATGAATATTACCAAAGTCACCTACACTGATTGCCTTCAAAAGTGGGACTATTGCTAATAGTTTTGGTGTTATGCGGAGGAATTTAGTTAAGTGATAAACACCAAATCTTGACTCCCACAGAAGATATAAATTCTGGTAGAGGTGCACATGAACAAGTGATTTTTATAAAACTCTTCCATCTATTACTTTTCACCTTGTGAAATACGTACAAAACATAGAACCTTTGTTTCTTGGTATGAACATGACCTGCTGCTGTTGGTATACATGATCCAAAGCCATGAAGCAGCTTTATTCAAAGAAAACTATTAGAAAGGCTTTGCTTTTTCATTGTAAACAGGCTTGTATCGCTATTGGCTGTGAAGCTGTTCAAGTTACGAGACTAATATGCTACCCAAAAAAACCAAACTAGGGAGTTAAGCTGTCTCACAGTACAGTAGAACACCTCATATTCTTCGCGCTACCTCCCCCACGTTTCACTGTGACGTGTACTTTCTACCACATGTGCTAATTGCAGTTCACAAAATGACTAGTAAGGCACTTCTTTATCATATTTATGCATGTGGCTTCCACCACTGCACTGGCTTTGCATCTACATCTAAAGTAGTTAGTGAGTTATGGATGTTGAGGTGAGAAAAAAATGCAATAAAAGCATATATTGAGAAAGCAAAAATGAGTAAGAATAACATTTGTGCCATACAGTTGTTGGCATGTGGTAGGTGTAATAACAAGAATAGCTCTATTTATGATGTCTGAATGAAATGCTAAAGATAAGACTCTAATTTCCCTTTGAAAGCACTTTCTAGCTAATGTATATAGGCTGATTGCCTGCATAACTGGTATTCTTTGCAGAAGTCTGTGGCTAATGTGTAGTTGATCTGTGCCAAGAAATGTACCCTGGTCCAGGACAAGTGATGGAAAGTAGTTTTTGTGCAGACTACGCAAGTCTACGTTCTTTGGGAGGGATTCTCTTTTTTTGTACATGGCTATAGAATCAGTAAGGTTGGAAAAGACCTCTAAGATCATCGAGTCCACCTATTAATGTAACTGTGCCAGGTCCACCACTAAACCATGTGCCTAAACACTACATCTACACGTATTTTGGACACTTCCAGCGATAGTGATTCCATCACTTCCCTGGACAGCCTGTTCCAGTGCTTGTCCGTTCTTCCAGTGAAGAAAATGTTCATAATACACAGTCTAAACTTCCCCTGGCACAACTGGAGGGGGTTTCCTCTTGTGCTATCATTTGTTATCTGGGAGAAAAGATGATGACCCCCCTGCCTCACTACAGTCTCCTTTCAGACAGTTGTAGAGAGCAATAAGGTCTTCCCTGAGCCTCCTTTTCTCCGGGTTAAGCACCTCCAGCGTCTCCTTATAGAACTTGTGCTCCAGACCCTTCCCCAACTCTGTTGCCCTTCTCTGGACACGCTCCAGCACCTCAGTGTCCTTCTTGCAGTGGGCCCAGAACACATTTGAGGTGTGGCCTCAATAGTGTCAAGTACAGAGGGACGGTCACTGGCCTGGTCCTGCTGGCCACACTATTTCTGATACAGGCCAGGTGCCACTGGCCTTCTTGGCCACCTGACCACACACTGGCTCATGTTTAGCTGACTGTCAAACTAACACCCCCAGGTCCTTTTCCACCAGGCAGCTTTCCAGCCACTCCGTTCCCAGCCTGTAGTGCTGCTTGGGGTTGTTGTGTCCCAAGTGCAGGACCCTCACTTGGCCTTGTTGAACCTCATTTGTTGGCCTTGGCCCATTGATCCAGCCTGTATGTGGGGACCTGAGAAAATTATCTTCTCAGCCTGGTTTTCTTAAAAAAAAAAACCTCTTTATTTTCTTCCAGGCTAGACTTAGGGAGCAAGATAAATTGCATTCTAAATCATTGAAGGTCTAGAGCTGTGGAGCAAAACTACAGACAGACCAGTTTGATGGTACAGACTATACCCTAACTTTATGTCTTCAGAGGGGGAGTAGTACAGCTGAGCTCATGACACAAGGCTTTCTGAGGCATTTAATTAAGTGGGATAAACCAAGACATGTTTTTCAGATGAGGTTGAGAAGGCAGTATTAACTATGGTTTTTCTACTGCTTTCCTTTCCACATCAGGAGTGGTTGTAGGAAGTGACCCTGAGATTAGCTCAATTGGATTGAGCATGGTGCTAATAACAATCCAAGTTGTGGATTCAATCCCTCTATGGTCCGTTCATTTAGGAGATGGACTCAGTGATCTTTGTGTGTCCCATCCAACTCAAAATATTCTGTGAAATATGTAGTAATCCTTATCACTCATCATCAAGGTCTTGTATTTGAACTTTTTATCTTTTTGTAAGGTACTGCAGTTAAGCATATTAATAGCTGCAGACACAGAGGTGGTAGATTATATGGAGGCACTTATCATCCTTATGTATCTGGACCTACATGGCAGTACCTTTGATTTGCATTAGGATAAGAACTGATGAAAAATCAGTATCTGGAGAATCTTTGTATGTCTCATTCCTTAGACAGTATCTTGTGCAATTAACCCTGCCTTTGATTAATCAAGTTCTTGTACTCCCATCGTTCTTGTACTGAGCTCTCCATTCAAACTGGAATGTGTGTGCATGGCTTCTGACCAAGTAAGGACAGTTACATGGAGCTTATCTCACCCATGCCAGTCGGCACATGCCTCATTCACTGAGGGGTTTTTTTTGCATGGGTAATACATGCATTTTAAATTCTGTGAAATATAGTGAAAGATATCCCCATTAAAACAGATTCTGAATTTAAATTGTGATGGATTTTCTTAAGTTAAACAGGTCATCATTAAAAAAAATACTTTTCAGCAGTGAAGTATGGGCTTTACAAGGAAATGGTTCAGCTCAAGCCCAAAGATTCCCTATGAGATATTTGTTACAAAACTAAATAAGATTTACATAAAACTATAGAATACATAAAATCCTGTCATGTATCCCTTTTATGTAGCTGTGATGGGACTGTGGTATGAGGGATAAGAAATAAGGTACAACTTATTAGAAAGACTAGTATAGACCTTAGAGCTTTTTCTTTAAATCCTGTTTTTGTTCCCACACGTCGAAAATCAGTTGTGCATTTGTTTCTCAAATCTTATGTTGTTAATGCACTGATTCTTTAATAGTCTTCAAGATAGACACTATCACCTTTACATTGGTGACCTACAGTGTCTGTTTGCAGTAAGAAATGACTGGTGGTTGCATAGCTTCTCTCAGAAATACAGAACATTTCCAAAAGACTTGGTAATGCACCCATGTTGCCTTTTCCCAAGCCTGCTCTAGAGCAGCTGCTTCAGCATTTACTTCTCCATTAAAGTCATAAAACATAACTTTGTGTGAGAACGCTAAACTTGGTAGTAATCTCATAAAGAAATGTGGAAAGAAATATGGTCCGTAAAGTTTGTTTCAGTATGCTACCCTAATTGTGGTATTGGGTTATTTGTAAAGTAACAAATTTAGTGTATCTCATACTGCAACTGTGAAATTAATATGTCAAGTTCTTTGCTTGTCTGAACCTTTGTTTTTATGTGGCATTAAATAAGCATTTTAATTCCTGTTTTTGTAGTGTTTGAAAGGTTTGCTGGGTCACTTACGTAATAAAATACTTTGATCTAATCTCTAGAATAGAGATTAGTGCTTTGTGCCAAGTTGGATTTTCATTGTATAATGTCCGTTGCAGCCAATGAATGATGTTCAGACTAGGCTTCTAGTGCATGATAGAGTAGGTATGTTTGCTTTTATTTGGTTATTAGTCTCTTCTGACAATTATTTTACAGATTGAAGTTCTGTTAATTATGGCAATGTAGTACGTAGTTAAAGAAGATGACTAATATGTAAGAATTGGTTTGACTTTCTTTTACTTTTGTATGGAAAAGTGACTGGAAAAGATGATTTTGCAGAAAAAAGATGAGAGAAAATATATCAGTTGGTTTGGGTCTTTTTCCAGGTTACGCATTCCTCCTGTTCCAAGAAGAGAGTTCTGTTCAGGCCCTGATTGATGCCTGCATTGAAGAAGATGGAAAGCTCTATCTCTGTGTTTCCAGCCCCACTATCAAGGACAAGCCAGTAAGTACACAGTCGATGGCCTGCAGGCTATAGCTGCCATCTGTCTAAAGCAACATTGGAAATTACGAAGATGGAAAAAATCAAAAGTAAACTACTGTTGGCAGAACTCAACATCTGGAACACTTGGATTATTTTAAAATTGTTGTATTTTGAATTAATAGGATTAAAACAAAGCACCTAGACATGCTAAGGTAATGAGGTTATGACTGAAAATTTATATAGGCTGATGAACGTATTTCCACACTGTAGTGAAACTTAAAGTAGGATACTATTTTCTTTCCCAATTTAATAGGTTCAGATCCGTCCCTGGAATCTCAGTGATAGTGACTTTGTGATGGATGGTTCACAGCCACTTGATCCTCGGAAAACAATTTTTGTTGGAGGAGTTCCTAGACCATTAAGAGCTGGTGAGTACAATCTGTGGCAATTCTTAAAAGTAAGAAATTACTATAAATAATTTGTACCATGCATAATTTTTTGTAGTTATGTATGGATAGATATAGATACAGATATATGCATACAAAAATTGAATAGTCTTGGTAGTTTTAACTGCAGTACAATATTATGTGTTCTTAAATTTCTCTACTGTATGGCTTTGGCCGTAAATCACAGTTCATTGTTGAGATTTACTGGAAACTGTTACCTCTCTACAGCTGTGGAAAATATTTTGATCATATTAGCAAAACCATAGTGTATGCTATGTCACAAAAGGCATTAAACAAAGAGTTTGTTTTAAAATAATGCTATGGAAACATCTCTGTCCTGCTGTGTGACTATGGAGTGGTATTTGTACCTTCTTGTCATTGTGCATTAGCTACTCTTCTGCAGCTGCCAGGTTACACGCACAAACACAGGTGATGGAGTACTTGAACAAGAAGGCATACAAGAAAAAGGAAGAAATTCAGAGAGCTAGCACAGTCTTTATGGCACAACATTTTAGGAGATTGCAGGACTCTTTCTAGATTCTTGCCAGAGGCATGAAGGAAAATATAAATGTTTCTATAGATGCGGAATGGTTGATCTACAACCTGGACCAGCTGCATTTCCAGATTGGCTGCAGTAGCCTTTTACGATGTTTTAGGTGGCTTTCTAGTAAGTAGGTTGCAGTGAAAGTTGGAAGTAGAAGCATACCATACTGTGGTTCAAATCTGCTTTTTTATTAGAGTGACTTCAGGACTTCATTAGTCTTTCATAGTTTGTAATGCATTTTATTCTTAGAGAAAGATGAGCTTTTAGATGAAAGATGTAAGAAAACCAAGAACCAATAGTACAAATTCGGGATACAAAGGATCTTAAATTTTTCTATCTTGGACCTGCAATGCGCAGGCTTTTTTGTTACTTTACTTCTAAGACTCTCCTTTTGACTGTAATACAAGCTCTGTAAATGAGCATAAACACAGTATGTTCCAACTGCAGATTAATTTTTCTTTAAATTCAGTCCAGTGCTCGATATTACTGTGCTGAATGTCTGTGATAATTTAATGGATACATTCTTATGCTCAGCTTGCAAATGCCCTGTATATGTGAAAATGAAACTTTTATGGCATTGTGAAATAAGAATAATGACTTCACAAAAGCAGTGAAACTTAAGGAGTCTCTTCAAACAGCTATTGAACATCAAGGACTGCTGACATCTCTATATCCTAATACAGAGGATATTAATTCTGAAAAAAACAGTGTTTTCCACTCCAATGAATTGCAACTGAATTCAGTATAATCTGGCAATCAGAGGATTGCCAAGGTATTTGATCTGTAAAACGAATTTTTGTTTCTCTGGACTTCAGTACGGTAAGTATAGCACTGTAGAGTTAATCAAGCTCTGTGTGGCTGATGAAAAGATGCTAACTACACCTTTAAATTCAAGTAAGGTGTAGAGCATTAGGACAGCCAGAGAACACTTGTACCAAGGAATTTGTGGCATGTGGATCTATTTTATATAGCTTACATTCCAATGCCTGCCCAAAAACTTTTGCTGTAATCCCCTGAAGAAAACTGCCCTGAATTCCAGTTCCAGGCTATGAAGAACTTCCAGTTCCGTTGTTCCTTGGGTGTTGTACTCACAGTGTGAGAGATCTGTCTGCTGAGTAATTAATAGCTTACTTGTTTCTTCAATATTTTTTTTGAATTTTGTTATTACTGTTCCATTGGCTGTTCCATTGGCTGTTACAAAATTAATAATTAAAATTACCTTTTCTAGTATTTTTAGACATGACCATACTAAGTTTGCACTGTAAGAACAGTTTAAATAAACACTCTTTTGTTTCTTAATAGTGGAATTGGCTATGATCATGGACCGTCTCTATGGTGGAGTTTGTTACGCAGGAATTGACACTGACCCTGAGCTGAAATACCCAAAAGGTGCTGGACGTGTTGCTTTTTCCAATCAGCAGAGTTACATTGCTGCCATCAGTGCTCGGTTTGTTCAACTTCAGCATGGCGATATTGATAAACGAGTAAGTTACACGGAAATTAAAAAAAGAGAGTTATTCCCTATAAAGAAACTTCTCAGAGTGTGATAGCATTGCATGTGATTGGCTTTCAAGACAGCTTGTACATTTTTTTTAGTATTCATGTAATTCCACTACTTTCAGGAAATACTGTGAATGACCCCAAACGAACAACATGTTTCCACAGAGCAGCAGTTTGTTCCTTTGACGTATGTTGGACCATATGTTTTTCCAAATCTGGAGTTCCTGGTTTCATTGTGTATGGGCAAGGGGCTTGAAAATCTCTTTCTCATCTTCTAATGAAACCAAATACTGTGAGAATTCCTCTGTCATTCATAAGGAACTCTAGCATTCATTGGCTTCATATTAGCTTGATACTTACAGCTGCCCTTAATTTCAGCCATAATTGTCAGTGGTCAGAAAGTTGGTCAGGGTCAACACCTAAAATACAAAATTTTTTATTTTTTCTGTTTGAAAGTCTTCTTAGTACTTACCAGTACATATTTCTGTTTGCTACAGATGCTTATTCCTAGCAACAGTAAAACTAACTTATATTAAGAAGACTAGTGAACTTCATAACTCCTAATTAGAAAAGAAAACTGGCATCTAAATTATGTCAGTTTTAAGGGTCCCTAGTTTTGATGTCAAGAGCTGCAGAGATAGTCTGGCATTAATAGGTGTTCTTAATAAAAACAAAACTAAAGTCTTATGGGAAGAAGGGTCGAGTAAGTAAAGTAGTTCAAGGTCCAGTCTCCTCTACACATCAAAGACATGGAAAAAAGTAGTACAGTTAACAGAAGTCTGCTCTAGGGAGGCAGCATGTGCTTCTCTCCTTTCAAATCAGCAGAGTAATGCAGCTTCACGTATGTGTCTCAAATACTGCTTGCCTTATGAGCTGAAATCCCCAAATATGGTCCTTCCCAGAGGATGAGTGGGTGTGGATGTGGGTAGTCATCTAGGCTTCAAATTAAGATGTGATGGCTATGTTTTGGTCATGGGATTGCTCTCCTTGTGACTTGCAGCTATCATTAACTTATAACTCTGCTTTTTGAATAGTTGCATAACAGAAAGTATGGCCTTGACACTGTGATTGGGTGAGGAGAAATAAAACTGTTAATCATCTTGCATTTGAGTATTTGGACAAAATCAAGGAGGCACCAGAATCCAGAATTTCTTCTCGAGGAATGCTAAATGGGTCATTTAGTTTCAGAATTGAGTATTATTTAGTGTGTTTCAGGAACTGTGTAAAAGGCATTTGTCTGTGAAGTCACCTGACTTGAAAATTGAGACATGGGTCCCATCCAAATTACATCTCCTTTAAAAGTGGGAGACATGGATTTGTACCTTGTAGACCATGGAGAACTTTTATCTTTGTCTTCCTCCTCCCGTGGGAGTGTGTCCTTTGCAGTAGAGAGGTACATGGCAGACTGGCAGTTCCATCTTGTAAGAGAAGGAAGGCACGATCCTGCCATTGAAGGCTGCACTTCCACATACCTTGTTCTGCTGTTTTGTGGGTTTTTATGATAGGTCACCAGAGATCTTAAGGGCTCTTGGGATGCCGAGCAGGCATCTGAAATGGCAGTGCTTGCTGTTTGCAGAGAAAAGGATGTAGGTTGTGAATGGGTGATGTAACACTGCAGTTCTTAAGGCAAGATGGACTGCAGGTCTCTTGGAGCTTGGATGGGGGGAAAGAAAAACCAGGATAAAAATCTACCACAGATACTGTATCTGAGAAGCACAGTATTTGACTTACATCCACTGAGACTTAATTTATAAACACAGTACTCAATGGTTTCTTCAATCACCAAATTACCAAAAAAAAAACCAAACAAGTACCAAAACAATCCAAAAAAACCCCCACCAAGCATAGTTAATATCTGGAGGTAGCTGTTCATGTGTTGGAGAGGTTGAGGGCGAAAGGAAGGATGATCTAGGCTTTCTCTTTAAATATCTGAATTCTTAAAGTTTCTTTTTTTGATACAATTTATGTTCTTTCTTTAGTGTTGCTTTTTTAACACTTGAAAAATTAATTTTTTTACTCAAGTGTTCTTTTAAATTTGGAATTTCCAAATTTTTATTAGCATCCTCAATTTTTCTCATTTTAAAAAATTTGTGTTACTCCTGGGGTGTTTCACTGGCTAAATACAGCAGTGCCAAATCATAACTATTTTAATAAACTTGTCTCTAAGTCTCATGGTGGGGAGAGTTTATTAACTTCTTTGTTTATCTGAGAGGGGGGTTAATCTATATTTTTTAAATCATCTTCTTTAATTAAACCATAAGGTCAATCCTTATTTCTATAATTACATATATTTATTACCACCCAGTTATTTGCATTAGTGAGGAGGCATAGAGAAGAGCATTATTTTAGGGAATATCTTGAATCTTAGCTGAAAGTATGAAAAAGGCTATTTTCAGAAATAGTTTTTTACCTCCATGGAGTTTTTACACTAATGCCTTTTCAGGCTCTAAAAATATTCTGAAATCATTATTATTGCAGATTTATAGATGAGCAAGCAGTTTGTATAAATCTGTAAACCGCTGGTTTTGTAAATGAGGAAGATATTCCTACTTTGGATACTGCCTTCACCTGAGGTGTTTGTGTATGTTGGCCAGGAAGGTAATAAAGTATGTATTTCACAGAAGTCCTAGAGGCAGAGCCTGTTCTGCTCTTCACCTCAGCATTGCCTTTCCGTACCAGTTATATTCAGTTTCTGTAGGTCTGCTGTCCTTTCACATTCTTTTCATAACCAGTTTTGTCTGTGTAAAAGTATTTTTCAATTGCTAAATTTTGCAGTTCACCTGTTTATCCTTCGGAACTTCCATTTCAAAGTATTTACAGCATTTTTTTGCACATACCTTTTTCTACCTTAATTGGAAATCTTAGTGTCACAGTCACTTGACAAACGTTGTCTGTGATCCTAACTTCTTTTTCAACTAAGTTCTCTCTGTAGCTTCTCTTCGCTTCTTTTGATGTGTAGATATATTTAGTTTTCTAACAGATGTTTTTCTTCAGCAAAGTACTCCTCATCCTGTTTTATCATATATGAAAGCTCATCTCCAAGCATTTCTTTGAGCTTCCAACTCCAAACAATTCCTTAAAATATTGTTAACTTTCATATGCTAGCAGTCTGCATCCACCTCATGTAATACTTCCATTCCGCAAAGTGTTTCTCTAATACCTTTGAAATCATCTTCGCACTGATCTTTGTGCATTAGTGCAGTGAAGCCTGAAATATATGCTGCTTCATGCTTTCAGTAATTCTGAGCCACTAACACAGTTACTTCATCAGGTACCTGTATATTGGAAAGTTTGAGTGTAATTGATGATAAGGCAGGTCATTGTAGTGAAATAAGAAGTCGAGCTTGTACTGAATATAGATTACTGGAAGAAGCATGCTCTGACATTTCTTGGATGGCCTCTACTTCTGAAGCTAAAAACATGAAGCCTATTTGGCTGTAAAACTTCAGGGTGGGGAGCTGTATGTGCAAATTTTTTCCTCTGGAGATACACTGAAAAGAGTATAATTTTAAAGTTCTTAGTATTTCAGGCATATTCTGTCTGAATATAGAACATACAGTCAATGTCTGCATGTGGTGATCTTCTGCAGTATTGGTATCTAAGGAAGAAAATCTCGTGCAGCAGTGAGGAAAATGTGGAATACAACAATACATTCCTTAATGATTGAGTCAACTCATTTTGTGTTTTATTATGAAGTACTTCTTCCTGTCTGATCGCAGTCTGTAGCAGTTCAGTTATGCAAAGACATAATGCATATTTACCACTGGACTCCAGCCACTTTTCCATTCTGGCACTCAGATGAGTTTGGGAGAGAGAAGCTGTGTAAGACAGGTGTTTGTAGCTGTCTGTAGACATGCATAATGGCCTTTAAAAAATACTTTCAGAATTGGATACATATTTCCTGTACAGCTCTAAGCCACAGAAAGTACTAGATTACCGAAATTGGTAGGGCCAAATTTGACCATATTTTAAAAATAGGGAGTGAATTTATGGTGAACAGCACTGCTAAAAGATCTGCATTACAGCTTGCAAAAAGTACTTTTAATTTGCACACAATGTAGTACATACAGAGATACTTGTATTTCAAAAAAAAATTCTACATTAAAGAGTTAGTCTCATATGTTCAGTTATTTTTTTGCTAAACCATATAGAGTTTTCATATTCACATCCACTTGGGAGACCTTTGGGTGGTTTGGTTTTCTTCTACACATATGTCCATAATATCATTTGCAAAGAACGCTCTTCCAGAATAAATTAGGGGAAGTTTCTGATGTAGATGTTTATTACATGCACAGTGGATGTACTTCTAAAGATTGGCCTTGAAGTGTTCTGCAGTGTGTAGGGGTCTGTAGATGATAAATGATAGTAAGTAATAACGGATCAGTTACATAAAGGCATTAATAGGATTGATTTCAGACTTCAGGGTTTCTTTGGGGGTTCTTTTTTAAACCAGAGAAAAATGAATGCCTTCATACAACTTCAAGTGGAAACAGTTATTAACTGAATTGTTCCTGTTTCACTCCAACAGGTGGAGGTAAAGCCATACGTGTTGGATGACCAGATGTGTGACGAGTGCCAGGGTGCGCGGTGCGGTGGGAAGTTTGCTCCTTTCTTTTGTGCCAATGTCACTTGCCTGCAGTATTACTGTGAGTTTTGTTGGGCAAATATCCACTCTCGTGCAGGACGTGAATTCCATAAGCCATTGGTAAAGGAGGGGGCTGACCGCCCACGTCAGATCCACTTCCGCTGGAATTAAACATGGTGAACCAGCATCTGCATAAGGAGAGAAGGGTGCATGTGGCTTACTGTGTTTGAAGATACTGACATGCAGAAGAAATAAGTGCATTCTTCTGCTTTTCACCCCAGCTATCAATACATGCATCTTTATCAGCAGCCAAAACACTACAAGCCTCTTGTTTTTCACCAAAACCCTACATCTCAGGCTTACTAATTTTTGTGATATTTTCATGTTAAAATAAAATGTTTTTTTGTATTTTCTCCAAGTTATTTTTATATGTAAAGTTAAAACTAGATA